>NC_138825.1:65842389-66327389 GCF_965183815.1 Platalea leucorodia | reverse complement strand
ATCAAGACACCATATATTCATGGTAGACTAATTAATCATCATCTTGTCAAAAACAAGGACTGGAGATTGAACATACGACTTAGTGGTGCCTGGGAGTCCCTGACAATGCTTCTGAGCCACAGGGAGCAATTCTGTCAAAAGGCATCGAAAGGAAAGATGCAAGCAGGAGCAAGTAGGAGGGAAAGAAACCCCAGAAGCTGGGGTTATGCTGGGGGTCCTTTCCCCTTTCTTTCTGTGCATGCAGAAAGCAGCTGATTTGATATGTTCTGCAAACAGATACAAATACATGCACAAGAGCTGGGAACATCTTGTACACAGATGTGAGTCAGTACTTGGCAGGTGGCTAACTGGAGTCAGATTTCCCAGGCAATAATTACATTTTCAAAAAAAGAATTAAAGAGACAAGAGAAGAATACTCACCTGTCAAGAGTATGAGCTCTGAAGTGAAATTCCCTTTTCTTTCCACGTAGTTGATTCTACATCACTTCAGGTGTTGCCTCCATGAAACATCCAGGAAAGATATAATGAATCTTATAAGGGTATCTTTTTCTACAGGTTAGACTTGAAACTTGAGGTTTCTGTCCTCCAAGCTGCCCAACCAGTTCTGATCTGAAAGCTGTACAGACATAATAACAATGATGTAGTATGGTGTTCAAACATGTCCTGTGAAAAGGTCACAAGAAGACTCCCATTATCAGTACAGTTGGCTGAGGAGAATGGTGTGTGGTACACTATTTGTTTTATTGTTGGCTGTGGGCCAGAAAAACATTTCCATAGCACGACATCAAATGCACCTTGAGGACTATGAACTCAGGCATATCTGCTGCTCCTATGGCAAACAGCATTCAGGTTCCTCTTAGCCCTGCGGGACCATGTCTCAGGCTTACAGCGCGTTTTCTCATGTCAGCTTGAACAGCCAGATGTGGCCAGAACTACAGATCTGTAGGTGGGTAATGAATCTGTACATTGTAATTTGACTTTTAATTTCTGCTGATTTCAAATTTTGCTTATTCTCTGATAATCAGTCCTTTTAGAGATGTTTGAAAACTGTCTTTTCAAAAACAAAAATACATGAGAAAATTTTTGCCTTTGGTAGAAAATCTATCTGTCTGTCTGCCTGTCTACCTACCTATCTATCTATCTATGTAGATTGCTAGCTATGGAAAAGCGGAATGCTAAGAGTCAAAACAAATTAGTTTTGGGCACAACAGTATAGTTGAATCTTTGTGTTCAAATTTTCTGATGAAAGGGCACACTCCTGTGTCGACCTCTGGCTCCTGTAATGAACCAGATCTCCTCTCCAAGTGAGCAGGCTGTGGTGTGCCCTGGAAAATGTGGTTTAACCAGAGAGCTATGCCTAAAGAGGGAAATAAGAGAATAAGGCCTATCAACTGTAACATCTTTAAGGTATTATGATACCATTTCTGTTTCCAGGGAGGGCTGAAATATTTTAATATTTTAATAATTTTTGTTAATTTGTTACCAGATTTTCTGTGGAAAGTCTTTGCTACCTTTATTCCTCTTCAACCCCAGTTCTCAAGGCAGCTCTAGATGTTTTCTCTGTTTGTTTAATGCAGGAAAGGGGTAGGCCATGGAAAAGCGTGATCCATATAGGGTTGGATCTTCTAGGAAACTGCATCTGAGACAGTGTGAGCCACAGGAACAGTGTTAGGCTGTGTCTCTTCACAGGACTTTTTAAGCTCCAAGCTGCAGTTTGTCCAGGATGTTACCATTTTTGCTGTAATAATGTCCTTTAGCATGCATGGAGCAGTCCAAAGAAAGCTGAATGAGTAGGAACCACATCTCCATGAGAGCCAGATACCACCACAAAAGCAGTGGGATGTAATACTTTCCAAGTCACAGAAGAGCCCTACCTTGAGATGGGACAATGGCTCAGAACAGGATATATTTTTTATTCATTTTAGTAGGAGGGAGAGGGATTTAGTGAGAGACAAAGTGCAGAAGCTAACAGATAGATTATATTAAAAAGTACTTTGCTGGGAAAAGGGAGATTAAATATTGCAAGAGATACTTGAAGACTAAAACAAAGGAATTTTTTTATATCCCGTTTCCTTTTCCTAAGCAAATTCCTGGGGATACTTATGGCATACAGCGTTACAGCTTCCAGTTTTTTCCCATGATTGAAAGCTTCCAGGTTACCCAGCAGCTGCCAAAGGAAATGCTGCTCTCCGCAGCAAGCATCGCTGTCAGTTCAGTCCTGACTATGGCCGATGGGAATCTTTTGGTTGACCGAAATTCAGCTGGATTGAGCTCTAAGCGATTTAACTTTCTGAGGCTCACGAGGACACAGAAGTTCCTAAGCGTACATTTGTCTTTGGAACCATCATGCGCATGACAGGTGTCATAAGAAAAAAGTTTGGGCTGATAACACCATCCTAGGCTGCACCTAAGATGCACCCGAGGGAGAAGGGGCAGCCCTTTTGCATATGGTGCTCAGGCTGCCTCATGTTGCTGTGAGGACAGCTTCCTGAGTCCATTCTGCCCAGGGAAAGGACACCCAGAGCCCACTGATAGCCTGCAGAAAGCTTCCAAAATACTGAATGTATTTAGCAGAAAACTCTCACGCTTTGTCAGTACCAGTCCTCAATACTGAGCAGAAGTCTGGTGTGGCAGGCTGGCAGTGCGGGTCTGGCCCGTCTTGTTGCTCGCTGGGTTTTGGCCTTTCTGAGGATGCAAGCTATTCAAAGGGAATATATATTTCATGGTCTGAAATAGTATCTCTGTTACTGGGCCCCAGATGCAAAAAGACACGATATAAAAAGTGTGTTATAAAAAGGACTAAATATTGATCTGTTCCTGTGGTGAATGGGCGTGAATGGGCTCAAAGTGCTGTACTGTTACTTTTGTGGATCTCTGAGTAGAGACCACTGTTTATAAAAACAAACAAATAAACAAAGAGCTAATTAAAAGTCTTTCAAATCTCGTCATCTCTGAGCTTCAGGAGTCTGGATGCCAGCTAGTTCTGAATCAGGGGTGCAGTATTCAGTTCTGATTTTAAACAATATCTTATACTTTGATGGGCACTTAGGGTAGGATTTATCCTTCCTTACTTAGTCCTCAAAAAGTTACTTAATCTAAAACTACAGTTGCCCAGTCTGTGGGATATCTGCTTTCAGATGTCCTTGAAGAATTTCTTAATCATCTGGCTTTTGGAAAACTTGTTTTCCACAGCTTCTGTTAAAGAGGAAACCGTATGCAATGAGGAATCCAGCACTCACTGGGCCAGGAAGAGAGGGAGAGGGAGCACAACGCTTAAGGGCTAGCAGGTTGCAGGGCAGTTTCTATGTTTTACTCAATGTTTGCATAAATTGACTCACCCTTCTTTGGGCATCGATTGAAAACTTGAGGAAAGCAGGTACCAAGGCTCAGTCTGTCCCATCTCACTGCTCTTGGCAGCTGCGTGTGATGGAGTGCAGGTGGTTTAATGTTCAAGTCCCAGGTGCCCAGCTCTGCTGAGGCATAGTACAAAGGAAACTGGAGATCTAAGCTTTTGGGCACAGCCAGAAAAATTGAATGTTGCAATACCTCTCCTTCGAGAACTTAGTTCTGCTTTTGGATCTAACGTCTAGTCCGATCCATGCACACTGCATGTGTCCTGTGCCTTAGTCCTCACCTGCATCTATTCCTCTTATCCCCAGCCTTGCCACTCCTGCTCCCTTACAGGATTATTTTTATTTTGACCTATGACCTTTAGCAAGCAAGTATTTTTGGCTGGGTTGAGTTCTATATCAAAACACATTTTCCTTTTGGAGCAAAAATAACAGAAGAGAGTCTGTAATTCTCTCTAATGTCTTTTCCCCTTAAGTGGTCACTTGAAGGGTAAAATGTCTACTGCTACGCAATGGAGTTTTGTTAATGGGGCACTGACATGAAATAAACACTTCTGCGTAGTGTACATGTACTTCAAACCACTCCTCATTAGTACTGTTTATTCTAAATTGAGCATAAAGTTATAAATGGAGAGCATACCACTAGCATCTATTAATACAGGGTTGGATTCTACAGCGCTCGCTACTTCCAAAAAGTGCTTACTTGCACCAGCAAGTTCTCTTCAAAGTAATGGTGCTTTGGTTCCTTTTTGGCTGCCTAATCTGGCCCACATTTAGGGATGCAACAAGATTTTTTACAGCATTGGTAAGATGATAAAAACACTTTATGGAAAAAATTTTAAGATCTTAAAGAAAGTGATAGCTGATGTCATAAATATAATTCTTTCCATATCCTTCTTATAGCAGTGTAGAGTGGGGATCTTCTGCTGCAATGGTTGCCAGTTATTTCCAGTTTCGCACTCTTTTTCAAAGGGTTATGACCTTCCTACCGGTAGTTTGAGCAGAAGATTGTCGTGGAAGTGTTTTTTCCTATCTTGGAAGAGACACATTGGATTTAAATTGCAAACTAAAGTAACTGTTAATGTTTGTTAGGTACTTTGTTAGATACTAGTTGTTAGAATGTCTGAGACATTTGTTCACGTATTAAAACTACATGTGGCAGCAGTTAGCAAAATCTTCACTTTAAAAAGAAGGAAGCATAGACTGGATGGAGAAGTGATCCGCAGTGTTATTTTTTCACCTCTTTAACCATTGTAAGAAATCTGTTTTTAGCAGGGACATTTATTGTGTCAGTACCAAAGAGGGGCTTGACTACTATGTAAACAAACAGATGTGTCTGCAGTACCTCTTTCAAAAGACCTAGCACTCTCTATTCCAACCTACTTTCTGTTAAATGACAGGCTCTCAGTCTCTCTCCTGAGATCACACATAAAGCCGAGAGTTAATCACACATCCACAAAGCCAGGCTGCTGCACTGCTCCTACAGCACCGTTCTGACAACCGTCCTAAGTGTGTCTGCGGTCCCCGTGTTCCCATCCAGTCTTCTGTCAGTGCTGTTCTTTAATTTAAATCTTCTTCCTTGTTTTTTATTTTTATTTTTTTTTTGTCCTGCATTATATTTGTAAAAAATGGAAAAATACTGCCTGTGCATTGCCTTGCCAAACCAACCAAACCATGCTAACTTACCTTCTGTGTAAATTTTTTAGCACTCCTGATCTTTTGAGAAGTCTTCTTGTACTTCACCTTCACTTGAATATAGGTAACTATACCTATATAAATGGCTGTACCTGTGCACAATAAACTTGGACTCTTACCTGTGCACACTGCAAAAAGATGCTTTAATGGAATTTCTCTGCCCTTAGCCTTATCGCATTAGCCCTTGAGATATTTTCAAATGGTATGACAAGAGTCAGTGGTGAAATTTATCATGTCTCTGCTTAAAAACACTACTTCTAGTGTTATCCTTCTCCATTTATTGTGTGCTTGGGGACCTCAGCTCCTGGGACCAGAATTCAGATTTATCTCATTTATCCATTGCCACTTGAAAGCTGACATCTAGTCCATGCTAGCTGTCTAGGGTAAGGCTCTAATTGATGTAAGGCAATTCAGCTCACTGATCTCAAGGTGGAAAGACTTGTATCTTGACAAAATGGTTTCTCTCTTTTAACTACAGAAGAAACTAGAGGAATTGACTTGACCAGATGCCATAACTTTGGGATGGTTATATGAGATGAGTCCTACTCCAGATCTGGATAATACTTGAGTATTGGAGATGAGAAAATGAAAAAAGGTTTGAAGGAAGAGACAATACTGCATGTCACCAGTTCCATTTATAAGAAAGAGGGGGCATACCTAAAGCTGCTGGTACTGCACAATATATTAGCAATAAAGTGCTCTCTGCACTAAAAAAAAGTGGGGAGAAAAGAGACTCCCGAAAATTTGAGTGGAGAGTTGAACAGAGAAATATGAGAGTTATTATTAGTGGTTCAAATTTGTTTATGAAGACTTTTAAAATGAAATCATCCAGAGATTTATAGCAAAGATTGCAATTTTGGCCTAAAGAAGGAGAAAATGTTAGTCTTCTTTCAATGTTAAAACACTGTTCAAAGTTCATGATCTACCGAGATTTCCTAACCTTATCAGGAGAACCTGAAAGAAAATGTCTGAGAGTGGGTGTCACCAGACAAAAAGAAATAAACAGGGGCTAACATAACTATGAAATTCAGCATGTGAAAAGATACTAGGCAGACAGTCAAAATTACAAGAACAAATACACAAGAGGGCAGAACTCTTACTGCCAACAATTACAGCAGTATTACATATCACTTGTGTTCTCACTTATGCTAACGTTACGCTAGTACAGCTCACTTGATCTTTCTGGAACTAGTCCTGATTTTCAGTGATGTGAAAGCAGAATCATCCCACATGTGCCTCTTGCTTTTATTTCTCCTCAGAACTAAGAGCTGAGGAAGGTGGAAACTTCTTGTGACTGTTGATATTATACCCTATGGAAGGCTGGGCTGAGAAGTAGGAGTTGAATATCTTTGTATATATTCTTCTGTTACACAAAAAATTATTTTTGAATGCAAGCAAAACATTGACCCTGGATCCTGCTGCACTTACTTAACAGTGGTGTTAAGAGTTCTCTGCAAGCCAGTTGAGCAAAAATAATGAAACCCTAGTGAAAGTTCAAAACCAAGCCTCTTGCTTCTGATGGGAAAATCCAGCAGATTCTCCAAATCTTGGCTTTCTCTGGTTCTGACTTGGATGAGTTAATATGTTATTAAAGATATTCAAAAATCCTTTAATTGAATAAATAGTGCATTTTCAAACACCAATTAGTTTCTTATGTGAAATAATTAAAAAATATTAGTAAAAGTTTCTGAGTGTAGGGGTTGTTTTTACTTTTTTGTGTGTTTGTTTCAGTGCTGATGAATAGGTCAGCTCCACACCTGGCTACTACAGTCATTACCGTTGCCACTACAACTACAGCTATGCAATGGAGAAACATCTTGAGAAAAAGCAACTGCATCACTCTTAACATAAAGAAGAAATCTTAATACTTGAAGGCCCTTTTGTGAAAAGTCTAGCACAAGCAATACCACCCTCCCAGTGTTAGCAGGCCTTCCCGGTTGAGATGTAAGATAGATATAGGGAAAAAATGTCAGCAGTCCGGGAGGGTTGTTTTTCTTCCTTCTGAGAACTAGGGCAAAAGCCCAACTGGGCTATTTGCTGGTATCCTGAACCATTATTATTCTCTGAGTCTCATTACAACAAAAGAAAACAAAACAAAAACCCTGCCTTTGTCTCAGGTCATTCCAGAACATTTGCCCTCCCCTGTTATGTATCCAGGCAGGAAATGTTTTTCTTCTTTTAAAATGAGCAATGCAAGGATATTGTGGAGAATGCATGTAGGGCAATATGCTATCAGCACCCTCCAGTTGTTTATCATGGCCATTTTCAGCCCAAACGGGGACACTAAGTTCTCTTGGATTCTCACTGTGCTGGCAAAGTCATCTGTGTGTGACAACAAAAAAACCAACAACCACTTCCTGATAAGTTTCGGAGGATTACTTTTCTCAGTCTTATCTCACAGTTTCATTCCACTACTGAAAAGAAATGCGGTTTTACAGCAGGCTTGCCTCTTTACTGTATATTTGTCAGTGATAACTGTACAGTTTTGCCTTCTCACATGCTTTGCTTCTTTCTGGAGGAGATAATAAAGAAGACTTACTCTCCTTTGCCCTGTGAATAGATGTGGCCTATGTCTAAGGTCACTTCAAAACAACAGACCCTCAACTGCAGTTTTGGCCAGGGGCCTTTTCTATAAAAACGCATTGTTTTGCTGGAGGCAGCAGAGTGGGTAGGGTTATGGCATGCCAGAGATGCACAGGAATGTGAGGCTACTTCATAAGCACAATTTCCAATCTCAGCATGTCTCTTTGCAGCAATGTTGTGTTATGAAATTATCATGGATGTTTTATGCAGAAAGCTTTATGTTCTAAAGGCCAGCCACGGTGCCACTTAGGCGAGGAGGGTTTCTGTCTCAATTAGGTCATGAGACCAAGAGCACAGCAAGGGGAAGCCTCCTTTTGGCACACAGAAAAAGGAGACAACTGACAGCAGTGGAAAAGTCCTCACACTTCCTCAGTCCTTTTTCTAGAGAGAGCAATTTTCAGGGTATTCAAGGCTCAGTGGTGTTGGCTGCTTGGTTATTTTATACCCCAGCTTGTGACAGTTCTCCTCTATGCGTATTTTGCATATGTCCACAACAAATAGCATTTTTAATTGCACCCTGAAAAGAAAGCAAAGCTCATTTTCCAACTGTGGGTGCCAGCTGGAGAGTACAGGGCTTGTTTTCTTTCTAAAACATAGACTTTCTTTTTAGCCTTTGCAACTACCTCCCACTTCCTCTCCAAATACGTGTTTGATGCTTGGTAGTGATCACTCTGGTGATATTAACCGATGAGAGGAAAAAGGCAGGAGGATGGTCAGGATGATAGCCGCAAATTTAGGAAACCTAAATTAAAATCTCTGTGACAGACTTCCTGTGTTATCTTACACAAATCACTGAGCCACAGAGCTACAACAGGCTGCATTCGCCTTGATTTCTGTGCTTCAGTTTCACATCTGTTAAATGTGAAGCATAGAATTTCTATCGGATGAGTTTATGTAAATTCAAATTGTGAAGTTCCTAGCTACCTGCTGTAATGGGGGCCACACTGCATTTTAAACTAAGATTTCTGAAAGGGATCATTAAGATAGATGGCAAGAGGACCTGTTTTTACTTATTTGTTTATTCTCATCATGAGGAAGCCCAGTCTGAGCACAAGAATAAATGCTGTGGAACTTCATCAGCAGCAGATGAACAAATCCTTGCAACCTTGTTGGGAGAAACTGCTCCTCTCTCCTTAGGTTTTCCAGAAGAATAAGTGTAAAAGAATAGCTGAAATAATAAATTCTTCTGAAAAATAAGGGTTTCCTGTTGAGTAATCCAAGGCTTTATTGTTTCTCTGGAAGCAGAGAGCTGCAGCCTCTTAAAAAGAAAAAAAATCAACCCACTAGTTAGCACAGACTAATACAGTAAATGTTAACACTTAGTATTCGTTTCTTGACATGCCTCTGGAAGTGTATTTCTTGCCCCAAAGAATTCCTCAATGATAGTTTTCTGACTGTTTTTGTTTGTTTTGTGGGATTTAGAGTCCATTGATATGAGGTATAATTTAGAAATACAGGAGGCTAAGAAAGAGTTAATTTAATTTAAATAATTCTTTTACTGTCTTCTTGTCAAGTACCTATCCAAATCTATCAGCAAACTGTTAAATATAAGTCCCAGTCCTGGGCCCACACAGGTAGAAAGGGAAATGATTGCCTCTAGTCAGAGTTGAGACCGTGGGCTCTTGCAAATAACAAAACATACCCAAGCACTGTGGGGATGGGGCTTTTTGAGTGAACGAGCATGAGGATCAGTTTGCAGTTACCTAATGTAAGCGCACTGCTGCTGTGGCAAAGTAGTCCCTGTGATCTAGGGGTTGAAGGTAAGTGCTAGAGTGGCCAGCACCAACCTACTGTGAGTAGCAGAACAGAACCGGCACAAAGTTTCCCACAGCTTGACCCATACTCGGCAACAACTGCTGGCAGGAGAGGTAATGTTTCAACAGGACAAGTTATTCTTCAGTTGCTTGCCTTAAAAAATTAATGCTCAGTTTTGCTATTGCAGTGCAACCATAAACTCTTCTGCAGCAGTGACAACTTCTGAGTGACGGCTGTTTTCTACCCACCTATGTCACCTGCAAAGTTTTTAGTGAGTTGCTACAGTGAGAAAACTTACGAGAACAGTTATTTTAATTAATGCTTTTCTTCTCAAACCTTAATGTTGTTAACTTTAAGAAGTCATTAGAATGCTGGCATGAACAGGAGACAATGCTTATGGGTTTTAATGAATGCAAATGTGGGGAGGAACCCATTTTCATCTTCTAAGAAACAGAAGGGATTAATCTAAAATGACATACTTAATTATTCCAATCAGGCCTTCTTCAGTGAGAGGCAATAAAAATAAGAGCCTGTGATTAGTTCTATATTTCTGGATAAAAATGTTGATGCCATTAGCTAAGAAATATTTCAGTGACAGTTTGAAACAAATGTCTCCAATACACTTTTAATGTAGATCTTAAAGGTTCATTATTCTTGGCTAATTGCATGCCAGTTGATCATTAAAAACAGATTTGCTGAGGCTTAGGAAGCATGCATCCTTTACATGAATGTTAATCCTCAATAAACATGCTTTTAACAATCAGTTGGCTTACTTTATATGTATAGCAGGGAATTCAAGTCACAGAATGTTCGTAAGATGCTTACTTTAAAGTACTACTATCATTTCCCTACTTATCCTGCACTGTCTTCTCTAATTAAATGGAAAGCCAATTATTACATAGACATAAGACACTTTTCTAATTTGGCTTTTGCCAGATTTCCCCTTTGCAGAAGTTCATTTCTGGTCGATTGCCCCAGTTTAATATTGAAAGTGCATAAATGAAATGTTGTCAGAAAAAAAAATTGTCAGAAAAAAAAATTGTCAGAAAAAAAAAGTGCACCTCTTCAGTTCATACAAAGAACCATTGCATGTGAATAGATCCGTATTTTCTGAAAGACAGTTCTGCCCTGAGCCTGGTGACAATTGATTCAGGCCTAAAGGGTTCAGAATGGTCACTCCAAAGACTGGAGGCAGATTAAAATCTGCCTAGTATCGTCTTACAGAGAAAATTTCACAGCACAGATGCATTCAAAGATTCACAAACATCTGCAGCTATTTAAATTGGTTGTGTCAAAACAAAAAGCCTCGCTCTAAATTCTCTTAAGCTTTGAAGACAAAAGAAGGTTAAAAATCTAGATCTCATTTTGTAGCCTAGTTGATCTCCTCCATTATCTAAGGCATGGTTGAAAAGTGTTTTCAGGTAGAAATCCTGTAAAAACAGGTGATGTCATCTTAAAATTGGGCAAAACTTGCTATTCTAGCTTAATTTAATTTTGAGTTCTTGTTTTTATTTCAATACAAAATTCAAATCAAATTAAGATTCGATAACTTAAAGAACCAAGCAGACAGAGAGACAAAGCAGAACTTACTCCCCCCCAGTTCTAATTCCAGTCATTTTGTGAGATGGAGAATAGGAGAATATTGAGGTTTTCCTCTTATTCTGATACCAATGTATCACCCATGCAGTGCTGGTCATTTTTGTCTCAATTCTTTATACTTTTTCTGAGATCGTGAAATATTTATTTTGAGCTGTATATTCAGCTATATATTTATTATTTTACATGTATTCATATGTTGACACCTTCGAGCACAACTTGAAAAATAAAGCATATGGTTATTCTTTCTGGCAACTGTAAGGTTTTAAATCTCTTCTCTACTCAGCTATTTCTCTAATCAGAGAAGAGATCATTGCTATATGGTATGGCAGAGATCACTGCTTGTCTCCTCTCAGCTCTTCTGTGCCACCTACACAATTATTCAATACAGAGGTAGTTATTTTTATTTTCAGATCTTTGGCAACATTAAATATACACACATCTTTGTATATATGTCCCCTTATTCCTGTAGGAGGAGAACACTGCATCCTTCTGCATGCTGTTTGTTCTGTTAAAGACCTGTATGGAGGAGGAAAGGAGCCTGCTTGCAGGGCTGCCATGTGAGTTGGCCCAGCACCATTCGGTATAATCCAGCTGACTATACTGCCTGTAAAGCCTGTTAGCATATGGTGGAAAAATGCCTAAAAGGTAACTCCAGAGCAAAGTTTTCTGAAGGTCACAGATCTTACTGTAGAGAAATTGCAGAACCTGAAGCTTTTGCAGAGCCAGGGAATGAAATCCTGGTTTCATTTGGGGCAGCAAGGATTTTGCCAGTGATGCTACCAGGTCAGATTTGGTCAGGTGAGGTGCAGGGACCCTTACTTCCAGCAAATCTCTGGGTATCAATGCATGTAAAGAAGAGCATTTTGTCTTTTCTGGGGAAAGGTAAGAACTCATCACAGCTGCATGATCTGCAGGAGATGGGGCTAGAAAAAGATTTACCTTTTTCCTAGACTATTTGGAGTGATCTGTGGTTATGGTGCAGATCAAGCAAATGACATAACATTGTTTGCCTATAGGTACACAGTTTGCCTGTCAGTTTTACTAGAAAGGGTCACAGGCTTAGCCATGAGTAAACTATATCTTGCTTTGTCTTTTTTTCTTTCTCTTTCTTTTCCTCCCAGAATAGCTCGGACCTGAGATCCTCCAAACCACGATTACTTCACAGGGCTTTTTTCTATCCAAGCCCCTGGGCGAAACAGCAGGTGCACCACGAGGTTGAGAATAAGCCTCCAGGAGAAATGCTAATGGTCAGGCTGCTGACCCACATTGCACAGCTGGCAGGTGCATGCTTCCTCTGAGGACGTCCCTGCTACAGAGAAGGTTTGGGCTCCCAGAGTGGTGTGTGTGCGCAGCTGCTCATAGGAAGTGGAGGAATAGACCTTTCTTGTAAGGAAGTTGTCCTATTAGTCACGAATCCAAGACTGACCTTTTCTTTTCTGGTGGAAGCTAAGACTGGGTGGCCCTTGGCTTCTTGCAAATGAACATATGGTTATGGACTGGGCTCATGCGATGATATTAATGACTGGTGATTAGTACAAGGAAATACCAGGCACATGGCCTGTTCTATAGGGGGTCATCAAGCTAGACGTGGTAGCTCTATTTCAAGAAAATGCCTAATAGCCTGAAGGCTTTCTAATAGCATTTGAAGTTTTATGTTCTGGAGTAAGGTAATCAAATCTCATGCTTTGGGGCACACGCTGGTCTCTGCAGGAACCAGCTCTCCCCCATGAGAGCTTTATGCAGTTGTCTGGGTGGTTTCCATATTTTCCCAGAGTGATGGTAAATGGAGGCGGTTGGAGGCAGGACACTGAACTGCATGGAGTGACCCCCACATATCTGTGTCCCCACATAGCTCTTTAAGGAGCTAAAGATTTCAAATCCTATAGAAATGAATGCTTATGACAGGAAAGCTCCAGCAAAATGCTTTCAAAGTGAAACCCTGGGCCAGCTTTCAGTCTCTATTAGGTAGGTGCAGTGCTCACTGAATTCATCTCCAGAACAGAGAACAATACTTGGCAAGCTGCTTCAAGTGAGGAAAAATGATTAATGTTTTGTGCCAAGTGCTCATAAAACGGTGTGGCACTTGTACACAGTGTCTTTTCTCTTCTTAGGTAGGGTGCTAGTGACCGCATCAAAGCAAAGCAGAGTGTTCACAGCACCAAGTTTTTGTTCTCCAGCTCCTAATGCACTGCCATGCCAGCCAGCTTCTCTGTATGCCCATCTGATAAAATCTGTGCCCTGTTTTGGCTGCCTTCTACTCCTCTTCTACTTTTAATTGTCTCTGTGGCTTTTTCTCTTCCTTTTTTTGTTTTTCTTTTCATTCTCTTCTGCCCAGCTGGAGGAAATAATTTGTCAGTTGTTATTGAAATTTTTACTTTGATCTGGCTAATGTAAAATATTTTAATCCAGCACAGAATTTGATGCTGCCACTTTGTCATTACTAAATTGAATTTTTTTCTCACGGGAACATTTCTATACACATATATATGTACTTAACAGTAGCATGGACAAAGGCAAATTGCTCCAGCAAGGCAACTTTCACCGTCGGTTCAAGCCAAGATTTCTCACTTTTTTCTGCCTGGAACACAATGTTAAAGTATATTTTTCTCATGATGTCACAGACAATGCCAGTATTTTTCCCTAGAGATACCCCATATTTATTGTCATTATTTTTCACCGTCTTGTAAAAGGTGTGATGATGCAGCCGAGGAAGAGTTTTGAAATGGTACATCTCAAACATTGGGGTCTAGAAAAGTAATTGGCTCCTCAGTCACTTTGTGAGTTTAATCACCAAAACTACTTGAGTTTATGCAAAATGAAAGCTAGTCCTCTATCTGAGGGAAAGATGAAAAAGTAGAGAAATTAATCTGTCATTTCTTTTTTATTTACTAGTTGAAAGGGGAAAAAACCCTGTCCTTTGTCCAGTGGAAAATATAGCAGTAGTAAATGAGTAGGTACAAATATAATGCAGACGATAACAGTGTTACCTTTGTCATTCCACATGGAAACAGCAGAACAAGCAAAATAGTTCACAGAAAGTGCTACTGCCAGAGAAAAGCCTTCAGCTTTCATTCTTCTTGGGATTATCCTTTCTCCTTGAACACAGACTATTGCTGCATGTTGGGATCTACCCAGACACGCTGGAGCATATAAGCTCTCAAAGCTGTGCAGCTTTGAGGAGAAGCAGCAAACAAGGGATGAGGCAGGAAAACAAGGGATGAGGCAGGAAAACGGCATGTTTCACATGATGGTCCCTTGTACCTGCTTTTCCAAAGAGGGCCAAGGATGATTTAGTTCTGCTTTACACATCCTTGTGAAGTTGCTTGACTGTTAAAATATTGTGATCTCCTTGTTCTTCTCTAGGGTTTGATGCAAATGGCAAACTTGAGAAGATGTCTGAAGGAGATGAAGACTATGGATTAAAAGAAGTGGTTTGGGGAAGGGAGAGCAATTGACCTGAAGTGGGAAAAGACTGAAGCTATGATTTGTGATGCAAGAGGAAAAAATTAGGAGGGACAGAGTTTTAAATGGCCTTGGACAAAAGGACAAGAATTGTTACCCTTATGCAGGAAAAGAAGGAAATCCAGTAGAGAGGTAAAAGAATGTGATCGGAACTTTTTGTTAGTGGTTTTGCTTTTTGTGAACGAGAATGCTGCAATACTGGAAAGCAGTGGAAGCAGAGATTGTGACAAGCACAGCTGCAGGTATACAGAACACAGCTGCAAACAGCTTCTAGGGGATGTTTCATCTGCTCCAGTGCTTCAGCAGAAGACCACCATATATTCAGCGAGAGAGACTAAAAGTGGTCTGTGATCATCAGTCAGTCAGTCAGACACAACTCTCCTGGGCAGAGTGAGAAGGGATGCACAGCCTGCAGATTTGTCGGTGGGTTTGACGGTAAGAGGAACAGCGTATCTGGGCAGGGAGAGGAGTATGCAGGAGGGAGATGTGAGAAGGTGAGTCTGTTCCACCTAGAGCAATTAAGGAGCCAGCTTTGTTGCCATTGCAACATCACTTTACAAAACACGAGCCCAATCCCTAACGAGCTTAACTTTAAAAATAAGAGAAAGCCTTTCTTGCCTCAGAGTACTTGTTATGTGCTCAGAATGTGCTGTTCTCTTTCCAAAAGCTTTTCATCTTAAAGTGAGTTTTCGCCAACTGGTCTGAGACGGAGCTCTGTGAAACAGCATGGCAAAAGAACAAGACCGCGTGTCATTCAACTTTAATAAGTCATGGGAGAAGACATTGTTTAGCCTTGCAGAGTTTATACTCTCAGATTTATAACTGTAAGTAATTAAAAAGAAGCAAGACATCTTGGGCTTGTCTACGCTCCAGCTCTTACAGGGCCCAGTGTCCTGCATCTGGCATGGCTCAAAGGTCTGTGCCCTTTATGAAAGGGAAGGGACTAATTGGGTTGCTAGCAATGCAGGAGGCTCTGTGGGCAGCAGGGAGAGTTCTTGGGGTCTCCAGGCTGGTTAGGGAAAAAGGAGAACATTGCTAAACTTTTTCCTTCTTGCAGAGAAGACTTTTCGCTCTGTTGCCATCACAGTGACTCCAATATTTTGGACTGTTGTGCAAAGCTTTGGATCCCAAAGATAGGGCTGGGGAGTGAGTGCACACACAGAGCTATAGCAGAGCTGAGGTCCCACTCTGCCTTTGGGAGGCAGGTGTGACCAGCAGCTGGGAGCAGTCTGGGGAGGGCTGCAAAGGTGGCAGATCTTCCTAGCAGTCTGGGCCGGCTCGTAAAATGCACCAGGCAGGATCGTGGAGACCTAGTCCACATAGGCACCAAGGGCAAAAGGAGGGGCAGGACAGAGTTTTTGGATGCTAAGTCTAAACACCTTAAAAACAGCAAAGCTTCTATGGCAGTGATCTCAGAAATGTTTACAGTGCTCTGTGCAGGGCTGGAGAGAGAAGCCAAACAGTAGAGTTGTAATGTCCAGCAGAAAAGACGGTAGGTGAGCAGGGACTCAGGATGACAGGAATGGGGGGTCCTTCTGTTGTATGGGAGACATATACAGACATACGGGCTTTGTATAGATGTTAAAGAAATGAAATTTCTAGTGCTTAAAATAAGAAGATTGTGAATGAGTTTTTAAACTGAAGAGCATTAAAGGAAGCTGGTTGGTATGGAAGAGCTCATGGTTTGAGACAATTCTTCTGTTCTGGATTCTGTATCCAAATAGGAGACAGATCAGAGGATCGATAGCCACATAAGAAATGGAAAACTGTCATTTAGACTTCCAGGAACCAAATGAGCAGTATGCATGCTTCCAGAGGATTGCAAGGACTCTAATGAAGAAGATGAGAAAAATGGAGTACATAGCCCTTGACGAAAATATTGACACTGGGTATGCCAGGGCCTTGGTGGAAGAAAGATCACCACAGTATATGGTGGTACAAAATATACCTAAAAACATAGTAAACTCTTCTGGTACTGCAGTAATATTTGAGGTTAATGAGAACCTAACATAAAGGTAGGTTAATAAAATAATAAATTAACTACCTCAATGAATAACACCAAGTTTGTACAGGCTGAAATTCCAGGCCTAAATAGGAAGAAAAATAAATCATCAGGTCCCTGTCTCCAGCTGTGTGATGAAGTAAGCAACAATGATTGCCATTCTAGGGAGATGGAAATGTGGTGCCGGTAAGAAGGTAAGGAAGTTTGAATAAAACAGGGAACAGCATTACATGCTTGTTTGCCCACACCTTGACTGCTGCATGCCACTCTCATCCTGTCAGCTGAAAAAGGGTGTATGAGAACTGGAAAGAGTTCAGAGAAGAGCAACAGGGATGGCTGGAGATACAGAATGCCTTCTGCATGACAAAAAAATTAAGTAAACTAAGGTTTTTCAGTCTGGGAAAGAGATGACTCAGGCTGATGTAGTAGAGGTCTATAAACTCATGCGTTGTACAGAAAGAGTAAGTAGTGATGGATGTGATTTAAATATCTCTTCCAACAGTAAAACTACAGGACATCAAATGATGCTAGTAAGAACTAGATTTGGGGGCGGGGAAAAGGTTATTAACATGGTTGTAGCAGCACAAGCTGACCTAAGTTCAAAGGGAGAATTGATGAGTTCAGGGAAATTTGTTGAGAATTTCTAAACACATTGAAATCATATCTGCTTCAAAATGCCACTGAGATGGAAATATTTGGAGGCTGTGACAGTATAATGGGGAAACATCGTGCATGCTTGCTTTATTTTAGGATGTTCCCTCAGCATTTGCTTGAAGACGCTACTGGAGATGATATGGTCCTGTGGTCTGATCCACTACAAGCTCTTATGTTATTGTGTGAAAGTAATTCTTAATCCAGACCAGTGGTGGCCAGAGGACTCCCAGACTGGGCCTGACACATGCATCTCCTGATGGGACTTAGGCCTGGGCTGGTTGCTGTCAAGACATAGAGTAAAGCTTGGAGAGTAAAGCTAGTATACGATATCTCATGCCCACTGCCTTCACCATGATGCAGCAGTTGCCTCCCATCAGTGCCAGTGGAGCTCACTCTGGAGCTATCCATCCCGTGACCCAGGGCACAAATGCAACTGCTTCAGAAAGGACGAAACCCACCCTCACCATTTCAGCGCAGAGTTTACAGGGGAACCCCACAAAGATTTGCCCTAGCACAGCTGGGAGGGTGGTTGGCCTCAGCCCCAGAGTGACGTTAACCAGCTCAAAGTGGGAAAGGGGAGGGAGAAAAGAAAGTCTTCTCTGAGAGAACGTAAGAACAACTGCACCCTCCAGTGCCTTGGTATAATTGTGGCATTGTGCGCTAATCAGAGCAATAAAATAATCTGTACTAGAAAGTGCACCTTTGTTTTATAGGTCATTTTTTTACACCCCCCGTATTTCATTCATCTTGGGCAGAAAGCAACACAGCCAAAACAGTTCAGTTGCCTCAGCCGAGGGCAGGACAAGGACACGAATAGGTGTTGGTTGCTTTTTGCTGCCTGACTGCGGTGAGTTGACCCTGGCTGGACCCCAGGTGCCCACCAAGCCACTCTATCACTCTCTCTCCTCAACTGGACAGGGGAGAAAAATACAACAAAAGGCTCATGAGTTGACTCACTCACCAAGTACCGTCATGGGCAAAGCAGACTCAACTTGGGGAAATTAGTTTAATTTATTACCAATCAAATCAGAGTAAGGTAATGAGAAAATAAAAACTAAATCTTAAAACACCTTCCCCTCATCCCTCCCTTCTTCCTGGGCTTAACTTCACTCCCGATTTTCTCTACCTTCTCCCCACCAGCGGCGCAGGGGGACGGGGAATGGGGGTGGCGGTCAGTTCATCACATGTTGCCTCTGCTGCTCCTTCTTCCTCAGGGGGAGGATTCCTCACACTCTTCCCCTGCTCCAGCGTGGGGTCCCTCCCACAGCAGACAGTCCTCCATGAGCTTCTCCATCATAAGTCCTTCCCACGGGCTGCAGTTCTTCACAAACTGCTCCAGTGTGGGTCCCTTCCACAGGGTACAGTCCTTTCAGGAACAGATTGCTCTAGCGTGGGTCCCCTGCGGGGTCACAAGTCCTGCCAGCAAACCTGCTCCAGCATGGGCTCCTCTCTCCACGGGTCCACAGGTCCTGCCAGGAGCCTGCTCCACCGTGGGCTTCCCACGAGGTCACAGCCTCCTTCGGGCATCCACCTGCTCTGGCGTGGGGTCTTCCACGGGCTGCAGGTGGATATCTGCTGCGCCATGAACCTCCATGGGCTGCAGGGGGACAGCCTGCCTCGCCATGGCCTTCGCCAGGGGCTGCAGGGGAATCTCTGCTCTGGCGCCTGGAGCACCTCCTCCCCCTCCTTCTTCACTGACCTTGGCGTCTGCAGGGCTGTTCCTCTCACATATGCTCACTCCTCTCTCTGGCTGCAATTGTTCTTGTGCAGTAACTTTTCCCCCTTCTTAAATAGGTTATCCCAGAGGTGCTACCACCATCGCTGATGGGCTCGGCCCTGGCCAGCAGCGGGTCCATCTTGGAGCCGGCTGGCATTGCCTCTATTGGACATGGGGGAAGCTTCTAGCAGCTTCTCACCAAAGCCACCCCTATAGCCCCTCCACTACCAAAACCTTGCCATGCAAACCCAAGACATTGACAAAATGTAATGTGGACCCAGTCTCCAGGAAACAGAGGAGCCATAGGGTTTGGGGATGGAATTTTTTGGAGTTCAGTTTTTTTGCTTAGTCACCAAGGGTTAGGTACATGGATCTGACTCTAAGAGATGATCCTTGTAAGAGGCTTTTAAGAAGCTTAATCACAACATAAATACTAAGGCAACAAACAGGGAGCAATGGGAATTTATAAGAATTTCTGCATTACGTAGCCTAAATTCCAATCACGCTCCTCAGAAAAAAGCAAACGGATCAGCAAACAGAACAGAAGGACGCACTGGTGAGAGGTATTGTCATGTACGACTCAATCGCTCTATCCGCTGCATGGTGATTTAGGCCCTCTCAAAGGTTTATGCAATCTTTGTCACCCACTATTCAAGCTCTCCGTATGGTTACACGTGTAGCTACATTCACCAGACCTCTGTACTCAAGTGGGCATGAATATTCATTGCCAGACTTTTTTGTTTTATCTTAAGGGGATAAAAGTTATAGTGGAAATATGTCATCTGAGAAGGGTTTTTTCAGTCATTCTGATTGGAAAAGCCAGGGGCAGCACACGCTACACGCTTTTATCCCAATTTTAGTAAATTCAGATATGAATACAAATGGACCCTGAATGTTGAAGAGCTGCTCTATAGCTGAATGTATGTGCTAAAGCACAATGGAAAAAATACTGACGAAAGTGCCAGATGTCTAAAGCAGTTTAAACAGAGCAGACCAAGACTGCCTGGCTGCTGATGCACAGTCCTGCCAGCTGGCTTGTGGGGTTCAGGTACAAGCAAAGCACTTGGGCTCAGAGCCACAGACCTTGAACTGATGGTATCAGAGCAGAGGATGATTTATTTTTGTTAAGTCCTGGATATGGACATTTGCACAGTCATTTAAAGAGGGGAAGTACTACCCTGTGGAAGCGTGTTCATTTCCATTGGCAAATTTGGGATAATAATTAGGAACTGTGGCAGAACTACTTAAAATTCAGGGGGACCACTGAGACAAAACACAGGCCTAAATTAAAAGTGGAGAACACAGCATCAAAAGAAAGAAAAGCTGTTTTAGTAGTTCACAAGGAGAAAAAAGTCCCTACCAAAAAGGAAAAAGAGGTAGTGTTATCATGACAGAAAAAAAAATCTGTTGGGTATGAGCTATTCTTCTTCAGGAAAGAAATAAAATAAATGATAGAATGAAGGGAAGTATTAACACGTAAAGTGAAGACTCCTCTAGTTGAGGTGGTGAAGACTTTCTTATTAGGGTGTACATCACTGAATCACTAGGCTGCTAGACTTCTGGCTGAGACCTGCGAACATTGATAGTTACTGCCTTTGCCAGTCAGAGTAGAAAAAAGGTTAAGCTGTACTGTGGGTGCCCTTTGTCACAGATGATCCACCACCAGCAAGAGTTTATTCTTTTGGCTGGCGTATCCTTCCCCAAGCACCACTGCCAGCTCTATCTCTATGCTCTGGGGAGGAGAGGACTGATATTGTGAGCAGATACACAACAAAAAGAACAAAGTGAACACTTCTGCCTCCTTCAGGTCCATTAAAAGCTGTTCATGGTCTTGCTTCTTACTCAGAGTATTTCAGAAAGCCTCTTTACTGTCTTCCTATGGTGAGGATCCCAACACCTTAACTACAATAACACATTACATCACGAATAGCTTTAATGAAGGTAATGGAACCTTTAACACTCTACATACGTAATTTAAACTGGCTTACTGGCAGGAATAATGTATGTCTATTCTAATAAACTCTTTCAGCCTGCAAAACAGAGTACTTGCATGCAAAGTCCCTGCTGGGAATGATCCCAGGAATGTTCAGATGCCAGACCATGTCCAGAAATTGTTTGGGGGTGCTGGCTGGCAGGGACCAAAAGTGTGCCTGGGAGCCCTCTGATGGGGAACTGTATAGACAATAGCATTCCAGTGGGAATGCTTGGGACTGTTCCTGGGCACTGTTTAACTTACTAGCATAGACGTAGCCTCATTGTCTAAAGTGATGGACTCCAGAGAGCTTCTCAGTTCCAGGATCTGGGTATATGTCCCCTTGCCTCCCAACCGCGTTCTGAAGTGAGAGAAAGGCAATCTCATGCCTTGACTGCTCTGAGAAGGAGACTTGGATACACAAGTGAGAAGGGTGACTATACAGACAGCTGCAGGACCAGAGCACTCTGGCACACATTTCATCATTGGTCCACACGCACCCTAATATGATAAGGCATTTCCTCATTTTGTGAGTGTACTAGAATACAGACCTAAATAATAATGCTTGTGACAACAGGACTCAGTCTGCATCTATTTTGCTTCTGTCCCTTTTCTATGGAAAATGGCTATGTTTGCCCTTAAATTCCTTCCAGAGCACTATCTAGGCATGAACTGTTCTGTAATTAAACTAAACTATTTCAGCTCACAGGAATAACTGAGTGCAATTTATCTGAGAGGAATGATGTGTATGATCCCTATGGAAGCCTGGAAAGACTTTATCAGCATGCCAGAATAATTTCATAGTTTAAGTAGAGAGGCCTAGAATAAACTCCACAGTCTTCATGAAGTGCTCTGTACTAACAGCTTTGCTAGATTATTTGCATTAGACTTGCTTAAAAATACCCTGTATGGACACAAAGAAAATTGTATTGCTAATTGCACATTGGGAAAACACATGAGTTATGTCTTGAGACCAGCAACATGACTGTTGCTCAAACTGAGAGCTGCAGAGTTCATCAGAATTGCTCAAATGATGGTAAGTGGAGCTTTATCTTCCCCTGTTGCACTGATGATGTGCTTCACACTGCTAGAGACTTTAACGGTGTTAAAAGAGGTCAGAAGGGGTTTTGAATCTCAGAACATCTGTCTGTCAAGACCCACTTCTGGGGTCATGACCCCACTTCCAATTATACTGCCAAGCTTGTGCATAAAAGTAAGGTTGTGACCCTCGTTTAGGAACTAGCGGCTTAAAATAAGCTCTGGGAAGAAGGAATAAAAAACATTTACAAAGCAGTGTATACTTGGAATGCATGTCAAGTGTAGGGTACTTTCCAAAGACACAAGACTAGGGTGAGGTCATACAAACATGCAATGCATTGTATTTCTATTTGGGTCATTCTTTTTCTCCATAAAAGGGGAAGAGCTAACCATTCTCAAGACAGAGAGAATCATAGCAGCTGTACAGGTTCTGCACTATTAGTTGATTTAGATTCCTGTCCTGCATTTTAATTGTCAAAGTGCAGAAGTTACACACCTAGCAGTAAATAGCAAGATTTTCCATTGGAAACTGGGAGTTCACCTGTTGAGAATCAGGATGGAGCATATGCTATAGTGGCTGAGGGTATTAGTCAGTCACAGGGTAACTATGAAACACTGACAGGACCAGTCCTGAAAAAGGCACACATCATCTTAAGATTTATCAGATATGACATTTCTAATATAGTGTGCAGATGAGTCTGAAGCATCACTGGGGATTTTACCTCTGGCACCTAGTACTATTTCTCCAGCAAAATGAATTTAAACAAAACATGTGCAGAGAGGATGATTGAAATGGCCAGGGGATGAGAGTCTTATCTTACAAGATAGAGACTGAGAAGGACTGGCTTATATAGCCTAACACAGTGAAAGAAAGAACAGGACTGCACTGCTTAAGTCCATTGATGGCTGAAGGAAAGCAGGGGAAGGAACTATCTGAGCTTAAAGATAGTGTTGCACAGGAAAAAAATATGTTGGTGTTTTTTCTTTTTTTATTTTGACTATGAATCATTCTGGGTTAGAAACTGAAAGAACTGGCAGTACTGCGAAGTCTTAGCAGAGGTATGACAAGTCTGGGGCAAGGAACTTAACTGGTTTTAAGACATGCCTTGCTGAATGGGATTATATAGGAAGATGTATGTAATATCAGGAAACAGGGAACAATGATACGGACATTAAGTAGGTGTTTCCTACTTAGTAGTAGGTCCTAGTTCTCAGGCACAAGAAGAATATGATTATCCTTCTGCCAGTAGTGTACCCTGGCTATGGTACATCGCCCAAAGCTCTCCCTAGCCTGACACTGGAATGCTTACAGAAAACTAAGGTGGAGTTAGGTCTGCTGCTATATAGCAGATTCATCTCTAATAAAGAGGGTTGTTTTCCAGATACAAAGCCAACATTTTGCATTGCTCAATGTGATATTATCACTCATAATTATATGCAATTCGTCTCACTCTATGGTGTTTACAACTTTCAAATGTGGGTAGTCAGTTATAATAACATTCTTATAGTGTTAAGCAGTGTCTTCCTGTCCCATTCGCTCATTTCATTTTATGTGAACCAAATGTGATTTTGCTCAGTTCTTAACTATTTTAATTCTGTATATTCTTTTCATGATCAATTAAGTGTTTCTACTGAAAAGTTTACATAGTTTTCCAAGTAAATGTTTATTCCCTTTCCTTCCACTATGATTAAGGTGGAAACTTTATCAGGTTTACAAAAGGGATTAAATGGTGACAGACAATGCAGCCTACCTCATGCAATTTACTGACTTTTCAAACCAGATTTGCTCCAGAGAAAGAAAGATTAATTCATACCCAGATTCTTTGTAGGGAACGCAGGCCTGTTGTTCATGCAATGCAATTATGCAACAGAGAGCAGGCAACACTCCTAACCCCCCAACAATCTGCTACTGTAATGAAGTTCAGGTCCTGATTGGAGTCTGATCACTGGGCCTCCAGTTCATCAGCATTTTTTTTTTTTTAATAAAATCAATAAAAGAGGCTTTTCCAGAGATATGAATAGACCTGTGAAATCTAGGCCTGTCATCTCTGTGCTCTATCTCTTCCCTTTGCTCCGCATATCTTAGTTCCCTTCCTTTTATGGGTCTTACTGCCTGCTGTTGTTTTCCACGTTATCTACTGCAAGCAAAAACTCTGGCTGGTCAACAGAACCCTTGGTGCCCCCACTTACGTGTATTTAAGAAAGAGCATCAGCTGCTGGGGGTGGTGGACACATTGAGGGTGACACTGCTGACGAGGTGGCTGGAGGTGCACGCTTGGGCGGAGGTGCTCTGTGCTGCAGGAAATACCTCTGAGGGACTGGGGCTGTGGGTGACTCACACCAGGGCAGTGACAACCCTGACAGATTGCAGCCAAGGGTAACCCACACTGGAACAGAGGCACCCCTGAGGGACTGCAGCCATGGATGATCTCAGGGATGCCCATCTCCAGGATGTCCTTGAGGGATTGTCACCAAGGATGACCCACACCAGAGGAGAGACACCCCTGGGGGACTGTGTCCCATAGATGGATGATAGAATTGTATCATAGAATCATAGCATTGTTTAGGTTGTAAAAGACCTTTAAGACCGTCATGTCCAACCGTTAACCTAGCACTGCCAAGTCCAACACTAAACCATGTCCCTAAGCACCACATCTACCCATCTTTTAAACACCTCCAGGGATGGGGACTCAACCATTTCCCTTGGCAGCCTGTTCCAATGCTTGACAACCCTTTCGGTGAAGAAATTTTTCCTAATATCCAACCTAAACCGCCCCTGGCACAACTTGAGGCCCTTTCCTCTTGTCCTATCGCTTGTTATTTGGGAGAAGAGACTGACCTCCACCTTGCTACAACCTCCTTTCAGGCAGTTGTAGAGAGTGATAGGGTCTCCCCTGAGCCTCCTTTTCTCCAGGCTAAACAACCTCAGTTCCCTAGGCTGCTCCTCATAAGACTTGTGCTCTAGACCCTTCACCAGCTTTATTGCCCTTCTTTGGACATGCTCCAGCAGCCAAAATTTCTTTTCTTCCAATCCTGAGGAACCTCCCCTGATCACCAAGACCTGTCAAAGACAAATTGCAAGTACCCTTGTGGTGATGCCTCCCAGCTCCCTCAGCATTCATGAGTATATCCCATTAGGTCCCATGGACTTATGCTTGTCCAGTTTGTTTAGAAGTTCCCTGACTGATTGATCCTCATCCTTCAAGAGTAAGTCTTCCTTGTTGTAGGCTTTCCCACTGATCTCAGGAGCCTGGGATTCCTGAAGATTGTTTTTACCAGAAAAGACCAAAGTGAAGAAGACCTTGAATACTGTGTCCATGTCTTTTGCCACAAGGGCACCTGCCTTATTCAGCAGCGGGCCCACAGTTTCCCTAGCCTTTTCTTGTTGTCCTTCATGTCTCTCACCAGATTTAGCTCCAGGTGGTCTTTGGCTTTCCTAACCCCATCTCTGCACAATCGAGCAATGTCTCTCTATTCCTTCTGGGTCACATCTCCCTGCTTCCACCTTTTTTTGTCTGAGATTTATCAAGAGATCCTTGTTCATCCATGCAGGCCTTCTGTCATCTTTGCTTGATTTCCTTCTTGTCAGGATGGACCATTCTTGAGCTTGGAGGAGGTGATCCTGGAAAACCAGTAAGAAGCACCAGAGCTGGCTGAAGAAAACCAGTAAGAAACACAGTGGAGCAGAAAGAAGCCAACAGGTACAGAGCAACGGGCAGAAGCTGCTATGCACACAACCCAACCTCTTGGGCCACCCACTGCTTCACCATAGGAATTGGGATGGACTGAATGTATCCCACAGCAAAAATAAGGGAAATTGAGACTAGGAAGTAAGGAGGATAGGTGCTTGACTTAAAGTAAGCCTGAGGGAGGAGAAAGGATGTTTACTTAAGTGTTTAATTGTTTATGTTCTCTCTCTCTTTTTTCTCAATACCTAGATCAGTGATCAGAAATTTCTGTTAAGTGGTAATTAATAAAATTAACTAAAAATAGCCCAGTTTTTGCCTGTGATGCTAGCAAGTACAATAGTCAAACTTTCATTTCACTGCACTGTGGAGACGCTTTGGCATATTCTGCTTCCATAATGTGGAGATGCATTAAAATCTTTGGTAACTTAGGTAAACTCACAATTAAGACTCTTTACACTGAGTACTCTAAAGAGAGCTCTGGTACATAGTAGGGAAAAGCCAGCTGAGCTGTTGAGTCTACAGCAAGCTTTGACTACACTAATACAATGTTGAGTCAAAGCTGATTAACTTTGCTGTGCCACAGATACATTGGTTTGAGTTTAGTGCTGCACTTCTGTTAATTGCTCAACTTCCAAACTACATCTGGTTTATGACTATTTTGGAGCCATGGAGCAGACACACAAAGGACTGCACCCATTTCTGTAGATATTTTCTGCTGGATATGTGTCTACTATGCTTTGAGCGTGAACTGCTGCATGTTCGCGCTGTGAGGAAGTAAAATTCTGCTGTCTTTTGACTGTGGAAAAGCCTCTGAACGTGTTGCAAAGAACGTTTGGATGCACACTCTTTGTGAAGGCTCAGACACAGCTATAGGCAGTATCAATGCACTGCCACCATGATTTTGTCTGTCCTTGTAGACTGATGGCTGATTGGCATGGCTGACATTGTGCAGACAAGGCAGTGGAAAATCCGCTCAGGAAAGGTTCTTTATTATGTGCTAGAGGGAGAAATAGATGAGATTTAGAAGTACTCTGATCTGTCCTTGTAAAAGCACAGGCTCCCAAATCTGAAAAGCCAGTGTCCTACATTGAACTCAAGTCTGGGAGCTGTAGAATAAAAGAATTTTATGGGTAGGGCTAGAATCTTTGTTTCGTTAACCAGTATGTTTAAAAATGAAAGTTCTCAGATTAAAAAACAAACAAACAACAAAGAAACAGTTACAGGAGATGTGACTCTTTCTTCTAATACTATTGCGAAACATTTTTATTAGATGCATAACAAGCTGAAGAACTCAGAAAGGGCATGGTTGATCAGAAGATCCCTCTACTATGTGGCCAAGAACAGATGTATGTGGAGACAACCAGATATATTAAAAAGAGTATTCTGGCAGATTTATAAACAAAGAACACGACAGCTTGTCCATGTCAGCATGTTGTACTGTCAGAGAGGATTAATTCTCTGCTTAGCATCCTAAACATATGGAAGTCAGTGGGAACTGGAGTGACAACACCTACTAGGAGTGGATCAAATTTTTTCCCCCCTCTTGGAGCAAAGTCAGTTAGCAACCCAGGAACACCCCTGTTCCTTTTGGCTGGTTCTCTTGCCTTTTTGGCCTTTTTTCTCCCCAGGTGCAGGGAAGGATGAGAACTTGCTGAGTTGGTTTTGAGAATTTAAAAATGTGAAAAAAGGGAAATTAGACCCTGGCTGTGGTT
This sequence comes from Platalea leucorodia, assembly GCF_965183815.1. Lineage (NCBI taxonomy): Eukaryota > Metazoa > Chordata > Aves > Pelecaniformes > Threskiornithidae > Platalea > Platalea leucorodia. The sequence continues at coordinate 66,300,161 of NC_138825.1, read as the reverse complement.
TAAATTGAAATGGAGATCAAAGTCCAGCACTTTCAAGCATAAAGGGTGTGTATACATTTTGGGAGCAGCTCTAAGTTTGATGTAAGTCAGTCTGCTTGTGTAATTCTACCATACCTAGCCCAGATTCCTGTCTGCAGTTGCGTTTATTTTAGAAAATGTCTCTCTTAATATTAAAAAAATAAAACCAAAATTTTTCTCCTTCTAGCACAGTTATTAGTAAAATCGGGATGAGAATTCTGCTTCTGAAAAACAAAGGTCTGCTAGCGGCTACGCTAACACCAAGCTACTTCATCCTTTTTTACTCTCTGAACTCTTAAGTGGACTCATTTTTTTACGTACTACCACAAAGCAACATGTGAATGGAAAGGCACTGTAGAAGGCTGGGTGGCTTTGAGAGGTACTAGGTGACCTCTGATTACAACAGGTGGGAATGAAGTGTCAATGGGTGCTCCTAATCTTCATGCTGAGGCTACTGCACTGTCCCATGGCTCCTACCAGAAGTAGGAGAAGATCTGCGAGATGCAACTTCAGGTGTATGGGGAAGAACATTTCTTGCTGCTGTCTGTCTTCTTTGTATGTCGGTCAGTTATCTGTGGTTGAGGGATCCCTTTTCATTTAGTGTCCCTTTCCTCTGAAATTGTGCTGAATTTGAAACCAGAGCAGTCTTTTGCAGTTACTGTTGAGATCCAGAAAGAGTTCTGGGGTATTAGTGGAAGAAAATAGATCTCCAACATTACTTTTTTTTAATGATGTCTGAAGGGCATAGATTGTTATAGCAAGGGATTCAGGAAGCACTGAAAACCATGGAGTAATCTAGAAAATACTATACTAACGGCCTGTTTTATATAACCCTGGGCAATGGTGAGTATTACTTTGTCCTGGATACTCCACTCATAGCAAATAAGTTATTGCAGTAACTTTCCTTCTGGAAAGCTTGTGGGTAGGTGTCTGCCAAACTCCCCTGAAGACACGGACTGACCTGTGTATTCTCAAAGTTTATAATCTCAGAGGATGCAAGTCTTTCAAATAATTTGGAATTTACCTTGCCAAAACAAGCTGAGAAATATCACTCTAAAAATAGCTCTTTCTTTTGGCTCTATACATCCTTTAGGTAAGACATTCCTAAAGCTTAAAATAATGAATATTTTTTAAAAAATTCTCCTGCAGAACCAAACTGCAAAGCTGAGAAGGATGACCATTATTTTTCATTTTTTGTTAATCTTTACTTCTTTTAAGTTCAAATCTTGATCACTTTTTTATTTATATACAATGGTTTGGTTTTTTTTTTTTCTTATTTTAATTTTATTGTAGTCCTAAGATCTCAGATGATAAAGAGTCAATGAATAGAACTTCTACCTGGGAACTCTGAATAAAGCAGGATCAGTTTGAGTTAGGTGTTTACCGTATGGAGAAATGAAAGGATAGCTATCTCCAAAGAGACAATATTCAAAATAATTTACTGCCCCCACTCAAAAGTAAAAACCCCTGGCCTGTCTATTGCTTGCGGCTGCAGCTGAACTGGCAAGAGAAATGTCATGCCTTGCTTTATTGCAAGTACCTGCTGAAACATTAGGTACTTTCTACCACACAAGCAGAACAAATGTTCAATTATTTGACCAGAATGTTTTTGCCTGGGGATATTCTGTCATCCTTCTTGTCATAGCATCGAGTCTGTGAAGATGCGTGTGTGATACATGCTTGCTATGCACATGTTTTACAAGTTATGAACTGTGAACTCTGCAAAGAGGTGAGTTGATTTGTCAGCTGAATGAGCCTGGGAATAAAATAGAGGGCCAAAATCTACAAAAGGATTTAAGACTGTAACTGCTTTTTAGGCATCAATGCTCACCATGAAATTGATGGGAGGATAGAAACCTAAATACCTATGTGGATCTTGGCCTGTGTCTTGTTGATCCCCATCCAGTGTCTTGTTGATCCCCATCCAGTGTTTTGTTGATCCTCGTCCAGTACTTCGTCGATCCCCATCCAGTGCCTTGTCTCAATATCTTCTCTTTCTTTAGTCAGCTCCATGTTTCCTGTAGTCCTGATTTACAGCTATTTCAGGATTCATCTTGTGATACAAGAATGAAGGAAGGTGATTATTTCTGGGCTCTTGTTACTGAGATCCCGTGTTGGTAATGTAGTGTCTAACACAGACCACATTATATGGGTGTCCATTCGTACCCTGGCTTTGAAGGTGCCCTTGGACTGGTCCTTATGTGAACTTGGCAACCTGTCAGAAGCATGACTGCACAATTTTGGTAAGCTTGGAAAGTTCCTTTAAAGGCTTGCAAAAGGGAAAGGCCTCATTTCAGCACATTTTTACCAGTGACATAATCTCCTTTTAATATTTTTGTATATAAAGCATAGTGTCATTTACCAGGTCAAGAAACTCACTCCCAAAGAATGTATGCCTCTGACTCTAGCAGAGAGGGTTTAAAAAAAAAAAAAAAATGTTGTTGCCGTTCAGCAGCTTTCCTGGGTGTCTCATTCTTCAGCTGATCCACATTCTTTCCCAGTGAGCGAGAACATGATAAGGCACTAGTGCCTATTTATAACTGGCAGGGAGAGATACTTGCTTAGTGATGCAGTACTCAGTGAAGGAAAAAAGGAGAAAAAGCTGCCCAGTCCCTAAACACTTGCCCTGAGTTCTGCTGTTGGTTACTCCTCCGTGCTGGCATCCTTACTCTTCTTTGGAGGGCACCACGTGTGACTTGGCCTTTGAGAGCAAAATAAAACAACGTGCTCAGGACTGTGCAAAATGAGTCACCAGGAAACCATGTGTGCTTTTCATCTCCTCGTAGTTTTCATGTTTGATTTTTGTTTCTCTGAGAATGACTATTTATACGATGGTAGTACTTAGAGGCCCTGATCCAAACTAAAGCCTGCATTCCTAGGCTGTGTGCAAATATGGGGTGAGAGACAGGCTCTGCCCTTAAAAGCCAGTGATCAAAGTGACCCTGACAACTAAAAGATAGGACAGGAAACGGATATGATGTGACTTTCCAAAAATTATGCCACAGATCAATCACTTGCCAGACAGAAGAATCATTTACTTTTCATCTTCTCCCTCCAAACAGTTAAGAATGCGGTAGAAGGTAAGACAAACCTCAACAGGGGAGAATTCAACCTCAGTGAATCGCTCTGGTTGCTGCTTGCTACTCCTTGGTTCATTGCCTTGTGCTGGATGAGAGAAAGAGGGATCTTGGATCTGTTTTGTACATCCATCGCAAATGTCCTCACCACAGTGGTATGAAGATGGCAAGTTTCCAGGCTTGCTGATTTTGTGGCTCTACTCTTTTACTTTCAGTTGAAATGCACCACATATTGAATATATATGGCCTCAGAAATGAATCTTCATCAGCTGAGAGGTAGCCTCCATACAGAACAGCTTTCCTTTTAGCAGCCTGTTCAGCTGCAACTGTGTGAGAGCTGAGAAGGAATGGACTTTTTGCCAGCCTGGTAATCCAGGCTGCCTGTTTTCTAACCTGGCAGGGAATGGATGGGTAATTTTATTCCTTGTCTAAGAGATGGGAAAAGCTGAATATTAGGAAAGGAATATTAGGAACAGACAGCACAGATTTACCGAATTTCCAATGAACACGGACATTTTTCTTTCCGTGAGGTTTCTATCCATATTGTTTCACTAGTGAGCATAAAAAAAAAACAAGGCACCACTTCACCCACACTGTCTTCTTGGATGTCATTTCATGATGTATCTGGTGTGCTGATATCTCTTATGTAAAAGATTGAAGAGTATGATTTGAATAAAACCAAGCGTGTTCTAAAGACATTAAAGTTCTACTGGAATTGCTTTAAAATGTATTGACTATATCAGTGGCTGACCCCCTTTTAATTATAATTCCCTAAAAACTTAGTCAAACTGTACTCTGTTCTGTAAGAAATTTTCATCCTGGGCTTTTTTTAGGAAAAGCCACTCTCTGCATGTACCTGTAAATATTCCAACTAGAAAAATGTGAGGAAACTACTGCCACATTTATTTAATTAATTTATAGTATTTATTATTGTTCTGAAAACTAAGCTGGGCTATGAATAATACTGCTCTGGAGATTTAAGCATGTGACTGACAAAAGAGAAACTTCATGAATGCCTGAACCAATTGTAATGGAAAAGAGAGCTATAAAACCCCCGCCTAATATTTTTACTAATAATACATTTTTGAGGTAATGTCTGCATTGTGCCTAGGAGCCATAGTCATAGACTACCAACACAATGTGGGGAATACTGGTGGTCAAGATCAAAAGAGGGTGACTCTCCCACAAATTTATCATCTCTCTGAAAGAAGACGACAGAGCTGGATACCAGCAGAAGACTGGTTACAGGTATGTTCAGTGCTCTTGGCAGCATCAACCCTCTGGTAGCCAAACTTTTGTCAAGGTTTTTCCAGGAATCTTGTCAAAAGAGAGACTTCAATAGGGATTTGAAGGAAACCAGAAAAATGGCTTTGCTTTCAAGACCATATTTGAAAATTCAATTATGTGTAGTTATGTGACGGCAAAAGACGGAAGTCAACTATCAGTATAGGTGAAATAGTAGGGGAGATAGGAACTAGCTAGTGAGGAGCCTGAAGTTTTTCTCTCATGTGAAAGAGTAAAGAAACACAGTTTAAGTTGCAAGGAGAAAGGTGACAGTAGTCAAAGAGATGGATTAGAAAGATGAACATTGTAGTAACTTTCTGAATTGCTAGGAGAAGGGTAATCCTGTATTAATTAAAGCAGAGGAAAGAAATGGATATATAAGGTGGCACGGCTGGGCAGCACATCCATCTGATGGTAGAGCAGCTTTTCATATTCTTTTCCTGCAGAAGTGCAAGAGACTTAATGCCGAGGAACTGCCCTGCGGGACAAGTGCCCCACACAACCGGGCCTCAAAAATGGGGGCTTCTTTGGCTGCAAGAAGCACCCCTCCAACTTACTCCCTATAAAATAAACCTGCTGCTTCTGTTGAATCTCTCTGGGTGGAAAACACAGGGAAAATATTCATTTGTGCTCTGTTTTCCCTTACTTCAGGGCAGGAGTGTCCAGGAAAGCAGGTGGTGACATGGGTGTGGGGGACAGATGGCAGAGCTCTCCCCACAGTGTCTGAAGTGGCCAGAGACTGTCCTGGCTTGTGGGTATTACCCAGCAGTGAATCCCTCTGCCTGGCGTACGTTCACTTTGTATAATGCAAGATGAATGAAACAAACCAGACAATTTGGCCTTAAGATGCTATAATTGTGAACAAACTGTCCAGAACAAAAATGTTTAGAAGACACAAACCTCACAATCCTCCTTGACTTTTGATTTTCCTTTCCCCATGCTGAATCTATTAATTTAGATATTTTGAACCATGATTTAAAGAAGGCCTTAACTCTGCGGGTACTGACTGCTACCAGTTTCTACAATCACTCCATGGGTGGGATTTTAAAAAAAACCTCTGAGGTGGCCTGCGGGAGAATCCCATTTTCCTTGTCTCATTCAGTGGGTACAGGGTGGAATTTTCTTTTCCACGCTTAATTCCATTAATGAAGCAGGCCAGGCTATAACAGATAACTGATGTCACCACAGTTTGGAAAGCACATACTTAATTGAAAATATAATGCAGCGTTCTTACAAATTGTGAAACTGGACAGCCTGCAACCATCTGGCACTCCACCTCTGAAAGAACATCTGTAAGGACAATGTTGTTCTTTCTGTAAGAGTACCACCCTCTAACTGCAACCATCACAGAAAGCCCCTTCTCAAGTCAAGCTTTATTCAACTTTCAAAGTGCATGTGAAAAAATAAATGCTATTTCCAGTGCAAGCCAAAATATTCACAACTATCACATCCTTAAATCACACCCTATGCCTGCTTGTATTAGTAAGGGCAATAGTAAATACTGTGCATCTCAGCCCCAGCAAGATTAAATACATTGTAAACCTCAGGGAAAAAAAAGTGTGGAGAGGTTGAAATCAATGCACAGTAGAGTTGCGTGCTGATTAAATTTCCCCTGAGCTGGCTTTGATGGTCCAGCTGAGGACCCCTGCTTTAGGTATCAAAACTACTTCGTTCTAGTGACAATTTGAGGTCAACTCCAGTCATAGGTACTTCCAGTCTAAAAAATCCTGGTGGCAACTGTCATTTTTTCTGTTCAAGGTAAGCAAAAATGCTAATTTCATCAAATCTGAACCACAGTAGCAAATAATTAAAAATTACTTCATGAATACAGTCTTTGTGCATGGACAGGATATCACCTCTTCTCGGCTTTGTCCTGTAATAACTCACAGTAGTAATATGGAAGGAGCTGAGACAACGTGTTTGGTTGCATAAGAAGCATTTGGTTTTTCATTTACAGCCTTATTACTAATGCAGATTTTCAGGGCCAGAACTATCCAGCGAGTCAGTGGATGGAGTTACACCTGAGGATCTGCAAGTCCAGCTCAAATTCTGACCTTGGATCAACTGAGGAACCTGACAGTCTTCTCTTAACACTCTTTTTTGCTGCCCCACAGGCTGACAGAACTGGTGATAGGCAGTTTCTGCTCAGAAGATTTTCCTTTCCAGCTTTCTAAAGGTGTTTCAGTTCAGTGCTGACATATGACAGAACTGGCTGGGAAACCTTACTTGAGGATTGCTTTTACATCTATTGCTACTCAGTAAAAAGTTAAGCATGTGACTAGTCTAAAATATGTGCTTAACTGTCGATGGAAACGGGACATAGGCACAGGTTAAGTGTTCGTCTGAATAAAGCCATTTCTTAGAAAGGGTAGTCAAGGTGACTGCTCAGACCAGCATCCTGCATTTAAAACTGACTAATATTTTTCTCAGTCTAGAAGGATTAATTTCTGTCATGATTAGAGCTGGGCAGAGAAACACTCAGTTGCAGCACTGGTTCCTCTGATGTCTGATGACCAGTCAGAATGGAAAAGACCTTGGCCATTTAGAAAACCTTCTGGCAGAAGCCAAGCAGGCTGCCTGCATGCCTCTTCCCTGCTCCCCTGGCTGCTTGGCTTCTTGTGCTTTGGTGGCTTTTCTGCCCACAATTCAGTTTCACAAAGAATTTCTAGGCATAATGTATTCAGATTTGGAAATGGCGAAGTCCCCTGTGGGAGAGAATTGCTGTTATTCCTCCAAACCACTTTCTGGTTACTTAAATTTCTGTAATTTATATGAGTGAGGCTATAATTTTTTAATGTAGGGTTAAATGAGAAGATAGGTATTTTTAATAACTATTTCTCCTTGTAGTCAGTCACCTCGTGGATTACTGAAGCCAGCTTACATGCCATTATGGATGGAATAGGAAGTGCTGATAAGTGTGCCTCAAAAAGATGATAGTCTGTGGACATAAAATAGATTGAATTTTGCTTTGCTGCGTAAGAAAATTAACACTGGTCATGTGTGGCATGTAATTCTTCTTGCAGGGTCTTTCCAAAGAAAGGATATGCTTTCACTGCGCAGTGAAATCTGATTTCAGAAAGTATTTAGCTGTACTAACCTGCAGGGTGCAGACAAAGCACTCCCTGTTTTGGGTGCTTTTCCAGACTGCAGTAAATCTCCGGGGAACCACTCTTAATCTTAATTTTGGAATATTTTTAACAAAGTTGTTCTAAGTGCCTATCAGAATAGGCAGCTGGTTAGTATATTTTTCAAAAATCTGATGCACCTGGAATTTTTCCTTCATCGTACATCATGATCAGAATTTTTTGCTAAGTGTCAAAGAGAACCCAGCCTTCTTGACCATATTTTAATTTTTCCAAAGAAAAGCGCTTTTTTCTTATAAAATAACTTTCTCCCTCTGGCAATACCTTTCCCCTTTCTCTATAGAGGAAACTGCGGTATTATGAAGAAAACCACCAGAAATCAAGTGTGAGAAAACAGTAGTGCACTAATCAAAGTATTGGAAAGTAAATAGTGTAGTAGTCAAAGAAGTCTGCACTTCATTCTGTGGGTAAGAAATCTCTATTTAGTCACACAAAGTGTGTTTGATTGTGGGCCAGTGTCTCACTGAGAAGTTGACACAGACATGTTTTCATATCTTGATGATTTTCCTGAGGCTTCTGTATTACCATCCTTATTTTGTTGATGAAAATGGACAGATTATCCTTTTGTGTCCAGGATCAGTATAATACACAGTTACCCTCTATCCATACGTAACTCTCTCTTGCAAAGCCAAACATAGGAATAATAGAGGGTCTTCCAGAAATGACAGAGACTTTTTAAGGATATCCTGAGCAGTACAAAAGAAACATAAGGTTTGATCAACTCATCCTTTCCTCACATTTACCTTTGTATATGAAAGCATGTTGACCTCTAAAACTTTATGGTTGTCGCTCTGTCTGTGAAAGGCAGTACCCTAGGTTGGCATTGCCACAGACATTTCATATTGTCAAATTAGAGCTTCAGTTTGGCACAGGAATACAGGATGAAAAAACAGAAAGTGGCTGTCAAACAAGCAAAGGTAATGTAACTTTACTCCATTTTCAGATATTAGTATGGAGAAAAATATTTTCCTGTCCTGGATGGATTATTCTGTATTTCAGCACTTTTAGTTCCTTTTTTGCTGCTTAGAAGACCTTGCTTGAACAGCAACTTGACAAACACAAACCTATGTGAAGAGACCGTATTTCATTCTGGCTTCCAATCAGACTTCTTCTGCAGAAGTTTATTTTCATGTCTGAAATGGATTTCCTATTGTTTTTGACAAGGGTGGGAACTAGATCTGGCTACCTTTGTCCATCAGGCTTGTATTCCATGGCTTGATTATTTTACTGGATGTTTTTAATGTTTATTCATTTTTAAAATTCAAGGACAGGGTGATGAAACAGGAGTTGTACACTCTGGAAAGCTGTAGTTAACTACAGAATTTATACCTCTGCAATTCCTCTGTTGTATTTTCTGCTTTAGGGATCTCATGGCCAGATTTTGCAACAACACGTAGAATTTTCTTTGCACTTCCAATAGGTCAGTGTTTTCCTGCACCTAAAAGAGCCACTTCTGGAAAGACATAAAAGAGGCCCCAGTTTATCTTCAGGATCTCAGCCCTTCATTTAAAACAAACAAACCAAAGGACAAATATAAAAAAACCCAAAAATTATTTGGAGACTACAACAGTGAGCATTGTACTGCCTTGCTTTTAAACATCCAGGTTCCCTGTGGATTGTGTGGCAGTTGTTACCCAGGGTTGAGGTCAAGCACCGTCCCATGCAGGCAGTGCCTTAGTCAACACCATCAATAAGCAGCCAGCAGGCTGTCAGAAGGGACATGCTGTGTGCTGTGGCAATTTTTCAAAAGAAAATGTTTATTTTCCCTGCTTTTTGTGTAAATATAGTGCTGCATTAGGTATGTTCTTTGCATGTCCCTTTGGTCAGGGAGAAGGAAGGTCTGCTTTGTGGATACTTGTTGAACCTATGTGTGAGTTAGGCATCAAGTTCATAGGATCATAGGGTAGTTCAGGTTGGAAGGGACTTCTGGCATGTGAAGAAACAAATTTAGACACACAGGAAACTTTAATGTCATGAAAAGATGCACATACAGAATTTAGTTCATGCCAAGATTGCATGATAGCTAAGCTGAGATTTCCAGGACCATGTTTCTATGATTTTGTTACCCAAAATCAGCCTAAGAGTTACTTTGTCCTAGGGTGGTCTCCTAGTTTGAGGACACTGGGGTCCATGACCAGCAGAACTTTAGAAACCTCAGTGTAGTCTTTCCCTGTCATTCTGTCAAGGTGGTGACATGCAATGACAGCTGAAGAAACTGCAAATTTTGGACAAACTTATGATATGTAAAATGTTATAACAAGTTTCCATAGAAAGTTTTTGTTTTTTTACTAAAACATACATGTGTCAGGCATTCTTGTGTAGCCATGTACCTACATGGTAGCCCTAAGTGGGAGTTGTGCTGCTTACCCTCAAGCTTGCAGGAACTAGGACTGATCATGAAAAGATACAAGGTGCTTTAACATGCAACAGTCATTTTTTCTGTTTTCCAATGTCAAAAAATGCAAATATTAGCACCTTGTTGGTATTATATTGATGATGTATAATCTATACTGTTCTTGCTTTTTATGATGCTGTTTTCTCAAATCTCTTTTTCATTATGTGGGTGCATATGTGTGTGCAAACATACACAAAGACTTGGACTACAAATACAGAATGAAACAGCAGTCCTGTAATGTGAATTGCCTCATTAACCTGTAGGATGCTAACTTTAATTCTTCCTTCTAATACTGCAAATGTCCATTTGTTAAAGATTTTAATGCTCAGAAGACTATATAGGCAGCAACTGCTTTCAAAAATGTAGAAAAACTTGCATCAGAAGACAGGTATTTCACCCAGACAGCAGAAATTAAGAGTTCTAAAAGCACAGAAAACAGATAGAAAATGAGTGCTTCAGAAGAACAGTCATATTTGTGGAGTATTTTGCCTGACTTAGGCAAAGGAAGTTAATGATTTCCCAAAAATACCCTTCAAAACCAGACTACTTGCACAGAAAGCTAGAATTGAATTTGTAGCTTTGGTATGTAGCACTCCTTTGAAATTCTCTATGTGTTTGATCTGACAGGTACCATCATTACAGGACATGGTCTTTAGTCCAAATAACACATCATTTAATCAAAATTACACAGGGAAATGTTTATGTATCCACCATATTTTATACAGTAGTAATATGCAAAAAGATATCCTGCAAAAGTATCATTACATTGTAGCTGGCCAGACTCTTCCAGGACAACTTGGAAATGCATAACAGCATACAATTAAACACACCACTTAAGCAAAGGACAGTGGTCCCTGGGAAGCTTTATTCTTGTGCTTTTATCCTATTTAAGCAAAATTATCCCCAAAGACATCCTAAGTGTATGTTCCAGTCCCTATGTATTCACACCCCCTCGCGGAAAAGATGTCTCAGGGGTATTTAAATCCATTTACTGTAAACGTGCTTGCAAGGATGAGGAACCAGAACTTACATCAAACAAGCTGCCTTTAGGAGCTCTACCAGAGCTGTAGCCAAGCAGAACCATGCCATTACCAGCGGTTAATGCCTGTCTGCAGCAAAGTACCATTAACACTTTCAGTGACTGTTTTTTAATGGAAGTAAGGACTAACTGTGGATGCTATTTTCATCCAATCATATCAAAAGATTAGAAGAGGCACAATCACAACGCTTTCTCTGACAACCTATCCTTCTCTTTCTCTATGGGAAAATAAGCCCCGCTGTTCATTTCTGTGTCATAGCTGTGAGGTTTACCATGTTATGATTCAGAGTGGGTGGTAATTCTCTCCTGACCTCATCATAAGAAAGAAAAAGGAATGTTAACATTGCAGATAAATAAATCTCCAGGCTTCCCTTGGGTCCAAGGGAAGAACTGAAAGATGAGCTGTATATTTATATGGCTTTTCTGCACTGCATTCAGCAGATATTGGCACTCGCACTAAGGGAGTCAGTGACAGGCCTGGAAGCAATCTAGCTGTGGTCAGCTCTCAACTGCTCTCTTAGGGGAGTCCTGCCCATTCTGGCACCCAAGCCAGATTGTTTAGGCATATCCATACTCATTCTCATCTTCAAGTATGCTTAAAGTCTGATTTAACACCTAAATTCCACTCATAGCTGGACCTTCAAAAGCTTTTGGTCCTGCAGTTAGCAGTTAAAAGCAAATTAAAAAGAAAAGCCTCTACAGGAGTAAATAGTACTATAGCCATCTCCTTAAACCAAATGGTATTGGAAGAGGGGTGAATAACACAGGAAAGTATTACGAGCAGTTGCAAATTACTCTCCACAAACGTGTTTGGTAGATTCTCCTTTGCATAGCTGTGTGTAGAGAGAGGGACAGGAGGAAAAGCAGGCTCTAGAGTAAATATTTTGTGTGGTGTACTCTAGGCAGAGATATCTAGTTGAGAGACACCTGTACAATAAATGCTAGTTTTTATTGTGGTGCTGGAAAAGAACTCGACCAAATTTCTGCCTCTATGGCTTCCTGAGTTCAGTACTGACCTTCCTGATGCCAGAGTACATCAGGAACTATCTAAATGAAGTTAATAGAGTCAACACATCTGGTAGCGCAGAATAATGACTCTGCACATACCCGTATTTCCCACTAGGAAAACTAGAGTAGCACTGGCTCTCTGAAATCTCCTTTGTTGCCTATAACCACAACACTAAGATCTGCTTAGGCACTTGAATGCACAACTCTGAATTTTAAACAGAGGAGTACTGTTTCAATCAGGGGCTTTTAAGACCAGATTTGTATTTGATCTAGCAGAACTTGAATCTGTTGACCTTGAGGCCATATTGCAGAATTGCTGTGTTATTATTTTAGGCTCTCTCCAGGCTGGTGGGTTGGGATGTGGGAGGAAAGGTGGGGTCAAACCCTGACTTTTATTCAAAGTTAAATATTTTTCTATGTTCGTTTTAAATCAAATTAGACTAAATTCATGGACAGGCATGTAATTGTGTCATTAAATTAAATAAATAAATTATCTTTTTTTTTTTCCCCCCCTATATTTTGGAGATATAATTGTATATATGAAGAGAAATAGTAAGATAGATATGTATAGACATAAACATATAACTAGATATATTGAAACTCTCCATATACATTTCAATAAAAAAGTTTAAGAAGAAATAAACAGCAACACAAAATATATCTTGAAATTTCCACTGAAGTGTTCTTTGTTAGGAAAACAAAAATAGAAGTGAGAGAAGCCACAGGAGGGACAGCAGTTTGATTTTACCTGTCTCTCATCATCTCAGAACAAGTCAAGCACATTTAGCACTACTCTAATAAACCACTAGAAAGTACAGGGAAGTGAACAGCACTAAGATATGCTGGACAAGAACTCTGACTCAAGAAAGCATTAAAACATGCTTAAATGCTTTATTGATGTATTTGAAGCATCCGCTATCAATCAGAGCTCATTTTCTTTGATGCTGTGCAAATACCAGATATTTTTTGTCTCAGCAAGAACCTAGTTATTCTAATAAGTTGGGTTTTTTTTTTTTGAGTCCTATAATTTGCTCTTTATTATTAGCTTGCCCAATTTACTTGACTTCATATACATTGGATTTGGGTTAACACTATAACAATTTCTGCAAACTTTTTAAAACAAAAAAGTACAGAGTGCAATATCTGAGAGAAATCTCCAGACCCAGGCAACTATATTATCCGGATACCTTCTTCCTAGAGCTGCCTTGAATTCAGTGTTATAAAGGTAAAATCCTTTTGATCTATCTATGCTCTTTTTACTAGAGCTCAATGACATTTCAAATTTACTACAAAACAGTTCATATAATTTGCCGTAAGAGTAGATGCACTTTTTACGCCTGTCTTTTTTTGCGTGAGCACTTCCCTCAGGCACTTGTCAGGATGTGGGAAACCAGGTTCATTTCCCTCATCTTGTTGTAGAAATCTCCACTCCCATTTCCTAGATTTCAGGATTAAAAATCCTGATGATAAATGGCTGTTGTGAAGCTTAGCTAAAGGAAGGGGTGCTCCATTTTTGTCTTGGACAATATCCTGTTTTGCTGAAATAATGCAGTAACAGGCACCAATGGTGACAGAGGTGGCCCAAGTACCAGCTCAGTGCTCCAGCTGCTAAAACGAGCAACCCCACTCACTCACACCTCACCCAAGTGCTGCCGAAGCAGGGCATCCATCCAGCAGCACTGCAAACTGGAGAGGCAGGAACAGACCTACAAGCCCACACCCAACCAAAAATATAAAGTGTTTGTCATCCCTGCTTTATGTTGGCTGATGTTTTTGGCATACTCAGACTAAAACCTCTGGGAGTCTCATGGCTGTCCACCTGCACAGGAAAAGTCCGCACTTTTATGCACGAAATATGTTCTCCTAGAAATGTGTTCAGCTAGTAGGCATCATCTCAGTGGATAAGATGATGGACCTCATTTCTACAGTCTGCAGCTTTCACCAGTGTAGTCTCATGTCTGTGCCTGGTCGCACAGCAGACAATTAAAGACTAAGGTTGACTAAAGGAGAATGTGTAAGTCTACTGGTGTATGATTTAAAAAAAAAACAAAACAAAGTGTCAAACACCAACCTTAAGAAGATTACAAAATATGATTGCTATTTTAAACTTACTTTTTCCTATAAGGACTGATTCCATGAAACAAACTTAAGATATTTTAAAGATTAAATGTCTGACCTTCAGGCTCCTTCTGCTCACAAAAAAACCTCATAGACGGTTTTATTCACACTGAAGTCAGGTGGAAAAACGTATGTGAGATGGAATTCTTGCCTAGATCCACAAAGCACTTAAGAATTTATTTCTATTATTAAGTATGTTCTGACTACCATCAAGATGCTCAACAGTGTTTCTGAACTGATATTTTATATATTTTGCACTGAACAATTAAACAATTGTTAAACATGTAGTTGTCATGGTAAAAAGGAACAAATTTTTAATGTGTCATGTAAATTTCGCTATCCTAAACATGCATCTAACCCAAAATGCTTTGCTGGATTAGTTCAAAGACATCAATAACTCTTTAGGGCCCTTGTAACTCAGACTGGAAAAGTTTCATTCTCCTTCCTGTCTTGTTGCAATCAGTTTTTGTCCAGAGTGGACAAAGCATGCTGTCCAGGAAAAAGGCAAGGTCAAAGACAAACAACTGCAGTACAGGACGGCTGTAATGATCTCCCTTATCGCTACTACTACAACAAAACAAAAGTTTATTTCCTTTCCTGATAATGCTTATTTAAGTGAGACAGCAAGTTATTTTTCTCTTATCTTAGTGAAAATTTAATTTAATTTTCGCTCACTTCAAAACCACATTTTTTTATACTTTCTTGTTCTTATGGAAATGTCTTCAAGGATTTATAGGACTTTCACCTACAGAAATTGAACCAAGATTGTATCAGAGGCCCTATTCTAAAATGCGTAAGGTTCCACTTCAGGAAGAAAAGCTGTGGGACGGTTCAGAACTCTCTGGAATTTGGTATATAATCCATTAATCCCTGCAGGAGATCTCTATAACTGCAGCTACGTACTGATTGACTACATTACTGTGTATACTTGTTTTAATATCTGTTATATCCATATTTGACCCCTACCTTTGGCCATGTTATCCACTTTTTTTTTTTAAATTTGAGAAGGTTCTTAATGGCTCAAATTGAAACACATGAATATCAACATGGATGGTGCTGCTGATGTGTGAAACCTACTATTGATACCTGTAAATATACATAGAAGCTCCTGAATACTCCCCTTTACCAAACAAAAGAAAATCTTTGTGAATAGTTAAGACACTTGTAAGATAAGAAGCTCCTGAATACCCCTCTTTAGACAGCTAGGCCTTGGGAGAGCAGATATGCGGAGCCACGAGGATAAGAAAGTTGCAAGATGACCATTAGACTAGAACAAACCGACCTTGAAAGACGTAGTATTCCTGGTCCCAGAACTGAGTTTGCGCCGAAGTAAAGGTCAGTCAGTGAACACAGTGAAGAAGACTACGAGCCTTCATCTGAAGACCCCCAAAGACCACCTGAAGACCACCACGGAAGATGATTGTGCATGCAGATCGGACATTTACATATGTTAATAAGTTCCAGGAAATCTCATGTTTATGTAGATGAATTCTCAGAAATCCTACGAATATGTATATTTTCATAGTATATAATTACTGAAAGTCTATCAGGCCTTTGGAGCACTTATGATGGAATTATCCCCAGTGCTGCCCGGTGCCGCAATAAAGAATGCCTGCTTTCTAAAACTCCAAAATTAAGTTTTAGAGAGTGAATTATTTTGCCACTTTCTAGTAACACTATGGTGGCTTAATCTTACTGCAGTGACCAAATCTTATATGCCTGTTCCCATAATTAGCATTGTCTGTCCTCCATCTTTTACTCCTTTACCAGAGGGGGAATTCAGACAAGACCTAACCAGGCTGGGTACTCTGAAAATGAACCATTTACTTTTTTTTCAAAGTGAAGCTAGCAACTTTTCTTAGTTGTTATCATCATTGCTAGAATTAGGACTGCAAAATATCAAAGTAAGCATGCTAAAAGCATAGGTCTTATTATAACAATGCAACATTGACTCCAAGAGGATTTAAGTCAAAATGCTTGCAAGGCAAAGCCAACTTCAACTGCATAATTGTGAAAAAGATTTAATTAGCATAGCAGACTGGCAAGACTGGAACTACATTGGGCAGCAAAAAATGAATGTTATTGTAAGTTTCTTTCCAACATAACACGTGAGAAATATGCTAATGACCACTCCGATAAAACTATTGCCCCCCCACACACATAAAACTACCATTTATAGTGCATTTGGATTTTAGAGTAACCTCCTCTTATTTAGTTTAAATAAGCATGTCTCCTTAGCAACAAATGTCACCTAATTAAAGTCTGTCACTCAGTTTAGCATCTCAATGAAAGATTGAAGTAGGAAGGGGACTACGAAACAGCTGAAAGCAAAAGGGAAAAAATGCGAGGAATGCCAAGGGCCCTCCAG
The DNA here is from genome assembly GCF_965183815.1 of Platalea leucorodia. Lineage (NCBI taxonomy): Eukaryota > Metazoa > Chordata > Aves > Pelecaniformes > Threskiornithidae > Platalea > Platalea leucorodia. The sequence goes on along the minus strand of NC_138825.1, from coordinate 66,283,711 downwards.
GAATATCAGATAAGAAAAGTCACTGAAAAATGAGCTCATTAAAGGAATAAAAATACATTGAAGTGATGCTTGTTTAGAATTGCATATAAGCCTGGACTTTTCATTCTCTGCAGGTTTTTCAGGGTATCATTAGGTGTGGTTTTTAGGTTTTTTTTTTTCCTTCTAGTGAGGAAAAAGAGTATATAACTAACTTTTTTCTAAGTAACTAGCTTAAAACCATCCCAAAAGTTTGAGGTAAGAAACCCTCTTAATATTGTTCACCATTCACAAAACAGTGTGGGAAAGTTCAGGTTTTAGAAAGAAAAATACTTTATCCCGTCATCACAAAAGCGGGATTGAAGGAGAAGGACTTGCAAAAATGCTCAGCAGTTTCTTAAGTGTTGCTGACATTTTTTTGAATAGAAGCAGGTCCAGGGGAGTGCTGAGGACTCGTTGTAAATCCCATTTTCCTTAGGCCTCTTTACAGCAAATAGGTTGAAGACCTAACCCACGAACCACTGAAATTGCTGTGGGACATGAATTAGATAGTCGCAGTGATTTCAGAGGCTTTGCAAGGGCCACTGTAATGTTGCTTGTACTAGAAATGGGTGGCACTTCTATGTTGTCTTGTGCCGGGGCAAGTCTTGGGGCAAGTGAAGCTTTCACACCTCAGAATGTCTAAACCTGGCTATGTGAAACAACACAAAATATGAGGTTCTCTCCAGCTTTTCCTCAAGGCTAGGCCAGACAGCTGAATGGGGTGTCTGAGCACAGACATTTCTCATGGCAAGGTCTTATCAGAAGCAGGAACACACCGGAGAGAGCGAACTTGCATCCGGAGAGGGCGAACCTGCGTCCTCAGGTGAGACCAAGACTCTTCCAGTTGATTTCAATTTCTGTTTCAAATACCTGGCTCTAGGGCATTCGATTAGAGTCACAAATGACAGTGGAGCACCAGGAATGAAAGCAGCTTGTGACTCTCCCCTACAGGTGAAATGAGCTGTCAGCCTTTTCACTGCTTAAGGACCGCTGAAGCCCAGGAGGAGATAAAACCTTTGCAGTCTGAAAGTGGGCTAAAGCTGGTTGCTCTATGATCTCTTCCTCCTAGACATCGCCTTGCTTGCAAGTTTCCTCCTGCGGGTTATTTTCCCAGCCTACATCTTCAGCTACTCTCCCCTTGGCACAAACACCTCCTTGCATCAGTGTCAGCTCCAGGCAGCCTCGGCGCCAGCAAGGAGCCTCTGCCTTAGCTGAGCAGCAACTCAAAGCCTCTCATCTCTACCTTGCTTTACTCTTAATGCCGCTTTGCTTGGCTTCTTGGGAACCTGTGCATTACCATTGGAACTGATCCTGTTTGAAAGGCCCAGCCTAGCTAAAGTTGCTGTTCGACCCTCTGAGGTTTGGAAAATGAGGTAGTGCCTGACAACAATGATAGTGTCATTCGGATGTTCTGTTATTTCTGCTATGATTTCTAAGACTAAAAGTGACTCAATTCAGGCTAAAACTCAGGAGGGCAGAGGCAGACAAACAGGAAAAAGCCTGAGAAGAATGCAATGATTCTCTTGGACCTCCAGGAAAGTTTGAGTTGAGCTCACGTGTTGACCAAAGACATTTGGGAAAGGATTCCTTACCTGAAGATGGTATTTACATTGTATCAACAGCATGTTGTCTGGATTGGTTAATAATATCCCTGCTGAGCTCACTTTCGTCACAGCTTTTCCTCTGACCTCATTCTACTTCCTGATGTTTTTGTAGACAATCCCTTTTAAAGTTTTCCATGAATCTGGGAGGCCCCGATGTACAGGCGATGAAAAGGTTTGCTTATTAAAGAAGACCACTCCTGACACTTGTTCTGCAGCTCCCAATACAACAGTTACTTGTGAGTTTGGTCCTTTTGAAAATCATGTGGGTAAACTGTGAATCAGGCCTTCATATGCAATTTGATTGTAAAAGGAAGTTTCCAAAATAAAAGGTTTTGCCAGTCCCCTAGCATATTAAAATAGATAACTGCACAAAGTTGCAACTGAGGTTCGGTAACAGAGCACAAGGTATTTTGATCATAGGCTCCATAACTTACTTACTGGTAAAAGAGGTGCAAAAAATAACAACAGAAATTGCTGAGATTAGAAAGATTTCATCTTCAAAGATGATATCTTTGCCTCGCTGAACTTAATGGCACAATTCCCATTCCTTTGTGTGGATCTGTTCTCATTTGCCCTCTTTGTATATCTTATCAAGATCTAGAGATAGGAGCAATTTATATCCCTGTGGAATGATATAATTTTCCATGGAGTATCAAAGCATTTGTATTTCCCTTTTCAACCATATGTAACAGGATGGATAACATCAATGAATCAGGTGAGATTTCCAGAGCAAATCTCTGTATATCTGTTTAGGTAATGAAACTACACTAGTTCTATCTCATTAGCATAACTTCCTAGTAACTCCTGCTTCTCTGCATCCCTGACTGCTCCAGGATTTCATGTCCATGATTACCAGTGCATGCCTGGACTGTACTAAAAGAGTCTTACATGTTATCCACCTGCAGCAGGATGGCACGGAGCTCACATCACCAAAACCTGGTAAGACAACACATGCAGTGTGCTTTCCAGCACGTTTAGAGAGCAGAGAACACAGTGTACTCCTTACGAGAGGATTTTAAAACCACTACACCTCAGTAAGCAGACTGTGGATACTGTGCAAATAACTTGGTCTACAGTCCCTCTCAGCTCACTTAGCTCTGGATTTGCATGCAAGACAATAGTATAAACCTGCTACTTGAAATAGGAGAGGACGGCTGCACACACATACACGCATGCCCAAACTCTGAAGGCCAAATATACTGTCTGGCCTCACTGGCATTGCTCAGGGTGCAGAAGCTTGGAGCACTTGTTTTGGATTTACTGCTTGAATGCAGTCATTACTGGCTCTTTCCATTCCTGAATGATAAGTGGAGGCATGTGATTCATCTGGCATATGAAGATCCCTGGGGTTTTTGGTAGCCTCGCAGTTTGGATGCTAGAATCTTATCTAGGCATAAATGACTACTGACTTCATGGTTACTGGATTAGAGCCCTTTGGGGGAATTAGTTCCTCTTTCCCAATTCTTTGTAGAAAAAAACTAATTCCTAAAAGTCATTCCTATGTAAAACAGCATTATCACTCTGTACATGATAGATACCTTTCAATATCAATGTTGTTATTAGAATATACAGACTTAGGTGGAAAAAAAGTTCAAGTACTTGTAAATCATGAGTTTCTGGTATGATATCTGGCCCAACACAAAGAAATCAGGCTAATGTTGCATCCCTGTAAGTAGGGAGCACACTGAAGGTGGGTCTAGTGCCAAATCCTCCAGTTTTATCTTCTCCCTGTTCTCCTCACAGAGCTCCCATGAAGGAAACTCTCCTGGAAGCCTCATGGAAGACATATTTCATCTCTGCATGCTATTCATGCTTTTCTTCCAAGCAATAGCATCGTGATAACCCCTGCCAGCAAATGGAAGCATTTTCTGAATTAAATTTTGTAAATTAAATTAAAATAAATTTTCAACTAAAATTTAGATCTATGCATGTAATAACATGGTTGGCAGATGAGAGAGTTTACAAAATCCTAATGACTTTATAACACTCAAATAAACATCATTCACAATATATCTGAGGTCCTGTTGCACAGCTCAAATCAAAATACCAGCCTTTTTCAATATTCAAAAGTGCTTGCCCCCTCAAACAAACAGAAACTCCTCACCTTCTGCATGGCACAGCGGATCACACAATATTTTCTTTTGGAGACTGAGAAGCTGTTCACTACTAACAACCGTACTTGCTTAGGAAGTCTTTTAAACAGACATTTAGAAACTATTAAAGCAGTTGTTGCAGGCAATTATATTTTTAATAAGCCCTACTGCTTAGTCAAGTGGTTTGCCAAAAAACAGATAAGCATAGTAAAGTGACTCTAGTTAACTTCAGCCATATCTATGTATTTATATTTAAAGCTGCATTTCTTCAGTGAGGAAAGGAACAGGAGTACCTAGATGTTCTGACTGCCCACTGCCTGCTCCTATTAACTCTCTGTCACAGCTTCCCTCCTTATGGCCTATGAGGTATCCGTTGGTCTAAGAACCTGTACTGACAAATGCAGGAAGAAAGGCTGCATTCCTTCCCCTTACACACGAATGGAAAAGCATAGATACCTCTTCAAAGGTCAAGTCATCTTCTGTTAGATGGCTCTAGGGAGGATGAAAGGAATTACCTTCTGGAAGCACTGATTTCTTTCCAATTGCTGTAAGGGCTGGCTGAGCTTATTCACTTAAATTTGCATAACTGTTTTTTTAAATCTTTCAGTTCCTTGAATGGAAAATCACTGTAGATTTTGGTGACATCTCTATGAACAAACTCATGAAGGAAACTTCAAACTTATAAGCTCCTGACCTGATCCCATTATTCAGCAAAAGCTTCTTTCCATTCCTTTTGCAGGACAATTGCAGTAAACAACGCATTTTCTTAGCTCGACCTCAAGACACCTGAAGAACTGTGTTACTGAGAAAGGGAAAAGTTTGTTTTCCAACTATGGACTCAAAGCAGGTAAAAGGCAAGATGTGTCACAAAGCTGGAATCATGCAGCACTAACTCTCCCCTGGCCATGCTTTTTTTGTCTATAGGACCTTCTCTCCACTTGCACAGAGGGGATAATATGTGGTACCAGTGATTTTATGATTTGATGCCCATACGTAGTGCCTATATTGAGATATCTCGACTGTAAAGGTCCCTTGCTTCTTCCTCCCCATCCTTGCGCAAGAGAGCCACCCAATTTCCTCTGCAGAGTTGCTAGGACTCCCTGTCCTGACCTACTCCACAACCCAGATTACATCATCTTGAAAGGCTTCCTTTTTTTTTATCTTTCATTTTACCTTCCAGGCTAATGAATTACATGGATCTTGAAAGAGAAAATCTGAGCTGAGAAATGTGGAATGCAATGTGGAAAAGAGCCTTTCTTATTTTTTGTTTAGCTATGGTTCAGAAAGGGACAACAGCAAATGCTTGGGAGCCAGCCAGATGGAAATTACTTCAAGCGCTATCTCAAGTGTAATGGAACTAAGGTACTTTTAGCATACCGTACTCATTAGGTACTTGTAACATCCAGCACTTCTAAGTGCTGCAGTCTGACAACTCTTTTGCACACTGCTCTGAAAAAATCTATAGTGCATTTTGACTCAATGAAGTTTCAGCAGAAATTAACTTGGGGTTTTTTAGACATTCATCACATTTGCAGGGGAATGAAATATTACTGAGGCATTAACTTAGATTTAAGAACAGAGGAATACTTTTTATAGCCACATTTTAGCTCTGGAAGAATGTGCTTTCACAGGACTGCTTTCTCACAGTCAAATTAAACAAGTAGAAAGACATTTGTGTTGTATTGCAAACAAAATCATATCAGCTGCAAGGCTTTTGTAGCTTGTTGATCATAGTAAACACTACACCTGTTGATGAAAGGCAGAAGTTGTCTCAGTTTTGGCCTGAATATGAGTAAGTTTTCTATATTTTGCCTGTGACTTTGTACAAGTTAGAAATGTGAATGACTGTGTGCTGGAGCACTTTAAAAAAGTATGGTGCTTATCTGTGAGATAAGAAAGTTTATTCTGTGTATTCTTAGCTAAAAGTACCTGAGAACCTCCACCTCACTGGGAGGAACTGGTACGCTAATGTTTGTTCCCACACAAAAAAATATGTATTTTAAACCTGCAATATCGCATTCAATTTACAGAAAATGCAGAAAAAAAATCAGCAAATTGGAAGGAATTAGAAGAAGACCAGTAAAAAAAAATAAATTAAAGCAATGAAAAATTGATTTTTGAGGGATCTGTATTAACAGATCACTATTTTGGAATCAATTTGTAAATCCAAGCTAATGCTAGGCAGGCATAGGAACCCACTGATATAGATCTCATTTAAGACCAACACATAACTGGGGGAACATACATACACGCATTACAGCAACTACCTGTAAGGGTTTGGAGAGTGTAAACACCACAAAGATACGATTTGAGCATGAGTGACATTAACAACATGAGCTACATGAAAATACAATAATATTATGGAAAAAATACTGATTACATCTAGGGAGAATTTTTTGGCTCTGGAATAACCTCCTGAGAAAACAATGGGAGCCCCTATTGTCTGAGTCCTTTAAAGAGAACTGAGAAAAAGCACTGGAAAAACATCGCTCAGAGAACAATCGTTTACCAGGAGAGGAATGGAAAAATGAGTGTATCGTCTTAGATCATTTAATCTGTCCATGACTTTTATGATTCTGTGAAGCCATACAGCTGTCTTAAAAAAGTGTTACTGGAGGCCTAGTTCATTGCATAATAGACACCCGATTACTTGTATTTATTAAGAAACACACTGAAAAATATTTAGAGAGTCTTTTCCTGCGGAAAATAACAATTATGTCCTTCACTTCCTTTGATATCTTTCCTTCACAGTTTACGCAGAGGGGGTTTTTGTAGGGAAGTAAGAGGTGGTAGGGTTTTCCACACTGTACAAATCTTCACTGATTGAGGAACTCGACATGGCTTTTAAACAATATTCTGTTCACACTGCAGGTATCTTTCTGATATCTGGGATCCTAAGAATCTTTACTGATGAGTAGAAATATGTCAGATGAAAATTCAAGGGAAGGGATAATTCAAAATTTATCTCCTTGTAGGATGGAAGACTAAGAATGGGAGACAGATACCGCGGTGATAGGGAAAAATTCTCAACATTGGCGTTCAGATGTTAATCAGCCACTCACCTTCAGGAGGCAGCTTGAGAGACGGCAAGCAGAAGACACTTGTTATTTAGTCAGCATATGAGGCCAAATCCAAGCAGGAATCCAGTCTGCTGCCATCATGACATGGGTGTAGCTTTGCCGACTGGAAACATGTCACATCTCCATCTGTGCTAAAAAAAATGCAGAAATAAAAATACGAGAGCATGAGGCCCTAGGGTTTTGTGTGAGGCCAAAGTCCCAGAGAAAGTAAAGGGTTACCAAGACCTTGCAGAGGGCTTTGGCAAAGGAGAAGACCCAGAGGGATAAAGAGGTGATGCACTGACCCCCCGAGTCCTGGAGTGGGTGAGCTATCTGTCCCTCGAAATACCGGGGCTGAACTATAGACTCCCAGATGCTGGCACCTGATAATTGTCAGTCTAACACGAGGGGAAGGTGCCAGCACACTCACCAGCCTCCTTCCCTCTCCTGCTTCACCACCACCTACCCTTCACCCACCCTCCGGGACTGCTCGTGGCCCTTTGCATTCACTGGCAGCCCAGTAGGCAGCCGCTGCTGCAGTGAGATTTGAGCTTCAGCAGACTCTAAGACGTGTCACATCTTGGACTGGTGCCATGGGGAATAGTTCAAAACAATAATAGACTATCACTGGTTGCATGGTAACTAACACACCTAACAAGTACAGATTAAAGGAAATTAATGATGATGGCTGCAATCAATGCTATTGTACTAGCTATTAAAACACTTAAGAAGATCAGTATATGTATCCCTAAGGACAGCTTACCAGTGATTTTATTTTAGACTGCAACCATCTATGTAGAGAAAAGTTTCACATTAGTATTTTGCACTTTAATCTAGCAGAGAAAAAGTGTGATATAAGTCAGTGATTACAACTAAGACTGGATAAATTCCAGCTAGAAAAAAAAGCGTATTTTTTACAGGGGAAAATTAATCACTTCTACAGCCTGTGTATACATGTGTATGTGTGTATGTGTGTGTATATACACAGGTGTACATATACATATACATATATGTGTATATACACAGCGAGGTGTATATATATAAATGCATATGTACTATCTATAATAATATACTAATGTATATAATTAAAATAGCAATAATTATATTAACATAGCAGTATCAGGATATTAATATATTATACATAATGAATTATACTATGCAACATATAATACCTAATGTATAGTATATAATATAATACTATAGAATATATTGTTATAGTATAACACAATATTAATATAACATGATTAATATACATTATATATGTATAATGTGGCAGTGAGCACCTGCAGCAGCCTTTGAGTAAGGCAAGATCTCTTTTTTGAAAGGCAATTTCGGAGAATCTCAACCTTTTAAAGAGAGGTTAGGAGCCTGATGGAGAAACCTCTGTGTGATACTTTATAACCTGATGTTAGGAAATGACTTCAGGTGATCATGATGCTGTTCTGACATCATGACAGATGTGAGCTACGATTTGAGGAGCAGTTGCTAAAAGCAGTGAGCAACTGACAGCTGTGCAGTGGAGCATGCTGGTCCTTTCAAGCTAGTCAAAGTGCTTAAACATCCAGATATGAAAGCAAGACAGCAAATCAAAACTGGCATTCAGCGAAGAGGAAGAGAATAGGATGTGTAAGGAGTTGAAATTACATTGATCCCATGCAATGCCTCTCAGTATTTCTGATGCACATGACAGAGAACTATGCTGACAATTTGTTGGTCCTGCAGTTATCAACTTGTCTTGTATAAAGGAAAGTAAACTGATTTGCATAAAGGGCAAAGGAGCTGATGGGAACTGGTCAGAGTTGCCACCTGTTTCAACAGAAATAGAACCAGGCACTGAAAGAATAATGAATCTTTTACAGTTTGCAAACAATTAACTTCTGAAGTTAAAGCACTTTCATCAGCAAAACCCAATGAACTTTCTAGATGGTTAAGGAGTGTCATCAGGATTTGGCAGCTGGTAATGGAATGACCAGAAACACAGTACAGACAAACATCCATATTACCCTCACAAAACCTTTCTTTCTACTTGTATGAGGTCAAGGCAAAGGTTATTCTTACCAAAAAAAATAAGCAAATTAATTATTATGGTTACTTCCATTTGTGGGTAGACATTTTTATCCCATCTAATAAAACCTATGCAGACTTCAGGGTTTTTTTTCTGTTGAAAAGTCCTGCCTGAAAACATCAGGAAATACATGAACATAAGCCGGAGTTATTCTACACTTTCTGCTATGCAGCTGAAGCCATTAACTGTGTTTGTGATGTGTACTTAAACTGTCGCATGCGATGATGAAGTTTACAAGAACAGGCCTGGACAAAAGATCAGCAGAAATAGTGAATAGTTCCACAAAGCAGCAGCCTGGTATGTCTTTACTAAACACAGCACAGGGTCCTCTTTGATCCTTAGGACCTACACCAGTGGCCCAAGACCTGATGAAGCAAAAAGCATCTCATGCACCTTAATTTGCAGTTATATGGATAGAATGTTATAGACTTCTCAAATATTATACAAGATAGTTTCTATAAAGTAATATTTTGTCTCCTTTTTATGTAGCAGTGCTGAAAAAAAGCCAGAGGAGTCACACTGCAGCTGATTTTTTTGTCTCTAAATTACGATGTGTAATATACATATTATACATATTATAGAAGCCTCAAACAGAACACTTGACTTTGCAGCCTTAAAATTCTGTAATATACTTGTGTGTAAAAAAATATTTTTGTCTGTACATGTCCAAAACAGGAAAAAAATTATGATTCTTTCTTTGCAAACCCATTGCTCCAGCAGTAAACTGCAGCCTTTGCAGTGCTCTACAAATACATAAGCAGAGACCTGTTCTCTTTTCAGTGCACCAGTTAGTGTGCTCCCAAGATAGTACTGCCAATGCCAATTCATATAACATGAAACAATGTAGTATCTGATGGTAGTATATTGTAGAAAATAAATACATAAAAAGAAAGAAATACATGCCCGAAAGCTTGACAAGGGAAAGCCTCAGACCTTATGCCTTAGTTTCAGAGTCTTGGTGGAATTCAACATGATTCAGTACTGCATGAAACTGTGTTAGCTCTCCAGCGTCTGAACTTGTGTCTCATCCTCTTCCTGTAGGACTTCTACCTGCCTTGTGAGAAGAGGTGAGCTGTGTCTGGAAAACTTGATCTGTTTTTCCATTTTTTGATGCTGAAAGTATTTGTTTCTCTGATGCTTAGGAAACACACACTTTGACTGAACTTCCTTTCTTATAAAAGACCTCAGTGTACAAGTTATCCTTTCCTTCCTGTTGCAAAATATTTTGACTTGTGATGATTAGAGTGGCTCAGAGAAAGCAACAAAATACTTGCGAGCATTATATCTTTCTTCCTTCACCTCCCTTTTCTAGCCTTAAGAAAAGGAGTTCACCTTTCATTTACTATTGATGTTGAAAACTTGGAAATCTGGCAATATTGCCAAGCTATGTTGAATAGTCAAGATATCATCAATCCCTTCTCAATCTTTAACAAAGGTCTCATATACTAAGTACTATCTCTAAGTGTATATGTTATATTCATGCTTCACTACCTGTCCTGGTCTTCCCCTGGATTTCAGATGGAGCTTGACCTATGAAAGACATAAATCCTCCCTCCAGAAAAAGGCTTTCCTTCTCACTCTATTTGCACAGCTGTGATCAACGGAGTCTTTTGAACAGAAGGTGCCTGTCTGTAAGGGAAAGGTGGTCACCACAGTAGCCTGCTGGAGTTCACCAGTTTCCTGGGCCCCCAAACCTTTTATTAAAGGTGATATTTGCTGATCTTCCGGGGTAGCCCACCTTAGTGAGTAGGCATTTGGAGATGGTTTGTGACTTTGGCTAGGAGGTACAGAAATTTAATCATGCTCTAGGTACTGAGTTTTCATCGTTTCACTGTATTCCAGAAAGGTCAGACATCCTTATTTACCTGGTTTGACTTTTAAGCTCTCACACAGGTGACAGGCATTTTGGGACCCATCCATGTGCCTGAACAAGTTGTTTGTGCCATTTTAGGTGTCCTGTGGTACCTGAGACATGGCACAGCTCGGATCTATGGGAGGCCCATGTTATTCTGAAACAAGAGCTGGATACCAGGTAGGATGTCTGAGTACCCTCCTGCCATTTTATACACTGATGTTCAGAAACCTGAGTCCTAATCCTTTTTTTTTTTCCTTTTCAGGATGCAGTAGTTTTGATTCATCTTCCTCCTTTGGTGATCTGATAGCTTTTTTCCCCTGGAACATGCTCCTGAGATCTCAAGCCACTTGCTCATCCCTGTGCTGAGTTCCAAGTTTTTCTGTCCAGCCCTCTCTAAATGAGGACCATGAACACTTTGGGAACTCTGCTACATAGCCCTAGACTTCAGGTATTTTCCTTTAACTGTTGAATTTTACATCTTCGGGTGTAAAACAGCAGCTCTATCTATCTCACCCAGCATACCTTCCCAGAACTCATGAGGAGATTGCCAAAATATCAGACTGTCGCTTTTCCATCTTAACCAATGGCCTTAATCAATGTCATGGTGTGCCCCAGACTATGTTTATGTGTTACTAAATGGTTAGGTCTCAGCAGTGGTTTCTGAGCCCTGAAAGAAGACCTCTAAATAGCATCCTGTGCCCAGCCTCCAGCACCTTCTCTGGAACAGCAAGGGCTCCCAGATGTTCCCAGTCAGACCTGCCAGCTCAGCACAGTCCCCGTAGAGACCACAGGGTGTTTAAAAGTGCATGAAACTGGTTGCTCAGGTACCTGCTTGGGTGACATTTGACTTCTTTCACCTTGATCCTTTCCCTTGATGGAGATGGGTAACTGAGTAACCTGCATCTTTTCTTCTCCAGTCCCTGAGGTGATTTAAAGTTTTATACCGGAATGGTTTGCATAGCTTTGCACACCCAGGTCTGGCCACGAGAGCTAGTCTTATATTCAGTACTCTGAAGAACATTGCTTAGCTCCACAGCTCAGGTCTTCTGAGCACCTTTATTTTTGCTGGGCATTTCATTCTGTGACTGGCTGTTGGGGTTTTGTCTTTGTCATGCATGGTAAAGTTGTTTATTTATTTAATACTGAATTCTTGGGCTCCAGTACTACTGGTTGCCTTTGTTCTTTGTGAGCCAAAATACACCTTACCGCTGATGGACAAGGGTCATTCAGTGACTGTGTCAGGAGTGGGAGAGAGCTTAGTGGGAGAAGGTCAGAAGCTGAGTTATTTAGGGCGACTTCCTCCCTACTCCTCTGCTGCTTCTCCCAGCAGTGGCTCCACACGGGAATGCGTGTACGTGTAGGAGCAGGCTGGCATGTGGGACCAACCCTTTCCAGGAACAATGTCACAGTGGGGCTACCTGAGGGTGGCTAGGTTTTCCGACCTTCATTCTGATTCATAGCAGTTTGGGTGAGGGTAAATATGATGTTGTTTGTAATTAAATATGTGCAACAAACAGTATGTACCTCCTCAGAGCTCCTCTGCTGTCCACATGGCGAGCCTCAGGCAGTGCCATCTAGCTCAGAAGAATAAACAAACCATTCAAGACCTTTGTTTGCCTGTGAGTCATGAGGGGGCTGCTCACTGGAGTATTAAGATAAACATATGGCAAAACTCTAAAGACTATTTCTGGAAACCTTGACTGGAGGGAACAGCTAATCCATTGTTCAGAATCTGCGGAGTATTACAAGGCTGGAGAGAGGAATGGGAGCAGGAAAGAAGAAAAAAACCAAAAATCCGAGAGATCAAAAATTCAGAATGGTTGTAATTGCCCATGTAGGAACAAGGGCTTTGTGGGAAGAGGGGGATGAGTGACACAGGGGAATTGCGGGAGGGGTTGGATCCATGTGCAGTCATAACAGGAGGCAGTTGTTACCCGTCTCCTCAGGAAGTAAACAGGGAATATCATGCATTATTTGACCACTATTCCAAAGGGAAAGAATATTGGTTAGAGATGATTAACAATTATTTGCTGATTGCAGTTAGTAGAAAGCCAACGAGTCATTTCCCCCATATGCTCCAGCCGAAGGGCCAGAGGGAGTATTGTACCTGAAAACGCAAAGGCCTCCGTTTTTGATGTCTGTATGGTTTTTTGTTGAAAAGGAACATCTCTTTCCTTCTCATTACCCATTTTATTTTCTGCTATTTTAGTTGTTTCATTTATTACTGTAAATGAAAACATCACAGATGTATGCAGAAGCTTGTGGCAATTCATGAGGTGTTGCTCAGGAGAAGCCATGCAGCAACCTCAGCGTTTCCTGAGGTGCAGACATGTCCTCTCTCCTCAGGGCAGCCCCTGAAAGTCTCTGCAAGGCACCTCTGCACCTCTCATGGGCTGGTGCAAGTGAGTCCCTGTGCTTTTTTCTGTTATGCTGAAGAATAATGTACAGCCACAGAAATGTAATAAAATAATTGCAGGTGTTCAGTGGAGAAATATAGCTTCCACCTTTATTTTAATTATATTGGTCAAGCTGTCTGGGATGAAATTTACCCGTGAAGACTTTAACGACATACTGGGCTGGTACCGAGCTTGAGATGGCAACTAGGACTGATGTAAATAGGACAGTATCTTTTAGTAGCTCTTGATGTCAGCAGACATTTGTGAGTTGGATCAGGATTGAAGCCAATAGGTGGCACTAAACCAGATTATGATTATTTCCTCTAAAAAAATTTGAATGAGTTGGAGTTCAGGAAGATAAGCAGTTTCAGGGACTGGTATAAATGTGGCTTGAGTTTGAATCGAGGACTGATAGACAGCAGACTAGAGATAAAGCTGAGTCTTTTGAGGGGTGCAGTCCCCAGATTAATCTGCTGGATTTAGTCTTAATCTTAGCTCCAAACTACTAGCTGCCCTGGGCCTGAGCACTCTCCCCAAGTTGCTGACTGGCTCTTAACCTACCCCCTCGCTTACAGACACCTACTGCCTCTAACCCTATTTTAGCAAAAAAGTCAAGTATAGGTATGATCCTAATCTACCCAGTGCCTGCAGTTTAACCAAAACCACCCCCCAGGCCTGAACCTCAGATCATTTACTGTGGCCTGCCACTGCTTATCCCTGGCCTGAGGTGCCCACTGTGCCAGGTCCTAACCAGACCCTGAAACCTCTGCTCCTCTGTGCTCTCCCTGGTCTGCACTACAAGCAGTCTTTGATGGTGGCCCTGGCACAAAGCCACTTGCTGACCTGCAGCTCTGCCAGCCCTGAGGCTGCCCTCTGACGGCACTGCCTGACAGCCCCAGCCATAGCCTTGCCTGAAGTCCTGCACGTTAGCCTGTACCCATAGCACTATAATCTCACCCAGCTTTTGCTAGCCTGAAGTCACCCATTGGCCTGAGAGCTAATGTGTCGCTAGGTTCAGTCAGAGGTCTCACTTTCAGCCCTGACAGCTAGATTTAAGAAAAATCAGGAATGGTCTGTTGTGTCCAAACTTCTTATCAGTGCAAGACTTCCTAATGATCTCTTCTCTCATGCCAAAGCCAGGTTACTTCCCTGTCCCACACACAACACTGATCTAACTCAACCACTCCCGCAGTGCAGCCTGATTCAACAAACCTTGACTGTATGCTGTGTGTGGGATTCATCCTCAGTCATTTCACTAGCCCAAATCCTAAACCCAGTCTGGCACAGTTTAGGACCTGGCTCAGCTACTTCACTAGCTTCAAACCTATCTTCAGCCCTCTGCTTCCTTCTAGTTGTTATCTAATCTACCATAGTCACAGGCAGTAGGCATTTACTAAAACTAACTAACTAAAACTAACCAAAACTATCCTGTGATGTCCTCCTACCAGTTTCAAACTGCCTTACCTCTAATCTTGGGTCTCATACTGGTCGTAACCTAAGCTCCAAATGGCTTACCAGTAGGTCATCTATGCTTTATCTCTTTGCTAGCCTGTGATCACCAAACGAGCCACATCATAAACCTACCACTCGGCTACATACTGCTTCTACCTGAAACTCTACACAGAGACTACCTACTGTCTCAGAACCCCAGCCCAAGGTTATTGTTAGACATAACTTTATTCCTAACTCTTTGCTCTTCACTGGTCCCAATCCTATCTGCAGATTCATCTGTTAATTCCAACAAAAAGTTGCCTACCAGCCGAGTCCAAGCTCTGTCTCAACACAGCTTCTTGGGCTGTCCAAGCGTAATGTTGCTCCAGCTCTTTGTGGAGAACAAGATTTCGCAAGTCTCACTTGATTTGAATTATATTTCAATACCATGGCACAAAAAGGCAGTACAGAAAGCAGAACAAAAATCTCTATTCAAAATGGAATTTGCAGAAGGAGCACTTAGGGGAACATTGCTATCCTAATTATCCAGATTTGTTCCTAGTCTGAAATGGAATAGCCACAATTTCAAGATTTTATCCATATCTACAAGAAAGGTCTAGAATTACTTTTGTCTATTTTCCTAAGGAAAATGGCTTATCATATTATTGCCCTGGCCTATCTATTTGATCACCTCTGGTATCTTTTGAATGAATTCACTAATTTCAACCTGATTTGTTGCAAAGTTTAAATTTTCAAGTTCTGTGGAAGCTGGTTAGCAGCAAGGAAGCCGGATGAGTTCCTTCCAGAAGGAGAGGGAGGCAGAGCTAAGCCTTAGGAGGTTTTGCCGGGCAGCAGCTGCCTGTTCAGTCAGAAGAGGGACCAGACAAGAAACCATCAATGATGTGTTTCTGTATGAACCATAGTCTGGCATGGCTATCATAGGATACAGAAGAAGGTGAGTGGAGATTAGCAGCAAACAGTGGTGAAGGGATAAGGATGATTACTTAGGAAGTTTTATTTCATTTATGTTAAAGCTCACAGTAACATTTTGGGGAAAAGGGAGAGGAGTTTCAGTACATGTAAATCAGGACTCTCAAGTAATTGTGACTCCAGAGGCTAGGACTTTTGGGGCAAAAAAAACAATGAAAAAATTGTAGGAGTGGGCAGCAATGAACAGGACTGCAAACCATTTGGGGTAAGAACTGTGTTGATTTTATGTGTCCTAGCACAATGCAGACTCTTCTTACTCAGGGCTTTTACATGCAGCTGTTATTAGTAACAACATTTTGTATCAGAAAAGTAATAGCAGTAGAAAGGAACGAGTAGCTCTTGCTCCACTCTCATTCTATGATTATTTTAATCTTTGGAAACACAGAGGAGAGAGCAGGTTATGTAGCTGTATTTGCAGCTGAGGTTCTGGCAGGAAGCATTAATGGCACAGGGCTCAGTTATTCTGCTTGTGCGAGTGGTGTCCCCTGACAAAAATAGACAGACTCTGCTGTCTGCAGTTTGCAAAGAGCAGCTGAGGGAAGGAAAACAATCTTCGGAGGTGGTCGGCCAGGACTGGCCAAAGGCGGCTGGAAGGGGAGGAAACGCTGAGTAAAACCTTTGCAAAACTGGCAGAAATGTCAAGGTGACAGCGTCCCCATTACTGACGAAGACGTTTACCTTCAGTGGCTTCCTCTCTGCGAGCGGGGCTGCAGGCAGGGCATGTCTTTCTCCTCCAGTGACGGTGGCCGCTCCTGCGTCTCCATTGGTCTGCCTGTGCCTGCGTCCCTTTCCTGTGGAAATAGAAGATATGGGCAGGAGAAAAGACATATTTGGTAATGTTTCTCTTCAAAGTGCCTTTTTTCACAAGGCTGCTTCAGCTGCAAAATGTTAAGGGGAAAAAAAAAAGATCTTGGAACTAACTCCAGACAGACCCTAATGCCTACAAATTTGTCTAAGTAAGCCAAGTCCAGAAAGGCAAAACATGAAGAAGGCTCATTATTTGACTGCTAGGGACACTCAAATAACCAGACACACCAGTACTTAAGATCTTCATATTTCAGACGGCTCGTCTTTCATATCCTCCCTCATCCTGCACTCCCACCCTGTTCACTTCTTATATTTCCCTTCATCCCCAGTAACTCCACTGCATTTAAAATGTTTATAGAACATATAAAATATAAAAATATTCTTTAAAATACCTATGGGGAAACAGTCTATTCATCTAACAGTCTGTTTGGTAGAGCCATTCACAGCTCCCCTAATCGCTTCACGTAGTTGCTTGCACGATCATTTTTTTTCCTCTCCAGAAAGTCCAAAAGCGCTTTGTGGATCTCTTTCTATTTTCTTTTAATAAGAATTGACTGAGGAGGTGCTACGGAGCTTAGGGCATTGAGTGAATGTCTCTGATTCACAGTTCTGCCAGAGCTGTGCTCAGGGCAGGAGGTGGAGTGACTGCACTCAGTTTGAGGTTTCTTGGGGAGTTCTCCCCAAGATGTTTTAGAGCATCACAGGACTGGTAAACCGACAGTCACCATCCCTGGCCAGAAGGAGGGGCAATTTACATTCTCTTCATTCAGTACACATCCAATCTACCCCTGGAGACCTGTGCAGAGCAAAAATATTCACAAGTTGTAAATTAATCAATAAAAACATTGTTTTAACGATTGCCAAAACAACTCACAAATTCAACCAAAATCCCTGACTAGTTTTAGCAGGACAAGGATTGTACTTCAGCTATTCACAAATGTACAGGAATAAAGGCAAAGGGAATACTCTCAATCTAACCAATGTTTTTTCAGTATTACCTATCAATTCAGTTGAAGGTAATCAACTTTAATTTCTCATTGTAAGGTGAACTTAACACTCTGAAATGGTCTATCTGTGGATATTCAAATATAATGGTTCTTCCCCTTATTTTTTTTTTTTTCTTCAAGACTAGATTGATTGCCTGTGAGATGCAAATTGAATACAGTAGTGAACAGAAACTGATATTTGGTTTTGAAGTCAAGTGCAGAATTACAAGGTTTTTTCCCCACAGTTTCCTCAAATCTAGTTTTGTTGCTCATGGATTCTTAGTAGTATGTATTGGTTATCATTCACAGTCTCTTCCAGACTCTAGGAAGCTTGAATTTGTCCCCAAACCATAAACTACATTCAGTTTGATGAGTGACTCCAATACAACATAAAAACTTTAAGGGGTGGTTAGCATGCAGACACTTTCCATTTGCATTTAATAACTTTGTTTATGATACTGAAATAATAGTTGTTTTCATAGCTTTTAATGCCAAAAATAGCTATTCAAACATCTAGTCTGACCTCCCATATAATCCCAGCCATAGAACTGGACTGTTTCGCTAACAAATGGTAGACTTTTACAGCACAACCAAGTAACTGTCTGCAGCTGCTAAGTTACATAAAACATAGTTTTTTTCCTTCCTCCTCCAGTGGGCTGATGAAGAAACTGTAGTCTAGAAATTATTTTGTAAGAATACTGTTTATAGTATGAGTGGGACAGACAGAAATACGAGAAAAGCTCTGGGGCTGCCAAAAATCTCATTTTTTGGAAGAGCAGCCCTTGGGCTTTGAGAAAGTACTGTAGGAAAAATGTTATTTAAATGAGATAATTTCTGTCTCACTACAAAATAATTATTCCCTGACATAAAAAATATTTTGCGGACCCCTTCTAGCCCTCCTTGTTAGGGACAGGCAGTGTGGCATTGCCTCTTCTTTCTGGCTCTGCAAATTCCTTTCTCCAACACAGATTCCACAGTTTGGGGAGCAGCTGAAACTCTTAGGTTGTTCCAAAAACCTGGCAGTTTATGGTTGGGCTTAAATCCTACCTTATTTGTTAGCCCTATTCATTTCACCTTATAGGACAAGCAAAGTATATAGTATTTTTTCCTTTTTCTGGCCTGAAGTTGCAAAAGGATTTTTAATCCATGCAGAAGGCTATCTATGACTATTACCCAAATGGATGCTAATGGCAGCTCTGTGTTACACAGCAGTGGCTGTGACACATCCTCCTCCCTGTTCACTGTACGGTTTGGCAAAGGTTCTGTGGACTTACTACTGTTGAAGTCAGAGACAAAATTCTCCTTTCTTTCTGAGGTAAGAAGTCTGGACCAGCCCCGATTCCTCCTCGCAGCTAAAGGTTCCCAAAACAATGATACTTTTATAAAAGGGAACTAGTTTAATGGGAATAAATGTTGATACCTTTCATTTTGTTGCTTCATGAATCATTGTGTTACACTTCTGTTCTCTTACTCTTTGCATCCCAAGTTCTCTCACACTTCATACTGTGTTTTTCAGACAATCTGACCCACTGAAGGAAGGGGGATCAGTCAGCATTTACAGGGGGGAAAAACACTCAACATATATTAGTGGTGTGTACAGAAAGTAAACTTCAGTGTGTATCAGATGTGGTCTGGCTCACGTATATCCACATACTAACATCAGCACAGGAAGAGGTCAAGTGAAAAGAAAGGGTGAGGGACTGGCAGGACCTGGGCTTTTGGTGTCAGTTATATATTATTAATTATAAGGTTATATATTATTATAAGGTTATAGCAGCAGGTTGAGAGAAGTGATTATTTCCTTCTATGTGGCACTTGTGAGGCTGCACCTGGAGTGCTGAGTCCAGTTTTGGGCTCCCCAGTACAAGAAAGACATGAACATAGTGGAGAGAGCCCAGTGTATGTTCACCAAGCTGGTCAGGGGTCTGGACCACACGATGTGCAAAGAAAAGCTGAGGGAAATACATTTGCTCAGCCTGAAGGAGAAAGGGCTCAGGAGTGTCTGACTGATGTCTACAACTACTTAAAGGGTAGTTGGAGAGAAGATGGAGCCAAAGTCACCCTGGAGGTGCACAGTGGCAGAGTGAGAGGCAGCAGGCAAAGACTGAAACAAACAAATTTACAAGACACATGGGATATTATAGTATGAAGAGTATTGATTCAATTAAATACCTCTTGGGAATGGGAAATGGTGATGTCTGGAGACATATCTTGAGCTCTCAGAAGACTTTGGGGCCTTTCAGTCTAGAGTCAGTTGAGATCAGGAGATCCGGAGATATCTGAGGTCTGTTAGAGGACTGAGTCTTTGTGCTAGCCTTAGACCACTTACAGAGCCTTCCTGGTTGGGTGAGAAGATAGGGTTGGCTGAGTTTGAGGTAACTGCAGGGTCTGTAAGCGCTGCTCTGTAAAGGCAGACTGAAAGAGTTTGAAGTTTGCCCATATTCTGTCTGAGTGAAAGGAGCAAATGTGGTTTTTCTCCTGAACAGCTTTAAAAGTGTTTGATATTTATGGTGGGAGAGTGTGTTATTCGTATGATACATATCGTCAAGTGACAGAAGATGGGTCCAAGCTCATGTACTCCATGCCTCACCCCCAGCCTTTCCCAGGCAAATTGAGGAGACGGCCCAGTGCCAAGGGGTCTGCGGTAGTGTCATGCCTGCTGCAGCTGTGGAAGCTCCATAGGAGCCTGCAGGGTGGAGGGAGTTGCGCAGCCTCTTAGGAGTGCTCCCACAAAGGGGCAGAGATATGGGTGTTCACACAGCATGCCCGTGCTCTGCTGTGCACTGCATTCATTTAGTGAGCTTCAGAAGACTCATCAGCTCAGATACCTCTTAAAAAGCATGAATAGTTAATTTACTTCTGCAAACCTGCTTCCATTAAATTTCAGTCTTGAAATTTCTTACCCAGAAACCTATGAGATTTTAGACATACAGTTATACTTCTATAGTGTACCAATTGAGAGAGATGTAGTTCAGGGATTTCCTCAAGGAGAAGACTTATTTTTGAAGGAAATTCAGAGGAAATGCAGAGGAAATGCAAGCTTGATGAGCAAAGAGTTCAGCGATGGCCCTCTAGATCTAAGGATCGTCAATAATTCAGTGCAATGTTGCTTAAAATGTTAATGAATGTGAGATATGGGGGTTCTTTAGGAGCAATTAGTGGATACCACAGTGGAGCAATCTATAGGACAGCATCCATCAAACTGATCAATGTTTATAAGCATTATTAAGGCACAGCTTTTCAGAGGCCTTACCCCACATACATTTCCTGAGACAGTATCAGAAACTGTGGGTCCTGGAAAGAAGACCAATTTCTGTGCCCAAGTGAGTGCTCTATTCATGTTTCCATGCTAGGATGAGTATGGGAAGCATATTGTCCCCTACTGTAAGCCCCATGCCCCCTATAGGGAGGAAATTGAGGCTCGCAGTCTAGATGAGAGTCACTGGCCGGGTCCCAAATCCAGCTGGTGGGGGAGCCGGATGGTGGGGACCTGTAGAGTAAACCTTCCCGTCCATCCAGTTATATATATATAACCCAATTTTATCTGTAGTGCACGCAGACATAAGTAGAGCTCGCCATCAAATGATGCATCCTAATATGGACTTTCCAACTCACTGGAAAATAGGTTAAATCATTGAAGGATTACTGCTCTGTGTTTAAAAAATATTTGTAGTGACAAATATTTTTAAAAGTAATCCACTCGGGTCAAAACATCTGTCTGACTGATGCTATACCTATGTGAGACAATAACACATAAGTCGTGGGGGTCTACCTGAAGAGTGTACATAGTATCCAGACAGTTAAAATAATTTGGGGACACCAGACAGCTTCTGAAAACCAAGTACAAAAGATTCTCTCATCTGGTATTTACTTGAATGAGGAAGTTTTGAAAGCTTTATACATTTATTCCACATTTTGGCAGCATTGGGCACAAAAACTGGAATGAACTGACCTTTCCGACTTTTATCAGACAAAGACAACCTCTGTGCCTTCCCTGCTGTCTCCTCGCCTCTGGCCCCCACTCCCTAGAGAAATACAGCACTGCTTCTCTTAATTTTTCCTTCCATTTTATTCCCTTCCTTCAGTTTGTTTCCTTTACCACTCTGCACCTGTTTTTAAAATGCAAGTTACTAGTGAAGTTATTCCTTGCTCCTGGGAGAGACAGATGGACTCTGGGAACCAGAGCCATGGCATCTTCCTTGTGCAGGGTTACAGAAATAGCTCCCATGAAATACACTGTTTAACTAAACACAGATGGTCTCTTCAGGATGGGACATGATGATTTAAGAAGATGGGCAATACCACACACACTCATAAAGCAAGTAAATCCGAGAAAGACAATTCTCCTGTAGGCTGTAATTACAAGGAAGACAGCCTTTCTGTGAAAGCAAGCTGTGCAGGCAGCAGTCTCGAGGATGCAGTGTAACTGTGAATTATGCTCTTTGCAAACTTCCATTAAGTAAATTTGGGAAAAGCCACAGAACTTGTTGCAGACCTTGATCTGATGTTTTGGCTTCCTAAAGGTGGGCCTTCTTTCTATCTGAACTCCGTCATTGCATGTAGCTGTGAAATTGAAGCTGGGCTCATAATCTAGCATCGTAATTGTCAATAATACTGTGTAGGAATCTCATGTATCTCTGGTGTGTTGTCTGCTAAAGGAGAGTATGTGGTGTTTCAGCGGGGGTGTACATAGCCTGTCTTCTACTAGACGTGGTGTCACACTTCTGCAAATAAGTATTACAAATTCAAATATATGCAGCAATGAAGAGACTTGTTAGCTCCCTGGTTAAAGTGATGAGCAGTATACTCGGAAGTAGCTGGGCATTTTTTCTGTCTAATTCTGTAGCATCCAGTAGTCACTAGGACAGTCATAACTTGCTCAGCAGCCAAACTGACTGCTTTTGTTATAAAAATATGTGACTATTTTTCATGAAATTTTTATCAAACCTAATGAAGTGGCCTTCTGTGTTTGTATAACTTTAACATATAATGATGTTTGGAGTTTTTAGCTCTGACTAACTGTCCTGTCAGCAAAAGTTTAAGTTGCTGGGAAGGCTATTCGGATCTTATCAGATGTTACCAACAAGCCAAATACTGCAGCATCAGTTCATGGTTAATTAACTACTAGACTTAAGAACGGTATTGGGCAACAGGGAACACAGTAGGCTGAAAAGACTTTTTAATTGGTTTGCTGTCTGCTTGATTATTATCTACAAAAAACACATGGGGGGGAAAGTAGCAGTATCATTATATACGCAGTAGTAGTTTATAGACAGCAGAGGCAGCTTGAAGAATTTGATCTCCCAGGCCCATTCTGTTACACTGACTCAACTGTTGTACTCCACAATAAGAATTTTTAAACCAGCAGAACATCGCTCTATGCACGTAGTTTTTGCTTCAGAGACAGGAAATGTATCACAGAGTTTTGGTCTAAGAATTGTTGACACAGAGTGATGCTGCCACATGCTACAGAGTATTGTTAGAAATTCAATTGTCTGCATAGTTTTAAAATATTGCAAGAGAATGTGATCATAGTGGTAAAATGCAGAACTTGGTTTTCCCTTTCAGATGTAATCTAAGTTCAATCAGTCTATTTTCCCATTTTCCCATTTTTATCATTCAATAAGGAAAATAATATCTAAAATTATGTTTAAGGCAGGCAAGCAGGGATCACACTTTGGATTTTTCTCAGACTGGATATTTACAGATTCACAGATTGTAAAATATGTATATCCTTAGCCAGGCTGGTTCATCTATCTATGTCTCATTTTTTTATGTGAATTAAAAAGGCTTCAGATACCCACAAACATGCTATGAAAGGTAATGTAAGTTTATAAAGTGTGTTGGGATCCTCAGATGAAAGGCGTTATAAAACCACAAAGTATTCTTTCATAGTACAATTTATTGATGTGGTTTCTTTCCCACCTGCCAGATTCAAATGCTATGGTATGCAATAATTCCAGTTTAAAAGAATAAAATTACTTCTATGTTATTATATTATAAAATATGTATTTATTGTATTACTACAAAAATCTCAAACATGATACAGCTCTCTCAAGTGTAAGTTAACAAGCACAGCTAGCTGAGAAATCTGTTCTTCTGGCGTCTCCAGAAAAGCCTCTTTTATCAAGTGGAGGTAAATCCTATGATACTTTCAGTACAAATTATATCTGACACAGGGCGCACACATCCTGAGGTAAAGGTCATTCTGTGGTGCAGGACACGAGTCTTTAATATACACCTCTTGAACTTGTGGATAAATGTTTCTTTCACAATGAGATAATCCTATTAAGCCATCTGGAGCATGGAAAGAGAGTCTAAGTATCCTAATAAGATATAAGCAAAATGATTGCACAACGTCATATCCTTGCTGTTTATACAAATAGAATATGGCTCTCAGATCCAAAACCTCAGTGTTAATTCAGTCAGAGCATTTGGCCTTTGAGTAGCAATTAGAATATTAATAAACTTGGCTGCATTTATTACACATGGAAAACAGATGGAAATGAAGGTGCCAAGACAGTTGCTTACACTCCTACTTACAGCTTTTCTGCAATACACTATAATTTGTCAGTGTTTGAACTTTTGACCTTTGGTTATCTTGAAAAGATAGCAATAGGCTTTGGAATAAGCCGATGCAAAGGGGCAGAAAGAGACAGGTACGGAGGGAAAATCCCAGAGCAGATGGCTACACAGCCTTGGAGCATTCCAGCTGTGAGAACTCTTGACTCAGCAAGCAGTGCAGGAATGGCAGGGGTAGCAGCTTCTGGAAGCGAAAAAGCCAAGGAAGCAACAGATAAAATTTCTTGGATACAAGACCTTTTTGCCCAAACACTTTCCAATGACCTGCATCACATTTTTGTTGTCTACATAATAACTAACATGCTACCTTTTCCAAGTGCTTTAGTCCTGTCTCTTCTCAGAATTTTTCATCTCAGATGCTGTTTTAAGTCTAAATGGCCAACAGGTTGATAAAGGCAGGCTGCCGCAAGGACTGACTCTACGGGAACCAGTGGTGGCAGCTTCAGACGCTGAAACTTGAATTCAAAGTGCATTTTACATATTGGGCTTTGTATTATATTGAATTAGCCACTTCAGTTATGAGGAACAACTAGAAATAGTCGAGTCGCACGCAGATTTCATGGTAAGCGTAAGCAGCTCAGAGGACCACATCACTGCCCTAAGTATCGCAGATGAGCTGCCACTATGCAACCTTTAATGTGTAGTTTGGCAAATGCTGCCATGAGACATCTTCTGGTTTTGCTGAGACTACCATGTGGGTACCAGGGCTCAACAACTTGACCGTCCTGTCTGCTGTGAGGGAAGGCAAATGAGATAGATTTGTTCTAAGGCCAAGGGAAGTAGTGAAGCAATGTGTCAATTTTGTTTCCTATCAGGCCCTATAAATTTGCTGTAGGGGACAGGCTGCTGTTCTTCAGGGAGGTTGGAGGTGGCATATATGGTCCTTATGAGAGGAGAACTGAGGAGGATGGCTACACACATGTGCCTAGGGCAATTCATAAATTTGGAGTAATCTAGTTGGCAGCATCTTATACGAAGCCTCTCCTGTGAATTCTGTCCTTCTAGGACCTGAACAGCAGAAGGAAGCAACAACATATTGATAGCATATCTCCTCAAATTATTCTACAGCGGAGTACACCAGAATCTTGGACCTTATTTGAACAAAATCCTTAACTGGGGGAGCCATGCATGTTGAATACAGTGTCCCTATGGAGTGGGCAGCTGGTGCAGCTGTGCTGTTGCCCAAAAGCCATGTAAGGGCAAGGTCTACTCTATGACCAGCGAGGAAGAGGAAGGGAGGGTTCATTGTTAGCCAGACATGGGGCCTCATTTCATTGCATGCAACATGGCCCAGACTAGCCACTCCAGCTCACTGACAAAGTCAGAAAATTGTGCATGAGTATATTTTCAATAATACTGTGATTAATTCTTCTTACAGATAAATTGCAAAAATTCCTTTGTAACAATTGGACTATGAAGGAAAAGGAGTTTTGCTGCTTGCACTTCAATGCATTTTTCATTCTGGCTATCAAGAAATCACAGACAGGAGCAATGGAAAAAGTCTGTGTGGCTTTTCACAACACCGGAAGATAAGTTCCCAGAAGACAGGCTCTAACGTATATCTGCAATATAATGTAAGGTATGAGATGGCATTTCCACTATTTGGGAGCGGCATCCCTGACTAGCCCAACTTACTTCTGCCTTCACAAAGTACTGGAAAACCTAACACAAGCTTAACAAAGATGAAAATGTTTGAAGGTACTTAATTGCTGAATCTAACATACACTGTGGTTCCCACAGCCACCCTCACTTCAGACTAAATCACATAGATCAATGTTTGTATTCTTTGTCAAAATTACTGAATGCATCATTCCATCCTTTGACTGAACACAATGTCTTGTAACTCACACGTGTTATCTTCAGGAAACAGTTGACATCTTTAAATTCCTTCTGCAAGGTGCCAAATTAGCTGGTCTGAGGACTCAAATCCGCAACTCACCCACAGAAAAGACACAGTCTTCATCTTGGCAGTCAATACTTCCCATATTGCCTTCAGATGTATGCCATTCCTGGAAGGAGCAATTCCATAAATAGCCCTAGCACATGTTTAAATCCCTAGCACATGTTTAAATGCATCCCTTTTGAGGAAAGCACATGCTTAAAATTAAGCATGTGGCCTAAGTACTTTGATGAATAGCATTGCTTTCCTAAACTGGGGACAGTAGGAAGGGGAGTCTGAGATATCCATGCCCAAACGCCAGCTGAGATGCTTTCAGTGATGTGGGTACCACTTGGTGCTGTACCAAAGCTAACAAGCTGTCTCCTGTAAATCACTAAGCAACTGTCAATTAGTGATGTGTGCTGGTTGTTTGAAATATGCGTTACATTTACTTTCCTAACTGAAATTTTTCTTTTGGACTAGGTTCTTTTTTCTTGTTTTTTCTTTATAGTACAGAGTTGGTCAAAAGCGGGTGGAATGAAAGAAAATCTTAGCTCTTTGCAAGAGCCTCAATAAGGTTATAGAAGTTGCAGGGGAAGTTATAGTTTGCTTTTTGTTTAATGTTGTTTTCCTAAATGTTTCTGAGACTCAGGAAAACGAACCTCAAGCCTTTAATGAGCATGGGCTTCCTGAGGTTTCCCCCTTCCCTGAATCTGAAATACCTTTGCCTACCTCTAGTCAAAAGGGGAACTGTTTTGCTTTTTGTGGTTTCACCATCATTTCAGGATTTTATTCATTGACTGATGTTTATAATGTCCCACCAAAGGTCAAAAGGAATCTTTTCTTTCTGTCTGTCTTTTCTGGTTTTGTTTTTAGAAACACAAGATAGGAAATTATCTTAGCAGAAAAATTAATCAAACTATTACGATTGACCCTGCTTGTTTGTTCATTAAAAAATGAAGCAGAACGATCAGTTTCTGCCAAATAAAACACTCTCAGCTATTTCAATTACTGTTTTAATTGGCTGGGCCTGCCTGTCAGATTATCCTCTAATCTGTACAAGAATGTTGTTTGGAAAAGATGAGGCATGCCTGAATTGGAGGCCACATTCATCACTCCAGCACATTCTGGTCCAAATATTGTTCCGTTAGCACAGTGGAACTACATGACACTGAAGGTGGTAGGTCCTGGGTCTGCTTCCTTCTAGAGATCCCACGCAAGACACATTGCCCACATCGTTGTGTGGAAATGCCTGAAAACATTGATGTGAGAGAAAAAAGTGAAAGCGAAAGCTCTAAAGCTCCACAAATGGGTGCATTTGGATGTATTTACATCTCATCAGAGCTGCCGTTAGGCTGAGTTTAATAACTGTTACAAGAAAAATTGTGGAAAATCAGTCTTGGGACCTGTGAACCCTCACACAGAGGCTTCTCCATAATTTTGACTCAGGATCTACCATTTCACTGAATCTGTGTCTTCTATGGATGCCGATATTCTCTAAGAACAAGTTGTAACTATGCTGTGCTGTCCTAAGATCTAATATTCATATCTGCCCAATGTAACCATTTAAGCCTGAGAAAACAACTGAGGTTAAGAAAAAAAAAGCTCAAGCCATATTATTGCATTTTAGGCAAACAGAATTGTTTCAAAGTGAGGTACAAAAATAGGGATCTTAAAATATATGGGTTTAATTGCAGCAGACTTCACTTCTGGCACAGACCTCCTGCATCACCTTGAACAATCCTCTGTATTTAGCTCTGTGCCTCCATTTCCCACTCTGGCAGAGTGGGAACAGTGCCCAGATTTTATGCACCTTATTCCCGTGCTCCTCAAGACAGAGTTTCTTACTATGCATATAATGCCCAGCACAGCGTAGACCTGATTTCAGTCGAAATGCTAAGATCCCACTGAAATACCAAGTCGGTATTTTTAGATTGATTTATACTTAAGATCCATGTACATGGACAAATGCTGTTCTTGAATAAAGTGAGAGAAATGGCATGGAAAATTATAACATTTGTACAGGAGTTTTATTGCATTGACTCAAGGCCTGGCGATGTACATAATGGTCATTGCCACTCTGATTTGCCAAGTTCAATGTGATTTTTTTTTTCCTTCATATATTTGCTGCTTTCTTAGATGACTACAGCTGTTTTCCCTTTGTACACCAGAGCTGTCCTTCTCACAGCTACCTACTCACATAAGCTGCTAAGCACTCCTTAGGCAAAGCCAAAGTAGAAAAGGCAGGAAGGAGATCACATACAAGTCCTTGAAGGGATCAAGGGAAGACCTGTTTTTTAAAAGTGTTTTGATACGATGGAAAGGGATGCAGAAAAACTAGTCTGAGGTTTAGTTCTGCGCAGAACTAGCGCATATTTTGGAAAAAGTGTAATCATTTTCCATGTGTATTTCATCTTTCTTTTTCATTTATGTATGAACAGGTACACATCATGTTTACAAATGTTTCATCATGTGCAAGTTCAGAATCAAGCTATGGCGACAACGATGAGATTAATGAGACAATCCTATTATGAGATTAACATGACAATCCTATATAGCACATTAATGTTCATGTGCAATTGCATCCAATTCTAATCAGAGGGTCATTAAAAACTGGTTTTTGGAAGCAGAGGGAAAGATCACCACGTACTTGTCTTGCTTCGTGCATCCTTCCCCTAAACTACTACCTTCTACTGGAGAGGATACTGGTCTTGGCAGGTCTTTGTTCTGAGACAACATGTGTATCTCCTTTAGAGTTTGATTGAACCAGGATTGTACTTTTGAAGTGAATATGACAGTCGTACTTCCTTCCTGTGCTTTGGTTTGCATCATGGAGCTGGTCGAAGATTAATGAACTTGATTACTCCCATTACTCCCTCCCGGTCCTGTTCAATATCTTCACTGATGATCTGGATGAGGGGATCGAGTGCACCCTCAGTAAGTTTGCAGATAACACCAAGTTGGGTGGAAGTGTCGATCTATCTGCTGGAGGGTAGGAAGGCTCTACAGAGGGACCTGGACAGGCTGGATCATTGGGCCAGGGCCAACTGTATGAGGTTCAAGAAGGCTCAGTGCCGAGTCCTGCACTTGGGTCACAACAACCCCATGCAACGCTACAGGCTGGGGGAGGAGTGGCTGGAGAGCTGTTTGGTGGAAAAGGACCTGGGGGTGTTGGTTGACAGCCGCCTGAACATGAACCAGCAGTGCGCTCAGGTGGCCAAGAGGGCCAATGGCATCCTGGCTTGTATCAGGAATAGCGTGGCCAGCAGGACCAGGGAGGTGACAGTGCCCCTGTACTCGGCACTGGTGAGGCCGCACCTCGAGTATTGTGTTCAGTTTTGGGCCCCTCACTACAAGAAGGACATCGAGGTGCTGAAGCGTGTCCAGAGGAGGGCAACAAAGTTGGTGAAGGGTCTAGAGCACAAGTCTTATGAGGAGCAGCTGAGGGAACTGGGGTTGTTTAGCCTGGAGAAGAGGAGGCTGAGGGGAGACCTTACTGCTCTCTACAACTGCCTGAAAGGAGGTTGTAGCGAGGTGGGGGTTGGTCTCTTCTCCCTTGTAACAAGCGATAGAACAAGAGGAAATGGTCTGAAGCTGCGCCCGCCAGGGGAAGTTTAGACTGGATATTAGGAAAAACTTCTTCACTGAGAGGGTGGTCAGGCACTGGAACAGGCTACCCAGGGAAGTGGTTGAGTCTCCATCCCTGGAGGTATTTAAAAGACAGGTAGACGTGGTGCTCGAGGACATAGTTTAGTGGTGGACTTGGCAGTGATAGGTTAACGGTTGGACTTGATGATCTTAAGGGTCTTTTCCAACCTTAATGATTCTATGATTCTATGAAAGCTGGACAGTGGGACCACAGGTAACACCTTCCAGCTCAGGCTGGTTCCTGGTGCCAGGCAAGGGCTAGTCTGAAGTCTGTAAAACCCTGAAATGTATATAATTTTGCATTTCGGGTCCTCTGCACCAATTAGTTAGCTCTACAATTTCTCCTCTATCGGCCTGCAATACGTGTTAGTGCAGATACATACATGGATTGCAGCCCCTGTACAATCATCTGTATGGGATATTATGAAACAGAGCAATGGCAAAATGCAGGTTATAGAGTATCGAGTGGAATGAACTGAGGGTTTAACATGCTTTTTTTCTTCTTCTGCCTTTTGGGGCAGAGAAATTCAAGAATCAGTGAGCAACTCATAATGCACTGGCAACACATAAAGCAAATAGAGTTGCTATTTTTGCAATAAGCAATTAGTGCCAGCTCACAGATCAGGGAAATGATGGTGCTAAACCAGAACTGGTAACATGCCAATAAATTGAGCCATCAAAAGGCCAAAGCTTCATGTTCAACTTTGACCTTGATAATTTACATCTTGAATTGCTAAATTACAGCATGAATGTATACCTACAACCCAGTAAACTATGGAACAGCATCTTTATTTTTCTGTAGTTTATACAACCTGAACAAATTAAATCTGAAATCTCTTTGTGGAGACCTGCTTTTAGAACAAGTTTTCACCTGGCTGGTTAAACTTTTATGACAGGGCCTGTGTTTTAAGACTTTCATTTTTTAATTCAGTATTTATGTAATGCAGAAAACAGGAGAACCTTTCAGAAGGAAACAAACTTCATGCCCTACAGCCTTGTTTTTCAAGAGTCTTGTGGTTAAACCTCATAGCACCTTTTTCATATCTGCACAACAGGCACAAGTCTAATGAGGATGAGCATGGAGGCAGAGCAACAGCTCAAAGATAAATACAGCTTATAGCACTTAAGGATTTTTCAGTGTTTAATTATTGCTCAGAATTTAAACTGGTTGAGTATTTTTAAATAGTAAATGAAATCCCTTTATCTGGTTGTTAAGATGCAAAGTAGAAGGTAGATAACAGCTAATGTTGCCTAAACAGTGATGCTGATATTTGTACAACTCTGTTTTATGTTGATTTATGTTGGTATTTGACAGCAACAGCAGGTAGTGGAGCAAAAATACATGGGACAATCATGATCTATAACTTTTTTGGGTGATTGTCTTGAGTAATTTGTTGAAGACCATATTTTATCTGCCTGGGATTTTTGTACAACTGAGTACTGATGGCCATCACAGTTGAATAGGAGGGATGTTCACATCAAATCACGAGCAGTATCAGAACCCATACTGGGCATCTGGGACTTGCCAGAGCTTTTTTCTTTTTCAGAGGAAAAACTTCTAGCAGAAGATTGTTAAGTTTATGCCTTAATTTTTGGGGCAGGGTGGATGGATATTTTATTTCATAATCTTTTAGTCTGGTTTCTTGCCTGAGACACTAAGGATTTGGAGATTGTGTTGTGTGTATCTCTGTCTGTCAGACATTTCAGTCCAATTACATTTGAATCCATCAGCCAATTTCAACCAAGCTCAGCAGACCTGAAAAGAGATGCGATATACAGGTAGAAAAGAGATGAGTGTTCACAGGGGGGGAGGCTGCAGTGAGCTAAATACCAGATAAGCCACACAAAAGGAAGATCTGATGAAAGCCCTGCTTCTGGCAGAAGCATCAGTAACGTTTGTACCTTATTTTGTATCAGAAACCTCACTTCTCAGTCAAGTTTTCTTTTCTGTGTGGGACTAGGACTGCAGAAGAATGGATGCTGAAGCTTTAATAACGTGAATCACATATTCAGTCCAGAACGACTTCCATTATAGGAGAAGCAGCAATATCTCCAACTGACTTTGTTTTGATATCCTTGGATAGAAAAGGTGTACTTGAAAAGTATCACAAAACTTATTTTGCATTTAATTTCAAGAAGGGTTAGGTCGAAATTGAGTTGTGGCTTTTTCTCGTCAGGAAATGGGGATTTAAGAAAAAAACAAAACAAACCCAACGAATTATTACAAATAAAAGTGCAGTGAGCTACCATCCATCCCCTGACACCCCTTGTTGTTACCTCTGCCACTGAGAGCAGGTTTGATCACACAACGCTTTCTCAGCAGAGCAGCCCTGGGGAATCGCACAAGCAGATATTCTACAGCAAAGTCTATCAATCAGAGCCTGAAATTGTTGCAGTTTCACCTTTTGACCTGTTCAATTCGACAATAAAAAACCCTATTTCTTTCATGAATCTTTGCAACACATTTTTTAAAGCCAGTTCAAAGGGTTTTTTTCCCTCCAAAACAAAGAAGCATTATGAAGTCAACAAAACTGTTTCCACATCAAGGACAGATTCTCTTGGCATAGAGTCAGCTCCAAAGAAAGACGCTAACCACTAAAACCTAGCTGCCAAAGAGTTTAATATATTGTTTGTATTTTCACATGCACACATATTACCAGAACTTTGCTGAATGAAAAGACAGAAAATGTACCTGACCTGAACCTTCAACAATCTTTATTTACAAATACTTATTATGTGAAAAATAATAATAATAATAAAGGGAAATGTAGGAGGAAGAAAAGGAATTATGAAGATGGGTTTGGAATTGCTATATATTGATTCCATTATAATTGGTATCATTATTACAATTCCTGTTGTAGTAAACTCTTCTTAAAGGTGACACAAAAAGATAATTTTATGAGGAAGTTTAATTAAAAGTGAGCTGTTAAATTAAACACAAGACTAAAGGAGATGCTTTCAAAATAGAAGCAAGACAGAGCTATATAAAATTTTGAATTTCAAAAAAAGGTGTTTGTACCCTGTACAAAGATGGACAAAATAATTTATGTGTGGCTGACTGTTTACTTGTAGCCAGAGTCTGAGGAGAGAAGTCAAAAGAAGAACCAAAGATCATGTGTTTGGATGACAAGGAGAATGGTGTTCTTGGCAGCCATAGAAAATGTGAGTGGAAAGGGTTTTGGAGGTAAGATAAAAAGGATTGGTTTTAGTTAGACTATGCCTGAGTTGACCTTGAGCCATTCAGGATGCAAAGTCTGAAAAAAAGAAGAAATGCCAAACTGAAAGAAGCTGGAGAAGGAAAAAGGGAGATATTTTCTGAAGCAGCTTTGCTGGCTCAAAGTTAATAGGTAAATCTGTACAAATGGTGACATCTAAATGGTGAACGGGGAGGTGAGGGAAGAAGAGGTGAGTAACAAAAGCCTTGGAACGAGCATGAGCATTCACAGCTGACAATTGCATACAATGGACATGCATTCCACTGAGGTACAGAAATACATATGACTGCAGCAAACCATTTGATTTAGGAAGTAGTTGAATTTAGGACCTAGACTATCAAGTGGTGTGATGAAGCAAATGTAGAATACTTTCAAATAACTAATTTGAGAAAATGCAGACTCAAACACTACTATTCCTCAAAGAGAAGGGGAATTTAATGTAAACCTTGTTAAGAATATTAAGAATTCAGGGTTAATAGTTATTCATTTCAGAGGAATATTTAGTAGCTTAGTTCACACACGTTATAAACATATTTTTAGATTATCAGATGAAAGATACTAAAGTATTGAAAAACTCTATTAGTTATATGTGTAATTATTTTAATAAGACAATTGTCTCTTCAGAAAGATAAATAAGAACATGATAAACTTTAAGCATACCTTAAAATTTCATTTGATTGAAGTACCTGCTTAAAGTTGATCATTCTGGGCCGTACTCAAACAGGCTGAATTCTCCTTAAGTCTCCATGTCTAGAAGAACTAAGCATGCTTTAAAGAATCATTCAAAGGGCTTAAACTACATGTTAAGCAAAGTAGTAATTAGAATTAGCTAATAGGAAAAAACAGGCACAGATACTTAGTTAAAATACAGCATGTATTTATACACTGTCTTGAAGAGAAACTGGCTTATGTGTTCATCTAAGTCCTTTCCTGAATCTAGACCTATGCTCATAATTAGAGATTAAATTGGTGATGAATAAGCACCATATTGCATCAACTACACTCTCCCCAAGTATTATTTTAATTAGCAAATAGTCCTGTTTGACCTAACTGGGCCCGCTCTGGTTGCATTTTTAAAGCAGCAGATGAGAAAAGCGTTTAGGGAATGGCCGGTTTATTAGCACATCATTTATTGTCCATACTACATGTGCTTTTGGGGGAATATATTCATATGTTTTTAATTTTTTTTTTTAAATTAGAGTTGAATATTTTAACACTGTTTACAAAGCCGCACATTTTAACATGCAAAGCAGTCAGGAACATTCCATAGGCATCTGCTGGGACACGGGCTACTGCTCTGCCAACTTTCTGTGGGCAATATTTTTTACTGCAATGAAGAGAATTCCTTTGAAAAGAACAAGCAAATATATGTGTGTAGTTTACATACTTTTGTGGTTCACATATTTTGTGGCTAAAAATATCCAGAGTCCATATCCCACCTTCAGATTCAGTCTTGGAAGCAGATCCAGCTGCAGAGTACAGCTCTTGTGTGCAGCTCATCTTTTCTTATGTGTGAAAATAATTTATAAAAAAAAAAACCCAACAAACCAGAAACCTTACTCCTTGGAATCTGACTTGGCATGACTATTCCTTTCATAATTTCATTTCAGAAGATGATTGGTCCAACTGTCTCTATGTAAGGATAAACATACAA
The DNA here is from genome assembly GCF_965183815.1 of Platalea leucorodia. Classification (NCBI taxonomy): domain Eukaryota; kingdom Metazoa; phylum Chordata; class Aves; order Pelecaniformes; family Threskiornithidae; genus Platalea; species Platalea leucorodia. Next base: position 66,249,429 of record NC_138825.1, on the reverse strand, counting down.
AGCTTGGACAGCAGCTGAAAAACTAAAATCTGAAGACTTCCTAAAATCTGATATTTGGACTGACCAAACTGAAGGAAAATATATCACTTGGCTTTAAAGATTGCAACATCACAGCAACAGACTCTCCTAGATTTCTGGCAGGTTCACTTGCTTGTTCATACTGTCACAATGACTTTCTCAACATAAAATGAAGAAAACTACTTTTACTACTGTACTTAAGTAGGATGTTTATTATGCTCCTGCAGTACTTCTACAAATGGAGATGAGTTACATGGAGGGCAAGACCTCAGTTCTTTTTCTGCCTCTACACACAATAGGGAGAATGGGAACTACTCTTACAAATTAAGAAATTAAAGACTGTCATTTTCAGCTGACAATACCGTATTATTCCTTGGCAGTTTAAGGTCTATAGTTATGAAGACACGCTCACCATTTAAGGTGGGAACGTTTATTCTGACCAGTTCTCTTTAAAAACAGTTAATTGATCTCTAAAATGATACTCCAAAGAAAACCAAGGAATATAGGATTAATGTGGATATTTGTGCAATGATGTGAACATAGGGACTTTTATTTTTGCCCTGAATCATGTGAGAGTTAATTATTGCGTAGGCTGAAACACACACAGCTAAGCAGGAATTTGTCCTTTTTTTATTTCCTTTGTCTAGGGCAACTAGCTATCCTGCTTTCTCTGACATGTCCCCTCTTTTAACCCAGATCAAAATGTAATTTGACTGGGACAAAGGGATGTGGTCATTTGTCCAGAGGGTTTAGGGGTTGTCCTGCTGCCAGACCAGACAACGGCCGTAGCTCTCGATGGGTTACTGTGCGTCCAGAGGTCTTGGACCAGTGGCCAGAGCACTGGTGTGAGCTGACCCTACAGACACCCTGGGCTCACTGCACATAATCCCAGGAGTCAATCTTTGCATCTAGTCTGATGCACCCAAAAACGTGTCTGATGTAATGCGTTAGCCATCTGTGCAGTGCATGCATACATATATTCCAGTCCAGGATTTCCCGGGTGGAAATATGGGAGCACTTTCTGTACCCACACTGAAGTAGTCATTGTTAGGAGTGACTTGAGTCCATGTTTGCCCTTCTCATTACACAGACAGGGAAACAAATCAGCTTTCATTAACATGGCTGCACGTGCTCATGCAAACACACAGCATAATGTTGCATAACTTTGACACTGCAAAAGCTTCATATCTTCCTCACAGAAAGTTAGTCAGCTAACAAGTGTATTGGCTCTGAGAAAAGGGTAAAAAAATCCCAGCTTTGTTAAAACAGAAATGTAATTTAACTTGTTCTTGATTTAATTTTTGTACTGTTCACTCTCAAGAAATACTTGTTTGACCTGAGGTTCAGTTTCCAGAGTGCAACTCACATCTGTTGATTTCATCATGGGAAATAACTTTCCTTCCCTCTGACAGATAAGTAACATCAGGAGATTGCTGTTTAACTGGCCACAGTTGCCACCAACAAATTCCAAACAAACTGAAAAAAAAGGGAGGTAATATGTTTCTTGTTCTTTTTGAGATATCCTATATCCTATTCCTTTGCCATCATTCATCTCTAGTTGGGAAAAATGTGTACATATTTCCCCTGAAAAATGGTCTCTGATGGCTTAGGAAGTTGATCAGGATTATGTGTTTCACATCCACGGGCTACAGGGAGGTCCTGAATTCATTCCTGAAATGCAAAAATTTATGTAACCACCAAGATGCTGAAAGTACAGTAATGTTGTTTCCAGCCTCAACCAGGAGGAACTGAGTTAAGACGGAAGAGTAGTTCTGGTGAAAAAATGATTAGAGAAAAGGTCTGCTGTTTGAATAAAGGCATGAGGTATTCTAAGCTATATGCCTGCCATTAAACAATGCAGACCATATAAACACCAATTCAGTGCCGAGGTTAAAAATCCCACACCACCACAGAAGCATAGGAAGAGAAATCACCTGGTCCATCCCATGCCTCAAGTGAGGATCAGGTATGCCTAGGTCCCACTTGGCAAATGTTGGAGTGTTGTGTTCTCTAAGACCTCCACTAATGGAGATTCCTAAAACTTCCCAGATAATCTGTCTCAGTCCCTCATTACCCTTACTGTAAGAATATTTTATGTATCTTCAATATAGACTCCCTTGCTGTATTTGAAGTCACAGATTTTTTTTTCAGCCTAGCAATGGCATGGAGAACTGAATATCCCCTTCCTCTCTGCAGTAACTTGTGATTTATTTGAAGATTTTATCATGTCTCCTCTCAGTCTTCTGTTCTGCAAGCTAAATGACTATGAATTCCCATCCTTTTCACTTTTGGCATTTTTAAAAGACCCTGAATCACTCTCACTCTGGACTTTCCTCAGCTGGTCCACATGTTAAAGAGTAGGTCAGACTTTCTGAGCAAGGTAGCACCACAGGTTTATTGATTATACACCACCAGCTAAAAGCCCTGCCTCTAATCTCACCAGCCTCCCTGATTTCACTAATTCAGAAAGGTATTATTGATATCTTCTGATCTCCGTTAGTTAGACTAGGTCAGATTTCTTCATGGGAATCTGGGGAGTGTCAGGGCATGGAGCCTCTCTTACATGAATTTACAAGGAGAATAGTCTTTCTTTAGGAACATCCACGTGTTTCCACAGCACCTTCAGTGTGAAGGAGGTCCCCTTCTGCTTCCCAGCTAGATTTTCACACTTCTCTGCCCAAAGAAGTAAGTCAGCTTGTCATGGAAATAGGAAATAAAGAGGAGAAGGCACGAGGATATATTTGTGATAACAGATTTGATTCTGGTTGACATTTGTTAACAGGAAGATTCCTTTCTCTCATAACTATATGTGGTGGACCATGGAAAATTTGAAGGAAGCCACTTAGGTAGATTCTGAGAGGCCTTGACTGTGAACTCCAACACTGACCTCATTCTGGGCATCAGATTCTTCATATGTATACCATCCATTGTCTTCCCTAAGACTTGCTTTATCTTAAGGAGATCGGGTCTTTCAAAAAGGGAAATCAGTTATTTTGACAGGAACACCTTTGGGAAGAGTTAGACTCAGAACTAACACATCATAGGGACAGCCAAAGACCTGGTCACTATCATGGATCTGTGAAAGCAGTTTTGGAAATGCTTCAGAAATGCATCATTTTCTTCTGGAGCTGTATGCAAGCACTGAAGAAAATGTTAAAAGAATAATATGAAATTTTTCCTTTGGGTTCTAGTACAACAGTTCCAGACTTTTTAGCACTTGGACATTGTCATTTGCATAAATCAGCAGTGTTGCAGTCACAGTAACCCTGAGTCCTAATGCCTGCCTTCTATATGACAGAGCATTAGGCCAGGAACTGTCTTATGTCTTCTAGTTCTCCATTTTTAGTATGTTCTTACTAATACTTATCTACCTGCACAAGAGATACTAACTTGTGAGACTGAGCTCACTGTTCTATTTCACTGAAATAATACTATTGAGGAAGAGATGCTCCAACATATTTTTGATTAGTTCTAACAGGTCTCTTTATTTCTCCTTTAAATCCTCATTGTTAATTACTTGATAAAATTTCCTGGGAAAAGCTACAGAAAAATTTTTACAACTGTGGTCACTTCATTTCCCTAGCCAAATCTGCCTTGAGCATCACTTGATGCCTTTCAAAAAGTATAAAGGCATCTGATAGGCAGCTAAACACAATTAAGCAGATCTTAAACAGAACTAAAATTAATACACAGGATTTACATTTAACTAACAGGGGATGGGAAAGGGACTTCCACAGCCAGTGAGGAGCAGGCTTCTTTTTAGCATGAAAGGATATTTGTACCCTACACACCCTGGAAGTGGAGGCAATTGAAATACAGCCATTCCAGTTTCAGAGCTCAGCTCTGCAGCTACAGCTCAGCACCAGTCTAATATTGTACTGCCGAAATTAGATGCCTTTAGACATTCTGGTGCATGTCAGGCCATAACAAATTCTCAGCAGAGTGTGCAAAACCAGCATAGACATACTCAGTGTCATAAATGAAGTGAGGCCTATTTTCAGTGTTGATTCATCTTGGTCCGTTCTGTTTCAGTTTCAACTCTCCTTCTCCAACACATGTATATCTGGTTTATACTGAAGCCATTTATTTTGCTGATTCTGAGACCTATTGCCAACAGCAGAGCTGTAAAATAAGGAAGTCTTCAAGCAGCATTTTTCTAAGGCTTGATTGATGGCATTTTCTGTACATGTTTTCATGTGTGTGTTTGGCATGCTGGAGGCCAGAGCACGCTGCTCCTCCAAGCACCTCAATGTGCACCAAGACTAGCAGACCAGCATCTGCACTAAGATAGTGAAATGCTGTTCAGTGAAAAATTGCCTTGGAGCGAATCCCAGGTAGTGCCATTCATGCATACCTATAAACTTTGCTGCCAGAGGAGGCCATCAGTTCAGTCACGTTGTGGCAGCTCTTATACCGTGATAGGGTAATTTCAGAGCAACTGCTTATTGCTGCAAAAGATCAGGAGCTCCCTAATTCAAGCAGTGAGACTTTCATTTTGTCCACAGAATCCATGATTCCAGAACAGAAAAGGTGCTCCAAAGCCTTGGCAAAGCTTCCAAAACTCTGCCTCTGTTGTTCATTGCTTGGAATAATCAGAACTGGGGAGGCTAATATATAAATCCAATAAGCTCTGTATGTAAATCAGTTCAGTCACAAAAAGGACATGAAACAAAAAATATCTAACAAAGGATCTTCACAGTTTATAGCTTGCCAGGCTTTAAAGTTATGACAGTGAAGTTTCTTGTTTTCTCTTGGATGGTCCCGTAGATTATTACCCAATGAGAACTGCACCCCATTCAGGAATGCTTGCCTGGAAATCTCAAACAATAAAATGTCATATTTCTTGCCTGAGCTATAACAGAAGTGAACGCTTCTGCAGAGGGTCAAGGGAATGACATGCCATTACTGCAAAAATTTTCTCCTATGGCTACTCTTTATTCTCCCAGTGGGATTCTTCCCAGGATAATGATGGAAAGCTGTTTGCACATGAACTGCTTCCCTTTTAGATCTAGCAGGCTGACAGGAATCATTCCTGCTCTAAAGACCCTGAAGTCAAGTGAGCTGAACTCTTTTGGAGTGGGGCTCCAGTGCTCACAGCTTTTCTATTGAAAAACAGTTCTTTATAGGGTGAAAGAATGGAATTTTCATAAAATCTGTTCATCTTAGATACAGCAAAACTGAACTAGAAAGCAATTCACAGACATGGGAAAGAAAATGCAGGCACAAGGTGCTCTGTTTTTAAAGGACTGCGAATGAGCAGCTTAATAATATTGGTATAATAGTGGACAGAAAATGGATGCCTACACTATGCAGATGAGAAATGAATGTACCACTTCCAAAAAGCAGTATGTGGACAGCCTAGCAACAGTCACATGCATTACATGTAGCACCTGTAATGCAAGTTTGGCCTATAAAAGTTTGAAATGCAGGCTTGGAAAAACAATCATTTTTTGTAATGAATTTGTTGACAAACAAAATAAGGGAGATTCTGTTTTGTCACAGAGGTATGCTGAAGAGAGGAGTGGTTCACTGACTCCTCAGTGGCTTCCTCCATCCGGAAGCACGCAGGAGGAAAGGTTGAGAATCGCCGAGGAAGACATTACGTAGTCTTGTTTTTCTTGTAGAAAGCCTTTGCTACTGAGCTCTGGAGGGGAAGGGTGGAAGGAGGAAGGCTTCCTAATCTGCTCGCTGTGCACCAAACCCTTGACAGAGGGATCTGCATGAAATACAGAAAATGTCACCCTATCAGTAAGATGTGCAGGCATTGCGGCTCAAGGCAGCCTCCCCCCTACTCCGGGTGTCTTGTACTCCACCACCAACACCTGTGGGACCAAGCAGCTATTAGACATACCAGCTGAAAGAGGGGCTGCTGCTGTGCCAGTTTCTACTCATCCTGCTCTTTCCTACGCACATACTTCTCAAAGGCCTCAAAACCATCTGTGTGACTTCACCCTACTGTCATAGCAGTTCCTCTTTCATCCATCCCGGCTGCATCACCTCACCTACCAAACACACTCCACCCACCTTACATCAGGCTGTTAACACCCAAACTCCTTGTACTGACGTGTCCCTGATCTCACAGCCTGAACAAGAAGCGCCAGACTTGAGAGGTCCTTGCAGCAGGCTCTGGCAGCGGAGCAGCTGGAGAGCTGGCTGCCTACAGGTGATCAGCAATGGATTTCAAAGTGGGAAAATAGAGAAAGAAGCTCAATGATCTCAAATACAATAAAACATTGATAGTTTTCTTCAGTGACAAAATCTGTATCTCCACACAGAGAATTGCGTATCTCGTTATTTCTAATCTTTTCTATCTCATTATATCACTATTATCTAAGGAATCTCTAATTATTTTAAATGAGAAGAAGAATGCATCAGCCCTCTTCTTTAAAACATGCCTTACAGTACAGTGAAAAACACAGACATTGCTGATATACTGTGTTACCTACAGACACCCTGATCTCTAGTCCCCACTAAAACCAACTTCAAAAGCAGCCGCACGGCGACTCTGGCCCTGAGCAAAGAGGAGGGTTTGGGAGGGGAGAGCGCGGGGCAGGGGGGCCGCACTGCCCGATGAGCAGCGTTTTGCACAATGGACAATTGTCTTCCAGGTGTATTCATTTGTCTCCACTGAACAACATTCCCCAGAGCACAAAAGCCTTCAGTATGGGGACAGCTGAGCATAACAAATGACATACCAGACTTTCCCGAGGTCTTTGATGATTATAAGAGGTCTCTGTTCCACCGTTATTGACTTTGCTGTCTTTGTGTTATTCCTTTAAAATGGACTTAGTGTGTTGCATCATTTCAAGTCCTGGTGCAGGGTTTGCGCTGGAAGGTAGGGAAACCGGAGAAGGAAGAGGGACTGTGAAATAACTCTTAGGCTGGCACTTTCTAAAATAGTCTGTTAGTTTGTTGTCTTTCTGGCTGCTGGTTTTGTTGTCTCCACTCTTTTTTTTACAAAGAAAAGGTTTTTACAGAGTGAACGATCTTCATGCAGCTCCAAATAACCACTTATTTTGGTAAAATTTATAACACCAGATTCTACTTTTAGCCAGGAAATGCAAACAAAGCTTGGAGACAGCTTGTTCCCTGACCCCAAATTCATTCCATGTTGCTATAGCATCACCCCCTGAGAAAATGGGACCAGCTCTTTTCCTCTCCTTAGACCTGCTCAATGGGCTTTTGTCAGCTGTTGAATTATAGCATTAAAATTTAAATACTAGGGATTTAATGGAGGATTATTATGACACCCTGGTGCATTCTTTGTGTTGCTCTTGGCAACAAACCCAAGGAATGAGTGAAAGAAATAAAAACGAAGAGCTGTCTTGTTAAAATCATGCTGATGCTAGGACATATTTAGGAAGGAGAAAAATGGTTCCCTAACTTTGACTATTATTATTGTACCAAATGGACTGAAAACTCTTTTCAACCAGTAAGCATGACTAGCAGCTGAACTCTATTCCAAAGCTGTTATCATTTTCTGAAAACAGGTTTCTTTACCTTGTGCACAAAACAAATGGGATCAACAGTTAGGAGAAGGGCATTGCATCCGTTTACTACTTTCCCTTGCTCATCAGAAAATAGAAACACTTTTTAACATTCTGGCATGACAAAAATGTCAGAGAGATTATTTTAAAGCAGAAAGCACAATCTGTCTCTCTCAGAATATATGCATGGTATTTTGCGTATACATATTGCATACGAATGACAGCTACACAAATGCTTAAATTGCTCATTTTCCACTAATATCTCTAGATTTCAGGAATGTTTTGCAAAAACCCTCACCTTTTTCATAGAACAGAATAGGATTTGGTGTTAGTCTTTAAATAGGAATTGCATTCTGAGCCATATAGCCAGTCTGTGCAGGGAAACATCAAAGAATTTGTGCATGGAGCACACTCTTTGTCTGCTCATCACCAGTTTCCCTGGAGAAATTGTGCCCAAATTCACCTCCGGTATAACTGCTCTGAACTTGTCAGAGGCGTATTTTCACTATTTTCTTTGTGCTAGTTACATTAAATACATAAAAACCCAGAAGTATCTGGAAATATGAACTTTATATAATTTTGGACAATCTAATATAACAGTAGTTTGAAACTTTGGAGGGCAACTTAACATGTCCTCAGGGAATGAATATCAGCACAATGTATTTAACATGGTGAAATTAAGATCGTGAGCTGAAGCACAAACACGTAGCCCGTTGCTGTTGGGTTGCATCACAGAGCAGTTATCCTCAACTCCTTTTCCTGGGTAATGAGAAGCAGACCAGGGCAAGCATATTAAACATGACCCTGCACACCTCTGCCTGTGTTGGCTGAGAAGACTCCACTAACAGTGAGCACCTGACTGGTGAGCACAGTTGGGACAGAAGCAAATTGGATAGGAGTTACAAACAAAATGAAGTGACAGTCAACTAATGACAACAACAAAATAACCTGATTTCAGACACGTTCACCTTGACATTTAAGTATAAAAAAAACTTTCAGTGCGGAAGAATGCAGGAAGGGATGCTTCAGTATTTTGTTTTCATTAGTAAAATATTGAAAACATTATATTAAATTCTCTGTAGACTACAGTCTCCCACAAAACGGGAAAAATCTCACAAAGACACTTGGATTTTGAGAACTGTACAGAAACAGGAGAAAAGTTTTTCTTGTATCCCAAAGAAATCAATGACTGTGGCAATACGTTCCTACAGTTTTGTGTGGGGTTGCCTTGCACAGAAAACTGCCTTTCTGTTTCAGGAGAGTTTCACACACAGGATTTTCTAGCCCTAGGCTGAGGATCAGCGCAATGGACATCTTGAAGTGTTTCATTAATGTGTTCTGTCCTCTTGTGGGCTTCAAAGAGGGAACCGATTAAGCCCCAGGTGCTTCAGGAACCATTACAAGTTTAAATTCACTTGAGGCATGCCCATTGTGTCTGCAACCAGAGTGCAGAATAGCTGTCAAGTGAAATCAGTGGCAGGAATCGTGCCAAAAAATAAGTCAGCTTCTGGGAACTTGCGGAGAAAAGCTACCTTGCTTACAGGAAGGACAAAGGGAGAAGAGGGGCCTCCAAGGAGGCTCAAGGAGGGGTACAAGCATCTGAGAGAGGGGGCTTCAAGGCAGTGAGGAGAAGCCAATGCAAAGTTTTGAATGTGCTTTTCCCGTGCATGGTGTATCTTCTTTTATTTTCATAGTAAAAACATGCCTTCCAAATTACTGATCTCTTCCAATGACTAACGAAAAACATGTCAAACATGTTTTGGTCTAAAATGTATGAAAATGTGTCCCAAGTAACACCTTGATTAGCCACCCTGGAAAAAAACTGCATTGTGTAATGAAAATAATGACTGTGTAGAATGAAAGTAATGACCAGCATAATGTGTGGAAGAAAATATATGACCACCAGGTGCAGCAATCTAAAGAGAGGCCTTGTTTTTACAATTGATCTGTTTACTCTGGTAGAGATGCCATCTCTGCTAGAGAAAGCACAACATCTGGGAACGCCAATGTTTCTGGTTTCCATTATGTCCATTTTAGCACCTGTGATCTTTCCTTTGTGTTTCTGCAGAGTACAGTATCTCCTCTATTGTCTGCTGCTAGCTTCATACATTGGAAACTGGACATGTGCAGTAAAGAGAATCTAAAAAAAACCAAACCAACAGCTATCCCATTCTCTCATAAATACCTTCCTGTTTGTGTTTCCAGACTGCCAGGAAAGAACTTTTCAGAGCATTGCATGGCTGGAACACCTGAGAAATTTTTTTGAGACATTCCCACTAAAAGGCTTTAAGAGGAGACTGTAGCTTTTCTTATAAATGGTGCTGGTTAGACAGACCTCAAGGACACACGGTAGCTGGCTGGCTCTGGAAAAGCATGGGCTTTCTATGCTACAAGTTCTTTATTAAATCCTGATAAATCTAGTGCTAGTATTTTGTTCTCTTTATTTGAACATGCTTATTTACTGATATTTGTAGAACCTGTATTTTAAATATGCATTTAGTTTATGGAGATGGTGAATATTTTAGAGCCTCTCTACCATCAAGATTACTAAACTAAGTCCCTATGCATGGTTTTAAAAGTACTATTTGCTCTTATATCTCAGGTTACTGCACATGGCGTAACTACCACACATAATTAACAAATGATGAAGTGAGACTTCCAAATTGTAGCAAATACGTTTTTCTCTGGAATTTTTTTTTCAGCCTTTTATTTCTGGGATTGTTCCAGATTTACACCATTTCAAACAAAATCTGATTCAGGGCACTAGTTATATTATAATTTCCAAAGCAAGTGATATTCCTACTACGAAGTTAACATTTCCTCTCAACAGGAAGCAAATCACAATACTGTGGGAAAAACAAAAAGTCCTGCATACCTGGCTGACCTCAGAGAAAATCTCCTACTGCGAGGGAAAAAAATATTATTTTCCTTCAGTAGGAGTCCTTTTTTTCTTTCTTATGTATTTTCTTTCTTATGTATTTTTCTGATGATGAGACATAGCTACACTGAGTAGCACCTGTGGAACAAACAAACAAGTCTATAAATAAAAATGTCTTTCTCGATGACAGAACTTTGCTTTTCTTTGCTCTTTTGGCTTCAAGACAGACAGCTAGAAGTACTAGATATGAGCTTCCCTGTCTTTTCTGAACTGGTTTCAACTAAACTTGGCAGAGAAGCCAAAATGACAAAGCAAATGGGATTATTCTTTAGATAAATACTAGACTACTAAAAGCTCTCAAGGTTTGCAGTGTATTAACATAAGTATTTTCAGTTGCTTTTGGCTGTTTTCTGTTCTCTCACTGGCAATGAAAAGAGCAGCACCCAGCCTCTTGCTTCTTGCTATCCTGAAGCTCATCCTCCTCAGATTGCTTTCTGTCCATGTGCCCTGCAGAAAATGCAGTGAAATGCCTGTCTTCTCCTGTGATCACATCTTGCTGCCCACTCTGACATCCTACTCTAAAAGCCACTTCTTTCCAGTTGCCTTGATAAATCCTGAAGAAATTCCACTTCATGGCTAGGTGTCTGATGTTATTCTTCTGCAATGCTAGTTGTGAGAAACACATCTGCTTTTCACAAGTGAAAGTGTTTACACTGAGTTATTTACTAAAGCACTGGCTATGTTTTACATATTCTACAGGGATTTCAGAAATTTGTCATGAGGACAACTGCAATACAATCCTAACCAATGAAAATAAATTATTTTGATGTTTGTCATTGAACACCTGGCATTTAGCATATGGAAAAAGTACATATTAAAAGGTGTTTTAATAACTCTTCATTGCTCTGGTGTTTTTAAACTGCACTTAATAGTGGAGGTTTTCTGTGACAAATGTCGTATAAATTCATAAGGATCAAATCCTGTCTCAGAGCATGTGATCCATATCGAGAATGCAGACAAGAGGTGGAAGAAGAAGTAATCACAGAGTGATGATTTGACTTATTGAAACTTTGGGAAACAGAGTAGTATTCTGGGAACAGAATGTACCTTTTTTTTTGCCTGCTAGAGCTCCTTGAGTATTTAATAGAAAATAACAGTTTTAAAGTTGTTCCCAATTCCCTGTTGCTTAAATGACCCATTTTACTTCCCTGTAACATTGTATGAAATATTTGTCTACATAGCTCCTGAAATTGTCTCCAAAATTCTTTTACATTTTTTCCAGCCAAAAATTATTTTTCCAAGATGAAAACTACCCTTTCAATAAATAATTTAACATTCTAAAAATTATTAAAATATTTAAAAGAAAAATGTAAATGTTTAAAATGTCATTGGCTATTTTATGAAAAAAGAAATATGAAATGGATGTGAAAGCTAGGTTTTTTTTTTTAAAAATGGCCCATTGTTGGACTGTTTTCATTCCAAATCTTGTAACCCATAGCCCATAAGGTTCATCAGTATAGCTCAGAAACTTGTCAATTCTTCCGGTCTTACCCATCTTTCCCAAAGACAACAACACAATCTCTGTAGATCTTCATTTTAATGAAGCTGAGAGTTTCACTTCTCTGTGGAAAATGTGCCAAAAATCAAGTTGAAAAATATCTCTCTATTGTATTCAAATATAGCATCAGTTAATTTTTGTCCCATCACTGCCTCTTTCTCTAAAACAGTATCTCTTTCTCTAAAATGTTGAAGTATATGTGTCAAAACCAGTCTTCTCTTTCCCATGTTTTGTGACTGTTTTGTGATGTTCTGAGTTTGTTCAATGGCTCTAATCAGGTACATATTTTCATGCATTTTCTTTTTAATAATGACATTTCCTTTTTATTTCTTTATTTTCAATTTTCCAGCTCTTGCTCCAAGGCCATCTCCAAATTTGGTAGCAATGTCAATGGGATGCTTCCTGGCAAATGTATTGCTTACATTTTTGTTCTGTGATTGCATTCACTAAGCCCCTGCTAATATCCCAAGACCTTGGGGGGGCAATAAAAGCCTGTTTTCTGTTGCAATAATGTTTTTGTGCAATCCATTTCCTTCTGCTGAATTAAGAATGACTTTATCTGTAAAAAGTTCTCTGCTATTTTTATCACTTGGGGCTGATGTAATGGTAGCAATTTAAATAGTTCCGGGCAATGTTTTTCCTTTGTGTAAGCATATGGTTTAATCTACCAACAACATGCACTGGTGATTTATCAAAAGGGCTTCATTTTCGTAGTCTTTCATGTTGTACTAGACGTTCATTTAGTTTGGAATGAAATGAATTCTCTAGTCAGCTCATATCTGAGTGTGCTTTCAGAAGGACAACTCCCACTGTTGCACTGGCTATGCAACTACTCCATGTCACCTTTTCTTTGACTTGGTGACAGTCACAACAATTCCATATTTCAAAGTAATTTGCTGTATAGGGTTTTCTTCCCTTCCCCTGTGGCTAATTTATTCCACCCCTTATTTGTTCTTGCTTTACAAACTGTAACAACATTCTCTTATTGTCACAGGTCAGGCATTTCTTTTCCTGCACTCTGTGTTGGCTTTGTCATTTGACCTACAACATGTCAAATGGTTTTTCACAAACATTTCATTGATTGTTATTACTGAAAGTTTTATTACACTGCTCCTTTAGCTATGAGATCATAACATTAAAAAGAAGAGTTTTCCCTTCTTTTCTTACTTTTCTGTTTAATGCACTTTTATGCCTGCTAACATTTTCGCAATTTATTGGAACACTTCATATCACCCTGTAATCTCTACTGAACAATATATTGATTTGCAGTTATTGGGCGGGGGGGGGCGGATTTTCTTGCAGTCTCATGTACTGTGGACATCAAAAATGAGTTCTTTATCATGTTAATGGGATTTTCTTGAGACAAATCTGTTGCTCAATCTTAGCTAAGGGAACGACTTGACAGAAGTATCTGTTGTATCAACTCCCTTTACAAAGAACTTTCTCTTCTTCATAGGTAAATCTGGGTTTTTACATGCAGTATGTTTTTCAGTACCTCTGATGCATCCAATTATTTTCAGTACACTGTGGATTTGACATTCAGCTTTTTCCTAGTCAAGTTATTCTCAACATAAATCCAGATAAACTGCACAGAACTCACCTGTTTGTTTGTACATATCCTTCATTTCAGACCGATGCCAAACATTTCAGGTAAGTCAGCACCTGTTCTCCTTCTGCATCAGTTCTAGCATCGTTCAGTGTTACCTGCTTCGGATAGGTCTCTGCTATCAGCTCCTTTTGCAACAAACTAATAAAGGTCCTTCTGATGGAGCAAGGGCCTCCAATGGGAAGCTTCAGCAGTAAAGAGTGTCTCAAAGAAACATGTGCCTAATCTTAGGGCAGTGCCTACTCATCGTGATCTGGAGGCCCAGATCTGACTGAAACACCACCCCTGGTGTTCCATTTTGCAGCCAGATGTTACTTAGATTAGTTTTTAGACACTAGTACTTGTTTTCATTTCCTTTGATATGAGTTTTTGAATAAATAAAAACAGTTTGGGGGGGGCATCAACTGTTTCTTATGTTGATAAAGCCTACACCAGTCATCAGGACATTCAAAAGGGAGGATGGTGGTCAAAATCTTATCCTTATTTATATCCACTTCAAACCATTTTCTGGAAGGGATGGCATGGGTACAACTGGTTTTAAAAAGTAGTTAGCAGAGAAAACAACAGCAGGGAAATTGGATTTTTGCTGGAATCATACTAAAGCTTTACTGGAATCATATTCAGTACTCAGAGTAACTCCAGATTTTAAACTCTGTTCTTGCCCAGCTGGTTTTCAGCCAGACTTCATTATTTTTGGTGAGCTCATTTAAATTTTTACTTTATTCTTCAATCTGCAGACAGCTGGAACATTAAACATAGATTTCAGCTCTTGTTTTTCTTAAGATTTTAGTAAATGTCTGTGCAGTTAGCCAGCCTGTTAATCTAGACTCATGCAAGGGGCAGCAGAAGCACTCCTCCTCCACCTGAAATCCAACAGCACAGGAATACAAGGGCTGCCCTAGGAAATCAGCATAGTTTCCAACAGCAATCTCCAATGAATGTTTGATAGCAAAGTGCTGAAAACAGTCGTCACAGAAAATTTTGCCTTTTTTTTAACAACTTCCAAAGTGAGATTTTAATCCTACTTGAAGATCCCATTCTGCAAGCATGACCTTGCTTACTTGTATTACAAGGAACATCTTAACCAATTTGCTGTTCAAACACTAAGCGGAGCAGATGTGCTCTGCAGAATGGGGAGTACCTGGAGCCAGACATGAGAGTAGCTACAAGGGTTTTCACTTTTTTCCAATTTGCCTGGGTTTAAGCTGTTGACCTCAGTGATGTCTAGTGACAGTGAGTTCCTCAAGTTAATCAGGAACTCTGAGAATATTTCCATTTGTTTCACATCTGCTACCTTTTGATTTCATCAGCATACTGTCTTTCTTGTATTATGAAAAAGGCTAAATATAAGAACACACATGCTTTTTCTGTAACTTCCCATATTTTGAAAACCACCATCACATCTGCTCAGCATTCCTGCTCTCTTCACTGTTTCATACTAAAGACGCTGCCTCTAACAACTGCTGTTACCAGTTGTGGACTCCTTTCGATGTTTCTGTCTTTTCCAGAACCGATGTGGCATTTTGTGTGAGAAGGTATTGACAGGTCTCAAAAGGAACCATTTGCAATTTGCAGGTCCTTCCTGTGCCCTTTCATGTGCTCTTGGCTCTCTCTTGGGCTGTTGATACAGATGGAAGGTTTCTGTGGCTGACCTCAGGGGAATTCTTCTGATCGGCAGGAAGGCTGGCATGTTTGCCTGATGACTCATCCTTATACCCTCTTTTCCTGCCCTTGCCTCTTATATTTTGAGTGTTATCAGATAACATCTATTAAAAACAAAGCCAAAAAAAGGGCTCTTAAAACTTACAGCTGTTCATAACAATGGTTCTCTCTCTTCTTTGGGCAGCTCGTCACTAAAAGAAACCATCAAGAAAGGGTTGGATCAGGGCAACTGGCTTTGCTTCCCCTGCTTCTGTGCTGTGTCCATCTTCTAAAAGCCCTTGCTGTTCTGCCATTGCACAATCAAAGATAGCTCTGACATGCAGTTGCTGAACTCTGAATGTTTTAAGTCTGAACATCGTGAAGTCAATTATGGAAAAAAAGACATGACTCTTTCACCAGGAGAAAAAAAAGCACCTATTTGTAGTTATAAATCTTGATGTTGGGTTCTGAGAATCCCAAATGTCAAAACACTAACGTCAAGGAAAATGGAAACACCCCTATTGACAGTTCAACCAAGTGACAATATAAGGTTTCAAGTAGTTACTTGAGAGTTAATGAGTGATTAACAAGTCACTCTTTTTAATTACTTTTCCAGAAGGACTTCAAAGACTTCAGATGGAATTTCAGCTGGATTTGGGTAAGTATTGGCAAGAGCTAGTCTGCAAAATCGGTTGGGCAATGGACAGGTGTTTTGGTGAGATTTCTAGTTCTTCCATCTGGTCACTTGGAAATCACAAGACTAGGTTCTATCTTGGCCTTTTCTGGCATTTTTAATGCAACTTAAAACCAAGAAATGGAACAGCTAATGAAAACCAAGACAAAGGCAAATCAGAATGCTGCTGAATTTAGATTCTTGTTCTTTCTAGAAAGATTTTGCTACCCCTAAAAAATAAATAATTTCAAAATTGTGGCAGATTTTAAAGAAAGTACCATTGCTATTTCTGTGACTGAGCAAAGAAATAGAATGCACCTGATTGAAGTCATGAAACAGATGGAATAGCTTCGATTTTTTTCTTAGTAATGCATATTAGAAAACACATGCAAATTCATTTCTTAGACTGAAAGTCCCAAAATAGCACCAAAACCACCACCAAAACTTGCATTTGGTCATGGGTAGTCCAACAACTGCAAAACCACGACATTTGAAAATAAGTTAACAAGACTCTAGCTCTGTCTGGCTTTTGGCAGCTGGCAGATTGAATCGGTACACACTGTTACAGATAGAGGTAGACTGAGTGGACCATTGACTAAGTTCTCAATTTTAGAGTGTGGATTAGGCTATGTAGAAAACAAAAATATTAAATGGAGTGTCCCTGATAAATATTGACTCTCTGGCAGGTTTGAAACCCATAATGCTAAATAAAATATGCAGTTTCTTAGTGACACTTGACCTATGAAGTCAACTCCAATAATGTTATAATACATTGGAATAGGAACAAAAAACAAATTAAATGTCTCCTGGGGCCAAATGATTACAACAGGTTTTGACTAACTTTCTTCACTTCTCCCCTTGCTGTTTGCCACCTATCATGCAAAGTCTGTTTCTTATGTTATGAATGTCTGGTTTTCCCTTACCTGTAAATTCATAGAATATTAAGTGTAAACTTGCACAGCAGTTAAATAATTACAATAAGAAAGATCTGATTAATAAAACATTTTGCAAAGGCATGGAGGGATATAATACAACACTGTTACACAAGTACATTTGAAAGAAAAATGATCCTATAAATAATCATTTACAAATTTTTTTGTGAAGATAGTGGTTATAAATTTATGCAATTCATATAAACATGAATTTGGGATAACCCTCCAGCCTCACATAATCTCCCTCTGCATACTGTGATGTAGTCATGTTTAGAAAGCTCATTGTGTTTTTAATAATTGTCAAGGACAAGAGCTAAAACTGAGAATAAAATTAGCCATCCCAATTCAGCTGAAACATTGTATGTACAATTCTGATCTCTGACTTAAAACCCCATCTTGGAACTGCTGCCCTAGAGAGACTATGGTCCTACTCCATATGTCTTCTGAAAAAAGTAATGTTGAACCTAATGAGGCTATCTGAGAAAGGGGAGAAAAGTCTAACTTCTTTGTGGTAGACTGATGAATTTTTGCATGTCCATGTTTTTCAAGTGTTTTCCATGCAGATTAGCAAAAAAAGAGGATTAATGAGCCACATCCTTGGTCTTTATTTTCGATGGTCAGGTTCATGGCTATTTTGAGAAAAGTAGCACAAGGAACCCCAAAGCCAATGCTTTGACTGTACCTGATCTTCCCAAAAGGTGCAATGCTGGTAGAGACAGATTAAAACTTTGGCTTCCAGCTCCCACGGTGTTATGCTGTGGTAGATCTGTTATCATGAGGTATGTGTTGTATGCCCACAGAATATTACAGCACTCCTTTGGGGATGAGCTGTGGAGCACACCACCCCATAGACCTCCCCTGAGACTGTGCAGTTTTGCTCAGGACCATAGGCTGTGTGTAATCTGTCTGAATTAAGTCATCTATCTAATGTATCCAGTCCTGTCATCTTAAGCAAACAAACCTTCTGTTGTGTGTTAGGGGTTTTTTTGCTTTACACAAGATTGCCAAGTTCAGGAAAGTTTCTATTTTTGCTGTTGGCTAGATGCCACAGAGGTAAATGATAAAGTGATAAAGTAATAAAGTAATTTATAACAAGAGTGCATTATAAACAGAAATTCAGTCAGGGCTCAAATTAAGTCTTTCCAGCTACTTAGAATTTTTAGATTTGAGTGGCATTATAGCAAAAATCTCTAGGTAGATGACAATTAAAAAATGAAAAATCTTGCTGCAAAGTAATAGTTAACACTGCTAACGAAATAACCTGAATGGAAAATACTCTGTAGAACAAGAAAGAAAAAATCAGTCTTATAAAGCAAAATAATTTAGTGCTTCTTTCAAATGTTCCATTATTAGGTACTGAGAACCAGAACTAATGTATTAGATTAAATATAAATTAATGGTATGTAAATTAAATGTATATTAAGCAGAGCAGTAGACAGACTGCAAAGGAAAATGTTCCCAGTACAGTGACTGATGTAATGTACGCTTTGAGATATAAATTGAACCTGTGTTAAGTGAAGAAAATACAAGTCTAAAACCATCAAGCTCCTTCCACTGTTTTGAGTGGTCTGACTCTAAATTAATGATAACAATAGTTATAATTATATTCTATTTTTATTTTTATCTAATTAATTTAAGGTTTCAAAGTGAAAAAAAAAATAGTGTGTATGCCAAGCTTTAGCCTGCTGTGAATTAAAGTGTCTGGGTTCTAAATTAGCTGCAAAACAAGGTTTTTAATGGGAATAGCAATTGACCCTTGGCAGTCACAGTGTTAAGAACTGCTGCTGTAGTATTAAGTTACATCTCTGTTCCCTGGGCACGGTCTTACAAGTTATATAACAGCAACCATTGCAGGATTACTCAATCCCCTTACCTAACCCTAATTGCATGCTGGACTTGTGGCTCCCACAATAGTTCTTCTCTATTGCCATGGTCAGAGAAGAAGTCAGGGACACCACCAAACCCAGATCCTGCTGCCTGCACAGACCAATAATGTTCTGCTTACTAGTACCACCCACCCTAAGGGACATTATTTTGTTTTTCCTTCTTTCCTTTCCTAGCTGGCAACCAATTCCTGCCCAAAATGATCTACTCCTGGAAAAAATCTGCACAAATAATAGATGTATAAACTACAGGTACAGTACGTACTGTACTTCATTTCTTGGCATTTGTGTGAGACAGCCACCCAGCTGGAGAAGGAAAGAATAAGACACATTAAAATCTGTGATACAAGGTTATATTTTTACTTCGGTTTTCTGGAAATCATCTGCACGATAGCAGCAGATCTTGAGTGTTTTTTGTATCTCACATAGTCTTTAATATGCAGAACTTTACAGCATCCAGGCCAACATTTTCAAACCTGTCTATCTGTAGTTAGGCAGGCAAAAATCTGGTTTAAATTGTCTCAGTGTTGTGATTTTTTCAGAGAGCAAATCATCTGATAGATCCCTGTTAATATCTGCTGGTTATCACCTTTCAAAGATAACATCTTACCCACCTTTCAAAGATACAGGGCAGCTGTGCCTCACTGTTTTCACAATCGGGAGATTACGTGACTACTGATTACTAGTAGTAGCACTCCAAAGTCCTTGATCTGGCTGAGAGTCCTCTTTTACCAGCTGATGGGCAAGGAAATATTGAGAGGCAGTTTTCTCCTGAAGCAAAATAATTGTTCCTATCCAGGGAAATCTGGCTTACCACTTTTAACTCTTCCAGTTCATCTTGTAAAACTTTTCCCCAAGGGGAAGAAGCCATCTGCTACCAGACAGCCCAGTGCGAAGCCAGGTCACTGACAGTGCAAAGACAAGGATTCAAGGAGGAACAGACTCTGCCATCCCATGGACCTGTGTTCCTCTAAAAGCAACTGCCTTTCAGTGGAAACGTGCCTGCAGGAGAAATTGAACCCACACAGTTTCACATCTTGTCTGCAGAGTCATCTCATTTGCAAGTCAGACAGGATACGGGATTTAGCTACTTCACGGTGTTCAGCATGTCATACGACAGATGGAGATATCTCAGAAATCTCTCTGGCACTGTTTCAGCATAGGAAATATCTGTGTGAAAGGCAATGGATACGTTAAGAGTTAAAAGGTCTCCTACGTGGTGTGCTCCAACAGATTTGGTTGCTAATGAGGCAAAAGGCAGAAAAGGATGCAGCACACTGAGAACACACTGTTACCTCTCCTGACTTGAAAAGTTAGCCTCACTCGGAAGTTTCTCCTAACTTGTGGATGGATCCTAGCAGAAGGAAAATTTGATTATGCAGATGGACAAAGCAGGATAAAACAGTGGTTGCTCACTGTTCAAAAGCTTCTTTCCCAAAAGCGTTTTGCCTGAAAACATACTCTTTTCCCTACCGTCAATTCTCAATTTTTCTCCTTCTTAATGTTACCCTTAATTTTGATACTTCAGTCTACATTTGGTCACCTTTATTGTTTTATTCCTCACTTTTACCACTTCCTTCACAACATGCTGTGCAAGTGGCAAGACCCCGAAGGAGCTGCTGGATATATATTGCACAGAGTTTAATCTGTGAGGCAATTCACTTATTTCATTTTTTCTCTGGCACACCTGGCAGGAGGAGGCTTCTTGTTCCTATGTACTCAATACATCAAAAAAGATGCCTGTAGAGCATTGTGGTGATAGCTATGCACTTCTACACTAATCGAAAAATGATGATTAAAACATAAAAAGGAGTAGATTTTAGGTAGGTGAGCTTGACTGTAGGGGGAGCAAAGTGGTAACTGGGAAAAGCTGGGTCAAACAAGTATCCTCTGCTTTTTATTCCTAATATCAGTGTTAGTCATTTTAGTGAATAATTCCACATTTCATCAATTTTTTTAAAACAAACTGTGTCATAATGGAGAGCTACAAGATCTTCATAGGCGCAGTTGTATCAATAGCCTTACAGCTTACTCTCAACATTTGCACTATTTTTGTGGGACACATATACATGGGCTGCATATATTGTAGTCAGCTGTGACCTGTGGATTTGCATCAGTAAGCATATTAAAGGGAGAGCCTGCATTTGGAGCAAGAGGGTTTGTGTTGTCTCTGCTTCCATGGTCAGCTGGTTGCACAAAGTACTCAGGATTACGGTTGCCTCAGTGGGTAGTCAGAGCCAGAAGAGCACACTCTGTTCTTGTCTAAGTATAATAGTGGTGTAGTAGTATAATTGTATAATAGTAGTATAAAAGTGTATAATAGTAGTATAATTGTGTAACGACTAAGTTAGACAAACGTAACCAGCTGAAAACATAATATTGTCCTTTTTCTGTGTCTCTAATAATTTTCTGCAGTGGCTGGGCAAATTATTGATCCATTTGATCTAACACTATTGTCTGCTCACAAGTTGTCTAAAACAGGCTTCCATTTCATCAGCAAGCCCATTATTTAAATGACAAGATGAATTCATAGGTTACACAATATATTCCCTGGAAATACATTGCTTTCAGCATTTGTTGTTCATAAATCTCCTCTTGGTTAGCTAAATCCTGTGATATTACTTCAGTTGCCACAGTGAGTAACTTACTTTTAAAAACAAGATGAAACTGGAGTAAATCAGACAGCTTTAATTTCTTCAAAAAATGGAACACAAGCCTTTGCATGGAAATATAGCTGCACCTTAGTTACAAGGCTTTCATTCCCTATAAAAAGTTACAGAAGTATACCTTTTGTGGAGTGGTGACAGCTTCCATCAGCCAAAGGTTTATATTACTTGAACTACTTCAACACAAAGTAAAGGCACTAAGCTACTCAGTCAGTCACTGAGTAAAATATGGTGAGTGGGAACATGGATAGTAACCACAAATGAGAGTAATCTCTGCAGAATAAAGACTGGGGCCATGTGCCTCACTGGAACACAGCAGGGCCTGGACCCCAGCTGGGACCTTCAGGAGCTACCAAAATACATGTAAGACACAGAAGACACAGAGAAATCCGGCTTGGTACTAATGAGCGACACTGAACAACCACCAAGTGACCTCTGTCTGAGGGCTGCTGATGGAAGCTAGGTGCTGCAAAAATCGCTGCACCTGCCACCAGAGCAACATGTGTTTGCTCTGCCACTGTTTGCACAACGTCCTTTCCATACAAAGCTCAGTATGTTAATGAGAGCAGGGGCGAATGGGAAAAGCAGTTGAGTTGGAAGGGGAGAGGGGTTTTGAACTTAAGCTGTCTGCCATAAGTGACATTATGGTCACTCACAGGTGCTGGTGGTGACAGCCCCCAGATAAGGAGAGCAAGATACTCAGATTCTTTGTTCTCATTCAGACAAACTTCTCTTGTCTACAGAGGAAGTTTGAGTGGAAACTGGATAAGGTACCTGGTATTTTGCTTAAAGCTATTAGAGCTGGAAATAGCCTATCAGGTTGTTGGGGAAGACTATAACATGTCTATGAAGTTTTTATCAAAACTACACAGAAGCAAAGGACATACAGGAAGATACTCATCCCCCATGGAAGATTAATCATAACCAAATCTTCTAGAGCTTGCTCCTACTGCTGATTTCATGTCTGCTGTCTCTGTGCTACAAAAGGATTAGTAACCTCCTGTGAGACAGTACCAATCTCCATGTCTATATACTTCTTCTCAGCAGCATTACTTCATAGCCTAGATATCTACTGTCAACCAAAAGTACTGGCCAGCCCATCAGACAAACACAGTAGTCAGTCAATAGCTGATTGCATACATCTGCCGTGCTCAGGAGCGGCGTTCAGCAGTGTTTGTATTAAAAAGCTTTTGTGGCTAGACAGCAGGACTGACTCGCTCGGAGCTTGGTTACGGTAACAGTCCCCCAAGGCAATGACGCATGGCTTGAGAGAGGAAGCAGGTTCTCTGATTTACAAACCATGCTCCCCCTCTTCTCTGCCAAATAACTTGAGTGTCTAATTGCACCTTAAAAAGGGGGTGATCTGTAAGAAAAAACAAACTTACTTATGAATAAGTGCTGATTGTAGCTTACACAGCCTCTGTATTTGTCTTTTGTCTGTCGTACTTGCACTTTATGTGTTTACCTACTGTCCCGGACAGGGGACTGTGTGTATCACCCCAGGACTGGTCCTAAAAGGCACTGGGATTCAGGGAGACAGTGGTTTCCTTAGTCCTTCTGTGAACAAGCAGAGTGTCGTGGTGGCACCATCCTTAAGCAGGTAGCACTGTATCCTCGGTGACAACAGAATACGCCTGGCCTGTGGAGGGGCTGGTCTTTTGAGAGCTGGTATTTCCCTAACACTACCTTCTTTCCTAAACAATAGCAACATCATACGAGGTTTCCTCAAGACTCCAACTACTGGCCCATTAAGTGGTCCAGATTCCTGATATAAGTTGAATTTGTGGAAATTTGAGTATTTTTGCTGGCTTATTTTGCTTTTGAGGTGCTGTAAAGAAACTTTACATCTGGTCCCTGTCTTTCTATGCTGATGTGATTAAAAATGACGAGCTGTGGCTCAACACTTTTCCTTGGTGCTTCTCTAAGGATTTGATAGGGTAACATCAGAGAAGGCCCTTCCTGACACAGTAAAACTGGCAGAGATAATCAGTTTTCAAAATATGAATTTACTTTGAAAATCCAAAACAAAGCGTAAGAGCAAAGAATGGGGTTCTGCAACATGATCTAAAAGCTATGGAAACTATACTTTAGTTTAGTGACAGTCACCCTTTAAACCTCCATCGTCAGTCTTAGGTTCAGAGAAGAGCTAAAGTAGGTCTGAATTACCGAAGACGGCAAAAACATAAGAAAAAATATCAGGCATATTTAAACTTTTTGGCCAAAAATCTGTTGCAGCAAGCTCAGTTTCTACATATGTATTCAGCAATAGTAATTCAAATGCTGGTAGTCTTGCTGGAATTATTTGGATTTCCATGAATGCCGATTTTGCCTGTTCAGCATTCATTGTTCAGGGAGTGGGATCTGTTCTCTACATTTTGGTCTCTAGACTGCTGAAAGTTTCTAAGCAAATTAATTATTTGTGCTTAAGCACCCTTTTTCAGTTATACATACAAGCGAAGAACTGACATTTCTCAAACAGTAACATGAAAATGAAAAAAATAAAGCTTCTCTGTGTGAATACAGTCAAGGAAGAGAATTACAGACAAATTGAATGCTGGAATGTGAACAAATATTCTACAGCTCTGTGTTTGCAGCAGTCAGGCATCTCTCACTACAAGAAGGGCAGTCATTCCAGGATGTAGTGAAAGGCTCTCAGGTTTACTCTTTCAGTATTTCTGTGCCAAACAGGTTCACATAGTTTGGACAACTTGTGAATAAGCATCAGTCTTTTGAATACTTATCTAAGACAAACTTCGGAAAACTTTCAACTGCCTCTACTGGAACTAATTAATCCCTTGCGCTAAAGCCAGTGCAGCTGGGTTTATGCAATTTTCCAAGAGAGAATTATTACATAAACGAAAAAAAGGTTCATGAATACATTTTTAAGAAAAAAAGATAGGATGCCTTATTTAATAGAATAAGTCTCTGCTTTTGAACCTATGTTCATAATAAACAATATATTCTATGGTGTTAAGTATTAGACTAGCAGGTGACAGCCCATACATGAACCTGTCCTTTCTGAAATCAGAAATGCAGGCCCCAACTCTCACTGCACCTTATCCAAATTTATATAACATAGGCAAAACTAATGGTTTCCTTCTACTTTCTCTTGGAGCCTTTTCTCAGGAGAAATCACATCTTTCTCAGTGCCTAAAAAGCCAAAGCGAAGCAAACATAACAGCTTTTTGAGAATGCCAGTGCTCCATTTACTTTTCTTCTGCTGGTACTAATCAACAGCGAAGGATTTTAGATCAGAGCCGCTGATTCTACATTTACTTCTACGTTCAGTGCAGTTCCCTTATTTTGCTTCTTTGTCAGAGCAACCTACCTCACTACACAAGTGCTAGGGAAGTCATTTACTGAGTGCATGAATGAAATTCAGAGCTGAGCTGCAGGTGTTTGTGTGGACTGGAGTGCTCCTTCCAAAGAATAAATGTGTTTTCTTGACAGCTTCCCCATGCTTTCTTTGCTTGTAAAGCCAGGGAATGGGGGAGGTAAGGGGTAACTGAGTCAAAAATATGCAGAGCTGTTCAGAAGATATCGTGTCTAATTATATAGCACAAACTGTTTTTCATTCTGCAGTGGAAAGACAGCAAAGTCTTCCCTTTTTGTCTTTCTGACAAAACTGAGTTGTTCCAGTCTTTGATTTTGTTTAAATTGGACCTCAGTTTAGTTTTTCATCCCAAATGCTTTCAAGTCAGGCAGAGAATGGACTTTAACCCCAACATATCTGACTAACATATTTACCACCAGGCTGTGTTTTTCTTCATTGGTCTTGTTTCCATGTAACGTACTGGCTTCAATGATGTGATCAGTTCTAACACCACCTGTTCCCCATTGTATCATTTTCTTCTTAGCTGGTAATTATTGTATCTACACTTGTTTGTGACGTAAAGACAGACTTCCAAAATCTTATGGCTCAAGTATGCTTACAGAAATGCATACTCATGCCATTACCTTCCTCCTGGGGAAAAAAAAAAAAAAAATGTGTCTGGAAAAACAAATCATTTACAAAAGAAAGATTCAACTTTGTGAATTCTTCCCCTCTGTTGTATACCTTTTTCTTATCTGTCATCATGAGGTACATCATTGTCTACCACATTTCATGAGATTTCATTTACCTCAGGAGAAATTCCCATAGTGTTTTTATTTCACTTTGACTCAGGCAGAACTGACTTTCATTTTAACTATTTTTTTCTTGTTCTGGCCAAGTGAAGGCCCACCTTGAAGAAAAGATTTCCTCAAAGTCACATTGTTGGTCAAGGCCAGAGCAGAGTTCAGAGCTGAGTCTCAGGTATGGGCACACAGACCTTGCTGGGTGAGAGAGGATGTCAGCCAGCAGAGGATACCTATTTGCTTTGCCTTCTCGCCTAGCAATATATCTCCCTTTTTTTCATGTAGGTGTCAGCTACCTCCCAGTGACCTCAGGGTGAAAGACTGCAGCCAGGGGTGCTGATGTGGTGGTGAGTCACTCACGCTTGCTCAGCTGGAGGCTCAAGTCCTGCAGCATCCCTGTTTTCCCTTACCAGGCTTTGCTGCCTCCCGCGGGCCAGCTGTTGTGCAATTCCAGATGAGACCATTTTCTCTTTCACAGTTTTTTGTCAATTATCAAAATGAGAGATGAGTTTAAAAAAAAAAGCAAGCATAGCCTTTGGGACTCTTCTGGAAACTGGATGTCCCCTTGAGATTAGAAGTGCATGGTTGTTAGTTTCTAATAGTAGCTTGTTTAGTAACTAGTTTATATATATTTATATATATATTTTTATATATATATACACATATATATTTATCAAGTACTAACTATTGTATTCAAAACCAGATCTGAATTTCAAAACAAAAAGTTCATGGATGCTCATCTGGAGGACAAGGGCATCTCTAACCCAGAATTATTAACATACCTCCATCTATCATGCCTTGATTACACATGGGATTTTTACCACAAGACCGCTGACGGCTTCAGGTAGGTGGATAGTTTGACACATTCTGAAAAAGCTCTGAAGTTCCAGATGTTTATCTCATCACAACTCCAAAGCTTTCACCCACCTCTTCTTTTATGTGGTTTGTTTCCAGTGCTGCAGTGGATATGGATCTTCAGGATATATTATGAAAAATTGAAGGTAGGTCACAAAAGACAGATACGATTCTGGTTTTAGCGAAGACCTCTGATCACAGGCATAGACAAAGTAGAAAGAGATTAATGAAAGCTACCCTTTCCTTGGATTCACCCCTTTGAAACCTCATGATTTATGCAACGTGCCATATACCCTGCATCTCTGCTATGAACTAATACAACATTCACATGACAGCAAAGCTCAAATTTAGCCCTTAAAAAGCTGCTTGCTGAGGTCTGAGATGACGTGAGGGGAGTAAAACCTCTCTAATGCTTAAATCCTCCTGCTGCTTCAGAACAGTCAGCACCTCATTAGCCTCAGCTCCTTGTTTGATAGGAAATGTTAGCTCGCCACAGGAAATCTCCTACACCCAATGGCAGGAGCATCTGTCTCCATCTAGTGTTCATCCATCTGCATTTGTACTCCGCTGCCCCGCCAAGGAAATCGCAAACCAAGAAGGGAAAGCAGGGGAAACACTTGCTCACTAAAACGTCATCCTTCTCACCCACGAGATGTCAGAATTACGTTTGCCACAGTCGGAGGTAGAAGCTAATATAGCTGGTGAGCTGCTGGGGCATTCAGCACTCTCACCTTCGTCTTGTGCTGAAAGAGTGGGAAGTGACAAAAAAATGTTAGAAAGGTTAGAAAATCTGGGGTTTTTTACAGTATTCTGCCCATGACCAAAGTTATATTCAGGCTCTTTCTGTTGTTTAATGCTGAGGGAATTTCTTAGTATGAGAATTGAAATGTTTAATTAAGGAGAAATATCATGGAAACATTTATAGGAATACTTTCCACTGTAACTCCCAAAGTACTGGATAAGAGTTACTCAACTCGCCTCACAACGTGACTGTGAAGAAGAGAAATGTCACACCCTCTGTGGGTTGTGAAACCAAGATAATTTTCCCCCAAAACCTTCTGGATGATTTGAGGGCATTTGAAGTAGAACTAGGGACAGACTACCACCAAAGTAACCCTCCACTCCAGAGGCCCAGCTTTTTTCTGTGCATCTTGTCTGATCATTTATAAGAAAAGAAACGTGTGTACAAAATGCAGGATAACCATTTTGCACTGGTAGAAGCAGAACTTGAAGGGGGTAGTAGGCCACACAGACACTTTTGGGAAGAGAATCAGTCCCTTCAAAATATTTTTAGGACCCTAGAGGGACCTTCAGGCTGCCCAGCTAGAACAGGACCCAGCCTGGAGCCACTACTGAAGAGGTACTGCTGAGGCTAAGCTGAGCTGTCAGCCACAGAGACAATGTCCTGAGAAACCCAGAATGGATATAAATATAAACTCTTAGTTTTAAAACAAGAGGTAGAAGAAAGATCCTGCAAGCTCGATATATAGCGGAGTATATCAAGAGCCTTTGTGGGAGCCATGGTCTTACTCAGTCTTCATGAGGTCTCTGTTAGTCCTATAAATGGTAAAATAATCACTGGCTGAAGACAGTATTAAGTCCTAACCTCCATTTATTAACCTCCATTTATTAACACTTCTGTATTTCAGTAAGTGGAACAAATTCTAAAATCTCAGAAAATAATCTGAATGTCAGTGGGATGAACCCAAATGATTTTGGCAAAAGCCAAGAGGCAAGCAAGGAAGTCATGGAGCTCCAGGATGGTACCAGCTTCCGATGGCTTACTATTGTCTCTAGGTAAAACAGATTTACAGCAGCTGTTAACATGTTCATGCATTTCAGTTTTCCCATTTTACATCTGACCGTCTTCCCAAAACATGTTAACCCATTGACACGCAGAGAATGCTGAGGGGTATAAAAGCGTGAGGGACCCAGGCTGCCTCCCACGGTGGGGACCAGAGAAGAAGGAAGCAGAGAGGACCTCAGCAGAAAGAAGGAATTTAAGACCAACGGATTGTCTGATCTGTAGGAACCTATGAGACCTTCAGGGAGTTCCTGAAGTGCTGGGATATGGGGAAGTGGTGCCCAGGATGCTCCTGGAGGAGGTGTGGGAGTGCAAGGAACACCAACTCTAGCTTAGAAGCAGCACCAAAGTGAGACTCCAGGAAACAACACTATTTCACATTCCTTGTTTTATTTGAGAACTTGCTCCCTTTTGTTCATACTCTCTTCTCTAATGCTCGACAGCTTCTCCCTTATTCTGAGGACTCATCTCAATTATAAGCTCCACCACAGAGTTCTTGCTGACCTCCAGTTAATGAGAACAAGACAAAGACCACCCATGATCTGACTCACGCAAATACTGCAAGCGCTGCTGATGTTGAAAATGTCAGTAAGTGAAAATAGGTTAAAGCTGTCTGTAGAAAGAAGAGAGGCACTGGGATAGCAATATTCAGCATTTGGCATTTCACGTAAATCTTATTTTTGTGTTCCACTGCTCCCATCTGTCTACCTTACCATTCCTCTGGAAAAAAAAAAAAAAAAAGACTTCATGTTTAGATTTTGAAACAGACTTTGCTAGAACACTTTCACCTTGATGAGGAACACTCCTAGTTGGCGTTACATATGTCAGGAGGTATAATTTCCCCTGGATGTTTGGGGTAAACAAGAAGGTGAACATAAGTTTTTCAATGTACAAGGGCTGAGTTTAAACTTTATAGTAAAACCAGATGAGCTTTTCATACTTCTGAATTTCACAATGAGAGTTTCACATGGTACCAATCATTAACAGACATGCTGCAAAAGAAGTTCAGTTTTGGTTAAGTATCCAAAGCTTGGATGCCTTTACAAGCCTCCTTGGTTTGGAAATAGGCAGATGCTTTCATCAGATCTGGATTTCCTGAACGTATTCCAGGGATCTTCTGTCTCAGCCAGCTCAGAAATGATACAAAAGAGTCACTGGAGTGTTTCAATATTCATGCAACTAGTTGACAACAGACAGATGGATGCAACATATGATGCATTTTATTATTATCGTCATCATTATTATTACTACTACAATTGGTATTAGTTATGTGTTTATATACCAAACTTCAAAATGTTTGAGCTCTGGAGCAATTCTTATTTTTGCTGAACTACATTGCCCCTTTTTAAGCAATGACAACAGTTCTGTTGAGTAGGGAAATACATACTTGTGGGTATACGCATAATTTAAAGTTAATGTTGTGCTCAGGAGTGAAGTGGTAGGCATTAAGTCCTTTATAAAGTCCCAGAATAGTAAAAGCACTTGCAGTGGCAATGCTTTCTCATACTACCAACATACCTCCAGTCTGTTCTTGTGGAAACATGAGAAGACAGTCCAGTTTCTGTGGCAATTCAACTCTCAGCTTCTTTGCCGAAGCTGACAAGAAAGTTGTTCTAGAGGAAAGGATGCCTGATGTTGTTTTGGATGTGAACAATGATAACAGCAAAAATGGTAACAATGGTAGCAGTTAGTTTTGAGCAGCTTGGCTACTGGGAATCTCACAATGCCTCTTCCTTCAATTGCACCTACATTCAGTGTACTAATTCGACCATCTTCAGAGAGCTGCTCTTTTGAATAAAATGAAGTTCCAATTGCTTGAGTAGCAAGGGTACCATATAACCGCCATGGGTTAGCTAGGATTTTAGGGCTTAAGTAAGGAAATGCCAAATTACAAACCTCTCCCCAAATTCAAAATTTCTCTTAATTGGTAATGATGTCACAAAACGGTAATCTGTTCAGTTCTTAAGTATGTTGCATAAGGTTTTTACTACTTTCATGGTAACTCTTCTGCCCTGTAATGCAGGCATGAGACTCTGAATAAGCTTATTTGTGATATATGAAGGCAGACTGACTCAAGAGCAGCTCATGAAATAATGACTGGAAAGAACAATGATCTATGGGAATTCTGCCCAGATCTATGAGAACTGCTAGGATTGCTTTTCCCAGACTAATGAGCCCTGGGCAGCAACAGCTTGAAATGTTGAAACCAAGAGCATTTTTGAGGGAGGACATTTTAGAAGAATGTCTTGAAACTGCATTTTGTAACTGCAAAGAATAAAGTGGAGACTTTTTGTGTGGGTTGAGACTGCTGGAAGTAGGATGCATCTCACCTAACTTCAGCCATCCTCAGGGAACATATTTACTCTAAACTGGTCATTTATGTTTCCACTGTCATCAATGGAGAGAGACAAGTTCTATATTTAGCCTGTATGAAAGACTTCTTGGTGACACCTATTTTAGGATATGATGCATTATCCTTGTAGGTGTCAATCATTCTCCACTCAATAACACCTAGACAACTAGATTAGACAGGAAAGTTATCTTTTAAGTATCCTGACTAAAGTTAGGGGAGACAAATTCTCCTTTTCTGTCTCCCAGGAGAGGATACTGAGTATTCACTCCAGAACCCGTGCATAGACTGCAGTTTTATTTCTGTCTGTGTTAAATCCTTTGGCTTTTGTTGATGGAAGAATAATTGCTCTTATGTGCTGTGGCCCTGAACGTTATAATCCAGAAGTACAGCCTTGCTTCTTGCTGATATTTGGGCCTTGCCCCTGGGATGGGCTGAGGAGGTAAGCTGGTGAACAGACAGGTTGTATCTAGTAAAATGAGGCTGTGATCTCTTCCAGCCCCATGAGAGGTTGCCTGCCTCCTTCTCATGAGAGACCACAGGTCTTTAGTCACCTGCACAATATCCCCATGGGAGTAACGCCCAAAAATATCAGTGCTTATCAGTGTTGGAAGCCCCATCGTTGGCACTGTAGTTATCTGCATACGATTGGTTTTGTGCAATTTCTTTGTCACTGTGTGTATATCTCCCAAAGACCCATGTCTTCTTCCATACCTTAAGGGCAGAACTTCCTATCAATTACAACTGCTCATACTAACTGTCTGGGCCATACAAGGATTTAACCGAAGCATCTGAATGAAATGGACAAGGAAGTTGAGTTCTACAGTCTAGGTAGGCATGGTTCTGGCCACAGCAGACACATTTTGAGCATAGAAGGAGGAACAGCAAGGAACATATTAAGAATGGTGTTTTCTATCTTCACTAGACAAATTTTTTGAGAGACTTGTATCTTCCTTCTTTAGATGGATAGGCCATTCCATCATAATGACACTGATACCCTTTGGCACCCAAACCATTGTCCTTTGCAAACTCTGGTATAGTTTCTGACAGTGAGCAGACTACCTTAGCCAACTTTGGAAGGTGATGAAGAAAAATAGATCTTTGTCCAAAGACTCCCTTCTCTCAAGTATGAAAGACTTGCCTGAGCCAGAAAAAGAGGGATTCATCTCAGCAGTTTTGTAGTCAGTACAGAGAAATAACCACCCCCTGGGCTCTTATCCTAGACAGGCATCTGACACAAAAAAGATGACTCAGCTTTGGAGGTGTCTATTTGTGCTGGGGTGATGAGCTTAAGTGGGATGAAATAACCTATTTGAGATGATGTGCAAAACAGGGAATCAAACTCAGATTTCCCAAGCCCTGACCAAGTGGTGATATCACAAAACCATCCTTTTTGAGGGATTAGTATTTAACTTTAGAAGAGTTGCTGTTATCACCTGTATCTAATTAGCTGTGTTTATTTTAGCAGTGAAGGCACTAAACAGATTATCTGATTTATTATTTCCAATACATCATGCATAATTGATTTGACAGTCCCTTGGAATTAGATATAAACAAAAACAACTTTGAGAAAAAAAAAATGAAAAAATATCAGTCAAACATTTGACAAACAAAAAAAGTAAATGACGTTCATGTTAAGCCAAACACAATATTTCAAATGTTTTGTAAAGTAAAAACTACTCCATGTTTAAGTATTTGATTACTTTAAAGACTTGTTTAGGTTCTTAATGAAATTAATTTTTTTAAAGAGACTTTTTAGAAAGCCTTTTTTTCTTCCCTAGCAAGAATAAATTGGCAAAAGAAAGGTAACTGTACAAAACTGACCTGTGGCATCAAATCAGCATTTTTTTTTCAAAGAAGAGAGTTCAATCGACTCTAGCATATTGGAGCTGGAGAAACTTGTAAAATGGCTGTCCCTAAAAATTGAAATTAGAAATGAACATGCATATGTATGACAATGTTCACACTCATATTCAGGTGAACACTGTAGCTCAGTGATTATGATTTGATTCAGTGAAATAAACACTTGCCATAAAAGAAACATTGGACTCACCACATGCCATGGCGGGGAGTCTCCCAAGGAAGTCTGCAACATAGACTTGTCAACAATTTATTCAGACTACAACAGGTGGCTTAGACAAAGAGGAGGGAGGAAGCCTACAAAGGTGGTCAAAAACCTCAAAGATAGGAACAAAGCCAACAAATTTCACTTCAGAATAATTCCTTTTTAGTGGCAAGAATCCACCAATAAATGATAGGGCCTATCTGGAGCTGTGCCTGAGCCCTTGGGACATCTCTGTGTTCCTACAGCAACAACAAGATGTTACTGCTCTCATTCATTCCCTTTCTCACCATGAGGTTCAGACCATAGATACTCTCTTCTCTGTTACACAAAAGTAGTACAAAAGCCTATCCCTGAAGGCTGAGAGCTTCCAACTACCAGTGTTAAATCTACATAAGGTGAGTGGCATGGTGTCTTGCAAAACTATCCCTGACTCCTGGGCCAGGCTCCATCTGTAAGCTGTAAAATGAGAGCTCCAAGGGACAGGCAAAACTAAGGTTGCCTTATAACCAATCTGGATCTTCCTTATGACAATCCACTTGGAAAACAAGCAGCAGCAGGGGAGTTGCCAATTTTCCTCTTAATTTTTTTGCTTTTGAAATAAATTCATCATCTTTGGGACTGTGAGAGCAAGTGTGAGTATGATCATCTTTCCAGAAAAGTGCAAAGAGCATATGAGTGAGTGTTTTGACAGGGCATTACCTATCCTTCTTACAAACTGGAAAAGAAGATTGCATATAATTATCTGAATGTCATCATACTTAGGAAAACTTCTGGCATCTTTTCACTCAAAATGTTTGCTTCAGCCCAACCCCCATCAATGATTAGAAAACATTTTGTGATGCCAACAGATTGTTTGTGGGAAGTTTTTAAAGAAAAATGTAATTGATGATGTAAAAAAAAATCCCGTTTAATCAGTTCCTCATGCCAAAGATTAGCAGTGATCCTGACGTGTGCAACGTAATCAGTCATAATCAAATCCTAGCTGGAGTAGTACTTCAGATGTTGTTAATTGTATTCCTATTAGCCTAAATTTGATTTACCCATTAAGTGCTGATGGAGGAAGCAGAAACTTGTTCAAGGCACTGTATGTTTGCCTTGAGCAGCCTAGTCAGATTGATGGAAATACATAGCAATGGAGCACACATAGTGTCAGCTTGGAAATGTCCATAGGAGTTTAATTTCTTCCTACACAGTCTCTCACGGAGAGTTTGCCTGATCCTCCCTGCCTCTGAGCTTAAAGACTTCAGAATGTAACTGAAAATAATACCATCTCTACCAGATATTCAAACTATCCTTCCAGGATTTAATTGTGAATTATGGAAATCCCTACATCATTCTTGTAGTACTTCATTAAATTCTAAAGGCTTTTCCCTAAAATGGTACAGACTCCCTGATATTTCTCTTGGCTTTTCCACTGCCCTGAGATTTAGGTAGTCTGCTAACATGTGCAGTTCAACATTGTTTCAACCTACAGGATTTAGCATTTCTTTTCAGAGTGAAAATATATCTTTCCTGCAACCTCCACCAAACGTGCAAGGCTCTCAGCCCTCTCTGAGACCTCTCACTGTGGCTAGGAAATATTTTTGCTGAATTTCTCAGATATTACTTACTCTCCTCACCTCAGTTCACAACACTTCTTTCCCCGTTTTGTCCTATACTCCACTTCTTGCTCCTTCTCCGTTTTCTACTTTTTCTGCAATGTTCTATCAATGCTACTTGCCCAGGAATTAAGAAATAATATAGAGAAGAAAAAAAGGTAGCTTTTCTTTTTTTTAAGAAGGAAGAAAAATTGGCAAAAAACTTCTTGAAAAGGTAGTGTGGGCAGGGGAGTTGCCATCACTGCAAATGCAGAGTTTTCAACATTTGAGGCTTACACACTTTAACGCAGTATAAGTTCATGATCATACAACTGCTCACCATACACAATTGTTGTACCTGGTTTTAAACTATCATTTCTCCCTCCTGTTCAAGAGAAGCCCACTAAAAATGGCCATAGTTTTTCAGGGAAGGGCAGTTTCAATGTTTGTGTTTCTCCTCCACTGGTGGGCTTTAGACCAGTGCACATGACTGACATGTCTGCATCCTGCTGGAGCAGGAATAGAATATGAACAATGACAAGACAACATGTAGTCTCGAAAAAGTACCTTCGCCAGGTGTATGTGAACTTACTAGTCACGTATGGAAACATAAGTGTAACTGAGGTTGCTTTAGGGAGGAAAGTTCACTACCAACCCCTTTTTCTCATAGGCTAAAAATGATCATAAACTAGGTGAAGATTATACCATAACAAAGATGAAACTGTCACAGTACAGAATGCTAAACTTTGTTTCTACATGCCGCTTTCCCACGTTTTAGCCCAAATCCAAACAATAGGGCCACCATGCATGCCCCCTCTATTGTCAGATGCTGGTAAGAAACACCACCTGCTTCGTAAGATTACTGGGTAACTAATAACAATCTCTCATTCTGATCAGCTTCACAAAAGGAAAGACCCATTGCTCTGGTCAGATGTGAACATCTTCTATTGTTAAGGAGGTATCACTTCACCATTTCTTCCAGCTTATCAACAGTATTTTGGCCCTGTTTTCCACAGCTATGATATACACATGTTGTATTTCTCTGAGGTTAGAAAAGTTCAATTTTTCTTTATGCTTGAAGAGATGTAAGTACTATCAGTATTACTGTTTGTGAAAACTAAAGCAGCAATATGTCTTGCGTCATGCCTCTTACTACTGCACTTCCTGTATCAGAACTAGGACAGAACATAAGGAGATACGTATGTGTCAAACCAAAGGTCCATATAGCCAGTGTCCTTCTCCAACAGTGGTTGATACAGATAAATAGAGAAAAGTACAAAAGCAGAGGAAGAAAACAAAGGTATTTTCCCAGAAAAACCTGACTCCCTATGACAGTTTATGGTCAGGCACCTCTTGAATCAAAAATGTTATCTTTGTATGTGTATCATGCTTGATGGGTTTTTCTCCCAGACTAACGCAGAAAACATCTGAGCTGGGAAGAGAAAAATTTTGTTAAATCTAGTTCTCTATCTCTCTCAAAAAGAGTTTGTGAAATTAAGATCTTGGTACTACTACCTATAGTAGTAATCATAGAATCATAGAATTGTTAAGGTTGGAAAAGACCCTTAATATCATCGAGGCCAACCGTTAACCTAGCACTGCCAAGTCCATCTATACCATGTCCTCGAGCACCACATCTATCCGTTCCTTAAATACCTCTAAGGACGGAGACTCAACCACTTCCCTGGGTAGCCTGTTCCAATGCTTGACCACCCTCTCAGTGAAGAAGTTTTTCCTAATATCCAATCTAAACCTCCCCTGGCCCAATCTGAGGCCATTTCCTCTAGTCCTATCACTCGTTACTAGGGAGAAGAGACTGACCCCCACCTTGCTACAACCTCCTTTCAGGTAGTTGTAGAGAGCAATAAGGTCTCCCCTGAGCCTCCTCTTCTCCAGGCTAAACAACCCCAGTTCCCTCAGCCGCTCCCCATAAGACTTGTGCTCTAGACCCTTCACCAACTTTGTTGCCCTCCTCTGGACATGCTCCAGCACCTCGATGTCCTTCTTGTAGTGAGGGGCCCAAAACTGAACACAGTACTCGAGGTGCGGCCTCACCAATGCCGAGTACAGGGGCACTATCATCTCCCTGGTCCTGCTGGCCACGCTATTCCTGATACAAGCCAGGATGCCATTGGCCCTCTTGGCCACCTGAGCGCACTGCTGGTTCATGTTCAGGCAGCTGTCAACCAACACCCCCAGGTCCTTTTCCACCAGGCAGCTCTCCAGCCACTCCTCCCCCAGCCTGTAGCATTGCATGGGGTTGTTGTGACCCAAGTGCAGGACTCGGCACTTAGCCTTCTTGAATCTCATACAGTTGGCCCCGGCTCAATGATCCAGCCTGTCCAGGTCCCTCTGTGGGGCCTTCCTACCCTCCAGCAGATCGATACTTCCACCCAACTTGGTGTCATCTGCAAACTTACTGAGGGTGCACTCAATGCCCTCATCCAGATCGTCAATGAAGATGTTGAACAGGACTGGCCCCAACACTGAGCCCTGGGGAACACCACTCGTGACAGGCCACCAACTGGATTTGACTCCATTCACCACCACTCTCTGGGCTCGGCCGTCCAGCCAGTTTTTAACCCAGCACAGAGTGCACCCATCCAAGCTGTGTGCAGCCAGCTTCTCCAGGAGAATGCCCAGTGTCAAAGGCCTTACTAAAGTCCAAGTAGACGACATTCACAGCCTTCCCCTCATCCACTAAGCGGGTCACCTTGTCATAGAAGGAGACCAGGTTAGTGAAACAGGATCTCCCTTTCATAAACCCATGCTGGCTGGGCCTGATCCCTCGGTTGTCCTGCACTTGCTGCATAATGGCACTCAAGATGATTTGTTCCATGACCTTCCCCAGCACCGAGGTCAGGCTGACAGGCCTGTAGTTCCCCGGATCCTCCTTCTGACCCTTCCTGTAGAGGGGCGTCACATTTGCTAGCTAATTACACTGTGTATCATGACAAGGACCATTCTAAGCAGTGGTTAACAAAATCAAGAACACTTTTTTCTGAGCTTGTTTTTGTGAACTTCTTTTTTTCATATAGATTCAATTTTAAACATCATCTTGCAAAACAGAAGAGGGATCAGCAGAAAAATATTTGTAATACATATCCTTTGTTTTCAAAAAAAGCCTGTATACAGTCATCATTTAGAAGCATGGTTGGTCTCAATTTTGCTCTTGAAACACGGTTCATGTCTGGTGGCCAAGCCATTCTTTCCTGTCACACATTGTACTGGTTCTGCAGCCAGGTAAATGGCTTCTGAGTACTGCTTTCTGTTTACTGTTATTGTGCCAGTGTATAACAGCAACATCCAGGTAAGTATAGCTTAGCACAGCTTATTCTGGCTCAGCAAGCAACTGTTGTCCCTTTGGTGGTTTACAACAGCAGTTACCTGAAAAACCTCAAGGCTCTCATGTTAAATCTTTTCATTTTGTGTTGCAAGTCTACAAGGTCTTTAAGACTGGTGACACCATAAATGGGCCAAAAGCTTTCTGCGCAAACATGCCAGAATGCCCAAGATTTTCTTGGATTATTTTGGTATTTAGGGATTTTTTTTGTGTGTGCTGCATGAACCTAGTCATTTCTAGTAGAGAAATGGTAATGCACAGTAGAGAAATAATGTTAGTCTTAAATTTACATCATATACACTAAGCTATGTGTTGTCACTGCCACAGCATATGATATTTTTTATCCACATAGATCACAGAACTCTTCAGTTGCCCTGCTCAGACCTCCATCCCCAAACACACTAAGCTGTAATGAAACTCCAACACAGTTTTAAGATGTCCAGACTGTGGAAAAGAAAGTCCCTGCCTATCTGCTAATATTTCTTCTTGGTACAATCATTTTTCCTTGCACTGAAATGTCGCTGATGTGCTACAAGAAAGAGGCTGAATTACCATTTGAACTACTGATCTT
The DNA here is from genome assembly GCF_965183815.1 of Platalea leucorodia. Classification (NCBI taxonomy): domain Eukaryota; kingdom Metazoa; phylum Chordata; class Aves; order Pelecaniformes; family Threskiornithidae; genus Platalea; species Platalea leucorodia. The sequence continues at coordinate 66,211,406 of NC_138825.1, read as the reverse complement.
GTTGGCAAGCGATCATTACATCTTTTGTCTTTCCTCTCCAGCTCTTTACTCTGCTACCAGCCAAGCTATGGGAGATCTACCACAGCTGGTGTTAGCCATAGGTCAATTATGTGGTCTATGGAACAGCAGGCAATGTGATTGTATACACAGATACAAGTGGAAATAAAAAACAAACACAAGAATCCCATCATTTTCCTGTGTGTGCCTACACATAACTTTAGGAAAAGTCAGTACATGCTGTTTGGTTCATCATGGAAAGCACGAGTCATGGGTTCTTGAGTCATCCACCAAGGAAATAGGATATCATAATTATCTTAGTTACTTCATCCCTTTCTTCTGCTACCACATACTACTCTATTGACCTCCTCTCCCAGTTTCACAGCCCCACTATGAGGACAGCAGCTGCTGTCCAAAAAGTCAAGAAAGGTTTACTGTTCTTTGTAACTTTATTTTTGTCTCCTGTTTGTTATTACAGGACACAACATTTTGTAGACTTCATCTCTAAAGTGAACCTGACAAATGGATTTCCTGTCAGTATACCAGAAGTGGCTTTTGTACTGTATTTTACACTAATGTGAAATTTTCTAAGTTAGGATGGACTGTGTTTTTTCATTCACGAACACAAATAGAAGAGAAAAAGCTAGGATAAAAATTAAAAAGAAATCCTTTAAAAATGTTTCTTCTGCAGACATCAATGAATCTTAAAATGAAGGAAATAAATAGATAGAAAGTTCAGTTGTCCCTTAGTGAACTAAGATCAGATTTTCAAAAGGGTCTGGGGAGGTGGAGTCAAGATGCTCATTCTCTTTATTCAGTTGCTGGAAAGAGACAGAATTTGCAGGTATTTAGAGGACCCACACGGCCTCCTTTCAGTGCTCCCCTCCATTCCCTGTTAAGGAAGCCAGTCTGCTTCCAGAGAGTGTCTACCTCTTCCAGAAGAAAATGGTAGGTACTTCTGACTACCTGGCATCCATCTACCCTAATGGAGCAGGGTCCCAGCTTCAGTGCACTGAATCTCACTTCAGTGGTGCCCGAAAAGCAACCAATAGAGATTTCAAACGTACTGAAATAGGTCAAAGGCTTAAGTATTTCTGAAAACACAAGGAAAAGTTTGGTTACAGAACACCTTCTGAAATCTAGCTGCTGGTGTGCCAGTGCTGGAGTGGTTGCATGCAATCTTGGGTGCGATTTTTCCAGCAGCTCTTCAGGATCAGACACTTCCTACACTTTGTCAAGTCTGGCTTTTAGACATTCCTAAAATGCAGGGGGATCATGCAAAAATCTGTGCAATGAGGAACTTGCCATGTGGTGAAAGGAACTCAAACTAGGTCCCTCCCTGAACAAAAACAGATGGAAAAACACAGACAGACCACATCAGTACTCCATGACCTACATCAAACCTCCCTCCAAAACATCTCCTAAACCATTCGAGAACCACATCAGAATAAACTTCCTATTGCTGAGATCTGTCAGACCAACAGCTTACAAGCATTGGGGCATGACCCAAAAAGTGGGTCACCAGAGGACACCCACTGGGCTTCATCCCACCAACTGAAAAGGCAGTAAATCCCTGTGGTTGCTAAAACCAAGCTGGAATTTTAAGCTCAGTGAGAAGGAACAGTTCTCTCCCTCACCCACACCTTCTCTTCCTGCTCCAGCTGGCCTTGCCCTGATTTCCATCTTCACTTGCCCACCACAAAGTAGATGACCTGCTGTTCAGTTGCCCTCTCACCTTCCAGTTGTTCCTGCCCAGCACTGACAAAATCTCCATAAGATCTTGCTGTACTGTTTCAAAGTAATGTTGTCCAGGTGCTGAGGAGCACAGAAATAGCCCTATTTCATCCCTAGAGTGTCTTATTTTGTCAATCAAGCAGCCTCCAGGGCTCCTCACCTTGCAAACTTAAGTATAGCAGTTTCCCAGGATCTCAGCTCATGTTTAAGCCTACCAAGCCCACTCTGTTGCATGATTATGTTTCTCCACATTAATGGTCAACTCCTCATGAAGTAGAGCAATGTTTATATTTGATATGACATTTATAATGCTTCTATTTTTATTAAGTGGGAGCGGAAGGATAGCAAATGTAGTCACACCTATGTAGCAAGAGCTTTCCCGTCATCCTTAAGAGTATAAATAAAAAATTTAATGGAAAAACTAAGAGAGCTGCTAGGCTATCAATCAAACTGAGAAGTCCTGCATTAGACAAGTCTTTTAGTATTTTAACAAACAGAGCTGGCATTTCTCTAATTGATAATGGACTATCACGGCAGCTACATATGGGCTCTGTCAATGGAACAGATGGAAGATTTGTCTTCCAGTCTTTTCTGTATATGAACAAGTCAAAATGCAGCCATTTCTACTTGATAATAGTTGTTTTAATAAGCAACAACAAGAAAAATGAAAAAGAATAAAAATACTAAGAACATTTACCTGCCCGGAGCATTGTGTCCCTGTGGTAAGTGTGATGCAAACAGAGAGTGAAAAGACTGTTCCTGGCCCTGTTTATATTCTAAGGAAATGGACAGACAATAGCACACGAGGAAACAAGAAGCCAATATTTGAAGCAGGGGTTTCAACACACCAACTGTTATTACACTTTTCCCTGAATATCATGGCAGAAATCCCAAGGCAAATCCTGCTGGATAGCAAGTATTAAGTCTGCAGGCACCCTATTAGATTCCACTAGGGCAGGGATGGGTAACGGTATTTGTGTTATAAGCACAGAAAGCACTGTTGTTAGGTACAGTTCCCTAAAGTGGGAGTTGTACCTAATGCTACATTAATGCTTCTCTTTTCTCTACTAAAAAGCTTTAGACTCTAGTTTCAAGCATTTCATAGGTTTTATGGTGTTAACTTACTGTGACATCCCTCAGCAGCTGAAGCACAGATAACGTTATCTTACAGATAACAAGCATGCATGTGGGTAATCCATTTAAGTTCTTTCCTGAATTATCTTCCAGTAGTAAATGTGTTCAAAAATTAATCACTATTTCTGTTGTGTTTTGCTCAGAAATCCATACTTTTCTTATCAGCAGTCAATAAAAGCTTTTCCAAATATTAAGATAAATAAATATGCCGAGGGGAGTTTTAAAACATTGCCTTAAAGGAATTCATAAGTGTATACTTTGCATGACTAAACTTCTCTGTTTCACTATGGAGCTCTGGATGTCTACCCTGACACCATATAACTGTGGTGCAACCCTCCCGGCCCCTTGTCTGACATCTCTCATGCTATGTACACATGCTTGATGTGGTTTTTCTGGTGTTCACAAGATATTAATGAGCTCTTGATGTGTTTTCTGATATGGTTTGCCTGACATTTATATGAGGGTTTTCATTTGGTTTCTTTCAGGGAGGGACCTGTTTTGAGTTCCTCTCAGCTGAATGGGTATACATTCATCATTGCTGGGAATAGCTCATGATTTCCTGCGATATTGAGAAGAGCCAGAAGAGCAAATCCTCGTTTTGAAAATATTCTGTCTTTGGAGAATGACTTGAAAAAACATATGATGTTTAGATTATTTTATCTGAATGGCTACTGCTTTCTCAGAAGAGCTCTAGAGCCATGCACAAGCATAGTGACACATGCAACTCCATGAAATACAAATCTCGATGGTACTGACTCACCACAGGGTAGACAGCTAGCTTGGTAATTTGCCAGATGCACCACCATCTTCTTCTCATGGGAAGCATAAACAAAACCCCCCCAAAATTCAGAGGACCCCATTTTCTCACTCTTTGGTAAACTGATTGCTGATCTCCTATTTTAAGAATTCCTACTTTTTGGGGAGGGAAAAAATCAAAACCTCTGTTACATCATGTTCTAATTCCCTAGAGCATGGAACAGGGAAAAAAATAATCACATTCCTGTTTCCTACACGTTTTCATTAGGTACTGGAGAATATTCCTGCAATGCCTTTTAGTTGCCTCATTAGAGACTTTTCATCTGCTCAGTGTAACCACTGAAGATTATTTGGAGCTGGTTTAAAGTAAAACTACTGTTACATTATGCTCAGTTGAGCAGATTTTCACTGAAACACATTGATACTATTTATTTATCTTCAACACTCAGCTCTGGTTATGGTTGACGTAAAGCATCCAGAAAGCAGGATTTAACCTGTAGAAGATTTACTCTGGTGGATTTAAACCCTAGAGGATGGCAGAACTACTATATTGTACCGTGCTATGCTATGCTATGCTATGCTATATGACACTATAGTATACTAGCTCCTTCCACTCCCCTGGACAGCCATTGTGCCCCAAAGTATCTCTGAGTCTGGGTAAAATTGAGAGGTCCATTGTGCCTCTTAGAAACTGTATATAAATTAACCACAGACACTGATCTATCTTATCCATCAGGTCTGGCTCACCTTCGTTTGATCTCAGTGTCAGCTTTCATACCCCACCTCCTCTTGAACCTGTGCAGCATAACATAGCAGGAAGAGCCAAAGCCAGACATGTAAGTACGATATACACAGTGTACTTTCAAAACTCTCTTTTATGCAAAGCCAGCACTGGGTTGTTGAAAAGCATGATAAAAGGCTGTTACTTACTATATTCCAGCTGTTGCCATAAAAAAAATCATGCTGCTTTAAGCAAATGCTAGTAAAATATCACATTCCTTCCTTTAGTAATAAATTAAACAGTGTTGTGAAAATATTACAGAATTAATAATATTTGGGAGGATCTGGTTTTTCATAAAGCAGCTGGACCTACAAGTTTTGCAACTTACAGCAATATCTTGACATCTTTCGAAGCAGAGCATCGTGGTTAATACCCACTTGGCTGTTTTTGTCCTTGCCCACGTCTTGCAGCAAAGGTCTACTGAATGAATAATTTCAAAAAGGAGAGAAATAGAAAGTATAGAGGTAATACAGTTGATAGAAGTAGAAATGAATAGCTAGGAGATCAGTGATCTAATGCATATTCATAGAAAGAGGCTTTCTCCATATTTTTCAGATATCCGCACTAGCTTCTGTGCTGATCCAGTGCTGTGGTATTCGCTATTCCAAATGCATAAAATCCTGTTTTCTTCTCTCTTTGAAGTTGTGGCATGACTTCAAGGGAAAAAGGAAAAGGCTGATAGAGCTTTTGTAAGGCTTATTGCAGGACCTGTAAATAAAATCCGTCACTATTAAGATTAAATAATAATTACATTTGCAAGTACAAAAATGTAAAAAAAGACTGGGGTCTATTGCAGAGGAAATGCTTGTTAGAACATTAAGTTAGGTATAGCACGGGTCTTCCGCTATAGGTGTAGAGGTTAGGATAGCAAATAGATTAAGCAAAGATCTCTTAATTCAGAGTCCATCCTCCTGAAAAAACAAGAGATCGGGCCAAATTGAAATTGATGCCCGGTGACTTCAATAATTAGATCATAGTCTCATGATACAAGGCACATCATATAGTAAACCAAGCCAGGGCCAAGAATAATGAACAGAGATCTCATTAACTGAGATTCTGCAAGTTTCTAAATTTTACTAAATCATTTTAATGTCGTCTCTCACCACTAAGTGGCAAAAATAATACAGTGAAAGCACTCTGTATTTGCAGTACTAGACATACCTAGCATACTCCCTATGCCTCCACAGAGCTTATAAAAATACAAGCAAATATTTGTAAATCAGACCCAATTAATTTATTCTTAATCCTTTCCAAGATTTTTTCAATAATAATGCTCGTGCTTTCCCTGGAAATTTTCTATCACACACAGAACATAATTATTTATAAAGCAATAGGAATGTAGGTGCAAACATGCTTTGCAAATGTGTAGAAAGTATGGGCAAGGTTATAATTTAACTTGGACTAAATGGAAGAAATTCCAATCCTGCAGAAGACTTAAGCTAACACATTATTCTATGTAACAAACAATTTTGGTGTGCCACAATGCTTCAGTGAATGACAGTTTAAGAATTTGGGAGCAATAGACTTACGGAGTTCAAAACATAACCATAGTAGAAAGTCTGTGGATATGTCAAAAAACCTTTTCACACTGCTTATCAATATCTGCTGCCCACATTTGCTTTGCTGGTACCCTTCTAGTCTGACCCCTGTAAAAGTGGATACACCAAGGAGAAATTTCACACAGGGCTGAAGAATGGTTTTTAGAGGAAGCAGGAGCACGGAATTTGACCAAAAAAGAGTATATCATTCCAGTGCTAATAAGCAAAGTGAGAGCAAATTTATGTAAATACACTCCAAGTTACAAAAGTTTATCATCTCTCTCTCTGGAAGCTGCATAAAGGATGAGCAGTAGAATGAATTATGATCTACATCAGCATAGACCATCTGGCGATATTCTGATACTGGTGGATGCTGAGACTTTCTGCCTTATATCTATTTATCTTTTTCATTATCTCTCTTTCTCTTCCAAATATCTAAGAAATAAAAAATGTATTACCCTGGGAGACCAAAGAAAAGTTGTGCAGGGACAGATAATAAAGGTAAACGGGATTCCTAAAATGTTGAAGGCAGACTCAGTTTCAGTTTTGGGCTCTGTGGTACTTCATGTCTTCCTCAGAGCTGTCTGTAAGGGAGTCATGGCTGTCCTTGTTCAGTTTGAGCAGATGACATTTACTTCACAACAATATATTGCTGTAAGGGATGTTATAGTGCTGTAGGGGGACTCCCACCTGTACAGGACTTGCAAGTATTAAACTTTGCGGTACCTCACTTCCCGCTGTAAATGTTTTCCAGCTTAATCTGACTGTTTTGACAGGTCGTTGTAAACCTCCATCTCTCCAGCCAGTTAGACAACCAGCCAGGCATGTGGCTCAGAGTCATCCCTCTGGCTTCCAGCACCCTGTTGGGACTCCTTGGGTAGGAGCATGGTTGCCACTGGTTACACCTGTAGAGCATGAAAAGAGGTGGCTCGAGAAAGTGACTCAGGCCACCCAGGAGCCATCTTCTGGATAAGCCCACCTGTCTTCATTCACTGCAAGGTAACCGTGCTCCTGGCATAATCCCCACAGGCAGTGATAAGAACCTGTGGGATGAGCCAGGTCTCTGCTTGAAATACATTTTCATAAAAACTAAGAAAAGTTGGAAAACTTCATATTTGTATTCTCCTTCTATAATTCACCTTCCTGAGTCAACGCACATTTTTGAATAGAACCATACATTTTCAAACACAAAGCTCTATGCAATCTCAGTATCAAAGTGGAAGCAAAGTTCTCATCTAGACAACAGCATTTATTTCTGTATGATAGAGAAAACTACTAGTTATGCAAATCTGTGTAAAATTCAGTCTGCTTTTTATCACAACATTTTATCAAGCCATTTTTTATTTAGGGATGTTTTTCTGGCCTACCAGACATTCCCATGTACTAGAAGTTTTGCTGCTTCAGAGAGAAGTGACATCAGCGATGACTACATTAGACTAAAAGCCAGCAATAACAACAACAAAAATCACACCCCACAGCCTGGAAGACTACCTATGCAAAGATTATCTGATTTCTTAGCCTAGGCATAAGACCATACTAGATTTCCTGCCAAATGTCATTTTGGTTTAAGTGTGTCATTCACTCTCACATAGACTTTTTTTAGGAGGTTAACAATGTCACATCCTCTTTATGGCAAAGGAGCAAATGGAGTTCGATCACTGGTTCCTTTCTCTGAGGTGATACAGAAGCTTCAGGTGAAGCATGAAGCTAAATTTACGCATTTCCTTCTTTATTTCCAGATAATTGATTCTGAACTAAAAAGGAAGGTGGAAATCTATCTGGAAAAAACAGCAAACTTTACCGTTGTCAGAATTTCCTTGCTGTTTAACAGTATACTGAGCCATTGAGTAAGTATGGAACATCTACAGAAATCAGGGATACTTTTCAGCTCTTCTCCTCAGAGCTGACATCTCCTCTATAACTTCAGGAGAAGAGATGAATTCTCCTCAGGGGCTTCTGCTGGCTGATGATACTTTGTGCTCAGTGATTCAGGTGGTAAACTATCTGTGATGATACAGGAGGCTTATTCCAGGTCCCTCCTGACACCTCCACCCTCTGTGAAACTTTTCTGCCGGAGCCTGTGACCGCAATCGTATTCCACAAACACTTTGAGCAACTCTAGACCAGCTCTGCCAGGAAATTTATGATGCGCCTTATAGGAGATAAATCTTTTCATGTTTGGAGCAGTCTACCTCAGTGGTTAAAATCAGAAGAGTCTGGAAATCAAAAAGAACAACACAGGCACAAACAATTAACTTGGTCGTTTCATTAACTGAAACTGAGGAAATGCTGAGTTAAGTAACAATCAGGGCTTTATCCTCTGTAGTAAAATGAGCAGATTGTCAGGTTTCCTGTGAACCGTCTGCTCTTTTACAAAATCATACTTGCGAGATTAGTAGCACTGCTTTTAACTGGCATGTTGTTGGCAACTGTGCCGCTGTCTGTCTGCACTGCGTGCGGGGCAGGGAGGGCAGGCACACACCGATGGACTGAGGCGGTAAGTCAGCAAACAAATCCCTCCCTGGCACACTGAGACCAGTCCCCAGTCAGGAGACTATAACCTGGAGAGTGCAAAGGTACCTGAGATGTTTAGCTACTTTTGAAGACACCCAGGTTCAGAGAAGAGCAAAATGCCCATGGAGGAATACACTCTCTGTCCGTACCTCATCTTGTGTCAAACTAGGATCTGTTCTTCACCTTCCCATTCAAATGCAATGACTGCAAAGAACAGGGAAAGGCCACCTTTCTGTTTACAGCATACCAGGCTCACGTGCCAGGCCTGGCAGAAGAATTTCACACAAAATATCTGCATCAGCAGCACGGCAGCATATACAAACAAAGAGTTTTTTTGTATTTTTGAATTGTCTTTTCTTCTTTGCATGTAACTGACTTTTGTGTATGTAAATTATGTATATAATTATAGGAATTCAAATACAATTACATATTTCATACTCAATTCCTTGAAATCAGTACAGCCACTATTATTAGCAAAAGTAAGAAAAATGTTTCTTCACTTGCGAGAAAAAAAAAAACAGACACAACAAACGCATGTCACCAGTAGTGACAGGGTATTTGACATTTGAACATACTCGCAACACAGAAAAGTGGCAGTCATAAGAGTGCTACAGATGATTACATCATATTCACAATAAAGATGTTACTTGGAAGCAATTCAATTTTTTGACAAAAGCATATGGTATCTATAATCTCATTATTCATAAATTGAAGTCAAGCCTTCAACTCAGTATTCAAAGAGCTGTATGTCCAAATATGTCTCTTATATATCCAGTGATAATCAACAGGGACATGTACAGTAACAACATGAAGCTTTGAAGATGTCAAATATTGTGAAAAACTGTAAAATCTGGATGCTTATCCTATCTCTGTAACAAAACCATCAGAACTTGATGCATTTATGAAACTGGGCTGGAAACACCACAGGAACCAATATTCCCATAAAAGAAACAGATTGTGTTATCTTAAAAATTACTTACTGTAAGATATTTTTCTCTCACTGATCACTCTCTGAACCATGTGCTAATGTTAGACTAACCTGTCTTTAATCAATATGTTTGTTACTTATAACTAGAGTCAAAGAAAAATTAAAAGCAATCAATGAGAACAACAGAGCAAGTAAATCTCCTGATCTATTACTCTCCAATTCAGCATTGTTTTGCTGTATAAACTTATGCTACTTTTTAATTGACATCTGTTTCCGTGATCTTGGAAATATCTGATATTCCCATACAAAACCTATATGTTTATATATACATATACTATATGTTTTTATATACATATGTTTATTCTAAGCTCCATTTTTTTCAGCTTGAAAGAACAGCTATGTTTATGGAAACAAGAACAACACCATGTGATTTACAGGTGTACCTGGAATTTGCTGTTGAGAACTGTCAAAGGAGGGGATTAAACAAATCCATAAAATAACAGCAAATATGATATTGTAAACATTACCAAATAATGAGTGAAAACCCCATTCCTGGCATCAAATAACAAAACTAATTTCAAAATCTAGATGTTTTCTTTAAAAAAAAAAATCCTTAAGGAGTTTAAGTATTGCACTGGGAGAGTTTTAGGTACTTTGTCTAGAGTTTTGTACCCCCTGAAAGAACTCAGCTAGCATGGCAGCTCCCCCCAGCATACTCCTTGCCCAGCCACTTGCCTTCCCCTGCCTCCCAGAGAAGCAGGTCTGCTTCCAGCCCCCCACCTTGCGAATCAGAACTGCCAGTTACTTGCTGCTGATCAAACACATGTTTTCTTGTTACAGCAGTTGTTCTAATGGACCTCAAAAGAGCTCAGGTTGTTCTCAGGCCACAAGTTGGATAGCACTGATGGAAAATCCTCCCTGAGGGCTTTAATTTTCAAGGCAAAGTGTTCATGCAGATGTACAATGTGAGAGCAATCAACAAGATGCATGTACATCCTATCTGCAAGTGTCCCATAGCAAATTATATGATCCGGACACCAGTCACCTTTAAAACCATGGTTGTTTCTCAGTGCTGCCTATCTCTTAGTGTCATTATGTATGTGTTGGGAACTTGACCCCATGTACAAACACAGCAGCTGACTGTGAGACGGATGATTGTAAGCAAACTCACAGGTACCTGTTACTCTTAGTCAACCTCAGGGACATCAGAATGTTTTGCAAAAATCAATGGTGGGCACCAAGTTGAGACTGTGCCCAATAAATGTTCCTGCAGGTGAAACGACAATGGTCAGGCTTGCCAGTAGATTGTTGTATGACACACCTTTCCTCTAGAAACAATTTTCACAAAAACCTAGGCCCAAATTCACATTCAACAATGCTGGTCTGCTGGTCATCATTTGGTCAGGAGCCCTTCGGGACAGTCTGTTCTGTTTCTCTCTTGCTGAGCAGGTTGCCTGCAATGGGACACGGGTGTTTGTGGGTTGTCACACCACGAACCGAGTCTCCTATCAAATTACAGCCCTCAGTCCACAGAGTGAGTGTGCTGGTTCAGTTACATCTTAGTGTGTTTTCCATGCAAACTGTGGTATTTAACTTTGGGTCCACCCCGAGGATCCTAACAGGACATAATTAGAAGGGCTGTGCCTTGCCCAGGGGCCCGCCACCCAGGAACCACGGGCAGGCTGCAGCCTTCCTCAGGATAGTGTTTCCTAGAATCTCTTTGATGTGATTTACACCCACAGAGGCGCACAGTGAGACCGTGGAGGCTCAGACCCGCTGTGATGTTTGTGCAAGTGGGCACAAGGATAGAAAGTCTCTTTGTTCCCTGCCCTCCCCTGCTCCCACACTCAGCTTTCAAATGTGGGTGCTGGACTGATGGCACTTTTCAGCACCTACAATGACGTGATTGATGCACTTTAGGATCCAGCTGGGTAGCCTGTTTGCCAAACTGAGATACTTTGTGTAAGGCCTCACGTTTGTTTAAAAGTTCATTGGATGTTAAAAGTTCAAAGTTGTTTCAAATGATCTGCACCTCAAGAAGAAGCCTGCAAGTGAGCATATTAGAGTTTCATTTCTTTCTATGCCACCACCATTAAAAGCTTCTTGTCTAAGTTTCCTTGGCTAGAGAATGGCAATAACACCTTGATCATTCACTGTATCAAATGTGACACGCACAGTATCATGACACTGAGTAGGCTGAAGCTATTATCTTGTTATGATGCTGTATTTCATTCCAGCATCACCCTTTGCTGCCTTAAGAACCAATCCTCACCCAAGCATCAGAATTTTTTATTCTCAGTGTTAGTAGCCTGAAGTCAGTGGTAGTTTGTTTTTCCTTTACAGTAAGGTCAGAGAGTGCACAGCTGCTACATCAGATTAAGAAGTAACAACTTGGGCATATGATGCTCAAAGGAAACAGTCTATTAATGCAAAAATCACAAAGGCCATGTATTCACTCTCCAGCTTCCAAATATTTACTCTCAATAATCTTTTCATCACCATAATTTCAGAATTTATATTCCTTCCCCTGTTCTAAAAGACATGATTGAAGGCAAAAAGACTTAGATTAATTGTTCCCTTCAGCCTCACCTGGAAACTCGCCTACATTGCAAGAAAGCTCTTATGCAACGGTTGTTTCTTTAATTATCAAGTGTTAATTGATTCTAAATTAACTAAATAAGCTACCATTTTTTCTTCACATGTAGGGAGAGAGAAGTTATACCTCTTTAGCTGTACCTTGTTGTTTCATCACTAAACACACTTTCTCCTTGTCTCTCACTGATAATAACTTTGGGTACTACTTTGTACTCAGAGACTCCCATGAGGGAAGTGCTGTACCATACTCTTGCAATCAGTACTGGGCACTGTGCTGGACGGGAGGCTGGAAAACAACAGGGGCAGATGGGTGTAGGAAACTTGTGGCTCAAATTGTCCTGGGTATGAGCAGCCTGGAGAGAAGGGTATGGGGGTGGGTGTGTGTTCCTGGGGAGCTCATTGATGTTCAGCTTGAACACGGGTGCCACAGCTAACCCTAAGCAAGGTTTGGGCTGTCGTTCCTTAGGCAGGAGGAACCTTAAGACTTTAAATCAGTAACTTTTTCTTTCAATAAGTTTCTCATTCAATTGTCAGGTGGAGTTTCCAGTTAAAATAAACTTGGCTTTGGGGTAACAGTGAAAGATAATCAAAGCAGCTCATTATCCCAAATCAAACTCCTCCCTTCCTCTGCGCCAACATACTCTGGACAGCTTGGGTATGGCGCAACCCTAAGTGTTCCTGCTGCCAAATACTGTTTTCTTTCACTGTCTCACACTCCTCTTTCACTAATAATAATGTTGTTTTACTTGATCTCATTTAGGCATAGTATTGTTCTCCTGTCATTTCCACACATATGCAAAAAGAAACTGCAATGGAAAGAGACACTGCGGGGGGAAAGCAGAGAAGAAAAGGCAGCAGGAGGGTCCTGAGAACAAATTCATGAGTTGGCTCAAACACATAGACCCAGAGGAAGGGTAGACCACCCCTTATGAGTCCCTTCCACCTAAAGGAGCTTGTGCAGCACTATTGTAAATACAGTTAGAGGGGGCTGATGTAGGGGTATGCAGTGCAGAAGCTCTATGTGGCCTCAGGTTGTAGTAGCAAGCTCTGGAGCACAGACAGGACCATTGCATTGCACAGCCCAGAGTTGCTGAGGTGTCCAGAGGCCATTGTTTTGCATGGTGGGGCTGTCTTTCTCGGAGACACAAGTTTTAACATCTCTTTTTAACACATTTAGCAGAAGTCCTTTCACTTCAAAAGAAACTGATGCTGACCACACCAAAACATCATGATGACCAGCTGGCTGTAGAATAGTAATAATAAAAATGCTAATTACACTCATTTGCAAGGTGAACAAGGGTCATGTAACACTCATGAAAAGGTCACCTTGTGAGGTGGCCGAGAATGAGGGATTCTGACCTTTAAGACTGAACGTAGCCCTCTGAACGCATTTGCTTTTGCTAGCTCTGAACACAACATAAACTCCCAATAAATGGGCACTGGCTATGGAAACAAAGAGATCCTGGGAACGAGACTGCTGCCTTCCTTGCAAAGAACCCCCTGTTATCAAGAGAAGTGAGTGGTCTGGAAGAAAAATTGTTGATGTCTCTCTTCTCCGAAGGTACTTCAAACAGTAAACGAACACACAAGCTCCCATGTTTATTTTCTTTTAAATATATTTTTGAAAATATTGTGTGATCCAAAATATGTGTTTTTCAATTTTGTGTGCCATAGCCCAGCCATGAGTGATGTATTTTATCCATATTCATAACAGTGTACAAACTTTCTATTCATAGCTTTCTCCACAGCATAAATTTTGGTGGGCATGCTGGAATTTCCTTCTGTGGCATATGGTAATCCTTTACCTGAGGGCTTGCTCCAAATAAATGTTTACATTCCTCTGACAGCTCACTTGAAATGTAAAGGAACAAGGTATGTGAGTCTGCCATTAAATGACTGCATTTACATGTTCGGAGGAGGAAGGCACATAGCGTTCTTAACTCTGGACTGGCTGCAGGAATGTCCAAACTTGTTTCCTCTCATAAATATTTCATAATAGAAAAGACCTTAAAAATATGCCAATTCAAACTGCGGATTGACCCTTCCAACTCCAGGCACCGTAGCTAGGAGGGACTGAAATAAACACCACAAGTAAGCAGTGCCTGCAGCGGGCAGTCATCTATGGAAACCACAGCCTCCTCTTTGGTCCTGGGGACCATCGTTTCATTCGGAGGCTATTCCAGGGAGGGCCGGCTGAAAGGGAGGGTGGTGGGTGGCAAGGGTCACACATCAAAGGTGCCAAGGAAGGTGGAAAGAATCTGGAGAAAAACTTCCTAGTCTGGGATCGGGTTTTATTTTATTTCACCCAGTTCAAGCAAATAACATTTTTACTTATACTGATGAAAGAATGTCTCAGCAGTTAGGGATAAGCATGCTGAAGCAGTAAATAGGAAAAAAGCCTATACATGGTGTATATATCCAATTACTGAAGTAAACGTGACACTGTTTACTTATTAGAGTACCAGGTCTACTCAAGCTCCCGTGATTCCAGCTAGTCACATGAAGTTTCTTTAACCTTTTAATCATTATTCATATCACCAGGGCTATTCACTTGGCCACCCTCCTTTAGGATGCCACCAGGTTGGAGCTGGCAGGTTACCAAAACATCCCCAAGAGAAAGAGCAGCACAGGAAGTCAGGAGTTTGTTATTCTGCAGGGATCCAAACCAGCAGCTTTCTCTGGTCACTCCTGCCCGCCTTCCTTGGCAATCGAGCTCTAATAAGATATCCTTCAGCTGCCTTTGATGTCCTTTACTGAGGGGACATGTTGTTTAGCCCCAGGAGGAAGGTAAAACACAGAGGCTCTTTCTCCTCCATTACTCGCATTCCCGCACAGTGACATATCTCACATTTCCCAGTTACGAGTCTTGTGTTTCCCATAAGTGCTCTTCAAGAGGACCATATTTTTTGTCCTTCCTCTCGATTGCTATCAAGGCTTCTCTCAGACCTCTCTACATGGACACAAGGAGCTCATGCAAACTGAGCAGAAATAAAACCAGTACTGGAGACTCACAATACCTCTCAAAAGCTGAGAAGTGCCTGAACGACAGCTTGTCCAGGACACTTAGTGGCTGATATGTACCCAACCACCTTGCTTTAAATGAAGGAAAGCTTCATGGATGTTACATGATTTACACTGGCATAAAACGAGGGGAAGCAAATGGACCCTAGCAGCTACAGTAAATGATAATTACCACAATAATAGTTTGTAATAAAAACCAGTCTCTTCTCTGAGGACCAAAATTACCTCTGCAACCTTTATTTAAGTTGGGATCTGAACTCTTTGTGGGCTAGTTTCCTGCACAGTCTCCAATTTACAGTGTGGAAACCAGGGCATGTATATGTAAAGTAAGTTGTCCAAGTGTCACAGAGGAAGTCAAAGATAAAGCCAGGAGTGGAAACAAACCAGACCAGAATATAAATGTGCACAATTTCCACTAGAATCCAAAAGCACATTTATTCAAGCCTAAATTTTACTGTTACTTTAGAGTCCTGTGCCTTAAAAACAAAACTATCCTTTGTCTACCAGTAATTTCAAAATCTACCTATTATTGGGAAGATGGATGTATTCATTAAGCAATTGATACAGCTGTATTGTGTGTCTCAGCACACTTCTTTGCTGAATTATGTTTATATATATCCTCTACCAACATGTTTCAGAGAAGTGTAGTAAGGACAAAACACTCTGAGGAGGAAAGATAGTTTCATTCTGACAATTCTTATTTAAAGTCACAGCTATTACCAAGCAGTTATTGTTGCTAACACGGTTAAAATCAGATTTTTCAAAACAGATGAACAATAACACCACATACCTCTTAGAAAATCCATCAGTAATGCTAGTTTAGCTCATACCTGTTGTTAAACATTCCTGTCATGGATTATCAGACGATATGAATTTTTTAGTCCCTAGGGACCATCTACAATCAATACACAGAACTGTATACATCAAAGGTAGTAGAAGTCAATGCCAAAATGGTTTGCATTTCTTGCTACAAAAGTCACCCTGATGTGTGTGACACCCAACATGCCCAAGAAAAGTTCCTGGAGATATGAAGCCTTTTCAGCACACTTTTCAAGTCAACAGACTTGAGGTTCATTTAAATGATGAAACAAAAGACCAATCTGAAATGTCCCTGCTGGAAATAACCTAACACCCTCCTTCCGAACACTGTTAGCAAAAGTGGTTCAGAAAATAAGGTGGCACACAGTGAGAATGATGAGTTCTGATGGTTTCTTGGGACCCAAACCTCACAGTGTTTTATAAACTGCCTTGACATTAAGGTATACATCTTCCAGCTTAGGTAATAGCCTATTGAGAAGCCAGATGGGATTTCAAAGATGCTAGTACGTTGTTCACATAGACACAGACAAGTACCTCAGAGGTTAATACCTGTGGTTGTCAATACAGGTCAGAGTGCACTGCAGAATTGTAAACTTGTATATAATTTTTATCATAAAAGTAACCAGCTCTTGCTCTCTTTCTCAGCTATTGAAGAAAACAGGATCAACCTGTACTGGTACTCTCCCATAGCAGCTCATGCATTCCAGTCCAACCTTTACATCAAAGCCCCCCAGACTACCCTTGCAGTATGTCCCCAAGGTTGGCAGGCTGAGATTAACTTTTTATTTTCTAATGATGGCGATGATATAAAAATTGACATTGTAATATTTCAATCAAGTTTTTCAATGGGATTTCCTAGCATTTGGAGAAGTTCCACTGTGTTTAGCTGGTGAACTGTAAAATCCATCCACAGACCTGGGGATCCTCATATGACTAGGGAATCGCGATGGATGGTTATATGCTGTTTCGCAAAGACAGGCAGGGAAAAAGAGGTGGAGGAGTTGCACTCTATATTAAGGAAAACCTCAAATGTATTGAAGTCAACTACGGTGATTGTGAGTGCTCTATTGAATGCCTCTGGGTTAAAATCAGAGGGGTCGTCTCCAAGCAGGACCTTGCAGAGGGCATCTGCTACTGACCCCCAAACCACGACCATAAAGCCGATGAAGCAATATTTGGGATACTAAGGCAAGCTTCTGGTCAAGAGAACCTGGTTCTCATGGGTGACTTCAACTACCCAGACATTTGCTGGAAGAACAATACATCAGCTTGCATGTCATCCATCAAGTTCCTGGAATGCGTAGAGGACTGTTTCCGCTTACAAATGTTAGATGTGCCAACCAGGAAGGAGGCACTACTGGACCTGCTGTCCACAAACCACGAAAACCTGCTTTGTAATATCTCTGTCAGTAACAACCTTGGCTGCAGTGATCACAATATTGTGGAGTTCGGGATCCGGCTGAACATGCTGAAGGTTAGCACCAAGACAAGGGTTCTAGATTTTAGAAGAGCAAACTTCAGCTCGCTCAGAGCTCAGCTGGGAGGGATTCTGTGGGAAGCTTCCATGGAGGATAAAGGAGCCAGTGAGTGCCGGGAGTTCTTCAAGAATGCTGTCTTGGAAGCACAAGACCAGTTTATCCCCTATAAAAGAAAAGGAAGTAAGCAGAGCAAGAGGCCCCATTGGCTCAACCACGAGGTCTCCAAAGGAGATGCATACCAGAGATGGAGAAGTGGAAGATTGTCCACTGAGAACTACAAGGGCATTGCCAGAGTGTGCAGAGATGCAGTTAGAAAGGCAAAACCTCAACTTGAATTGGAACTGGCCAGAGAAGTAAAAAATAACAAGAAAGGGTTCTTCCGCTATGTAAGTGGTAAGCAGAAACAGAAGGAAAACATAGGCCCACTGTTAAACAGTAGAAGTGAATCAAGCACCAACAATGCTGAAAAGGCAGAGGTTCTCAATGCCTTCTTCACCTCTGTCTTTACCAACACTGTTGGATCCCAGGTGTTGGGAACAAAAATCCAGGAGGATCCATACATAGACATCAGTGAAGAAGGAGTCAGTATGTGAATTATTACAGGCCCTTGATGGGCCCTGATGCCATCCACCTGAGGGTGTTGAGAGAGCTGGCTGATGTCATTGCAGGGCCACTCTATAATCTTTGAGAAGTCGTGGAGATCAGGGGATGTCCCAGAGGACTGGAGGAAGGCAAATGTTACCCCTATCTACAAGAAGGACTCAAGGGAGGATCGGGGTAATTATAGGCCCATCAGTCTTACTTCAATCCCTGGAAAAGTCATGGAACGGATCCTCCTGGGGGCCATCACGATTGGGAAAAGCCAACACGGCTTCACAAAAGGCAGATCATGCCTGACAAATCTGGTGGCCTTCTATGATAAAGTGACCTGCTCAGTTGACATGGGGCAAGCGGTTGACGTTGTCTACTTGGACTTCTCCAAGGCCTTCAATACAGTTCCCGACGCCCTCTTCCTGAAGAAACTAATGCGTTATGGCCTGGATAAATGGTCTGTGCAGTGGATGAGGAATTGGCTGATGGGCCGCACCCAAAGGGTGGTGGCAAATAGCTCTTTTTCAAACCGGCAACCCATCACAAGTGGCGTCCCCCAGGGATCGATATTGGGCCCAACGCTATTCAATATCTTCATAAGTGATCTGGATAACAGGATCAAGTGCAGCCTGATGAATTTTGCAGATGACACAAAACTGAGTGGGGAAGCAGACATTCTGGAAGGGAGAGCCACCTTGCAGGAAGATTTGGATAGGTTGGAAGAGTGGGCTAACAAGAACCTTATGAATTTTAACAAAGACAAGTGTAAGGTCTTGCACCCGGGAAAACATAATCCAGGAGTGCAGCTCAGACTGGGATCCACCTGGCTAGAGAGCAGCTCCGTGGGAAGGGACCTGGGGGTCCTGGTGGACAGGAAGCTCAACATGGGTGACCAGTGTGCTGCTGTGACCAAGAAGGCCAATAGGATGCTGGGCTGCATCAAAAAGTGCATCACCAGCAGAGATAAAGAAGTCATTATCCCTCTCTACTCGGCGCTTGTCAGGCCACACGTGGAATACTGTGTACAGTTCCGGTCCCCGTTATACAAAAAAGATGTGGACAGGCTGGAGGGGGTCATCACTGCATCTTGGTTTCATATCCTCAGTGGAGATATTGAGAGACATCTCCTAAATTGCCAGGACATTTCCAGGCATATTCCTGTAGGTTTTGGCATACTTGTCACCACACCATCAGTCTCATGCAGTTGGCTCCATGGAAGTGGAATTTAGAGCCCTGTCATTCTAAAATACTCCTCTAGCACATGGATAATCTTGTATATCTAGAGCCTGCCTGCATTATCATTAAGTCCCACTGGAACTGCACTTCAGGCCCCTGTGCAACTCCTATGCAACAGAAGCCAAGTGAAGGGGCTGCCATTCCCTGCACTCAAGAAAAAATCCACACTGAGGCCTGTCTGCAGTTAGGGGAAAAGTTATCACAGCACAATAACACAAACAGCTGATCACACAGTCTCCATCCTTAACAGAGGGCTGGGTCATCCCTCCAGACACAGAAGGGAAGCTAGGTAACATTGTACGGCAAACAGTGACAAAACTGAATCACAGATTACAAATTGCAAAGCAGCAAATCAGATAGTTTCAGTGAGATTAAAGATGGGCAAAATAAGAAGTTTAAATAATCTATGTAAGCCTTTAAAACTATTTCTCTATTGTCACATTCTGAAGGCAACAAAATCTTTTTGAGCAGTGCTGTGTTCCTCTAAAGCAACAGTGGCAGCTGTTTGCACCCAAGTATTTAATATGAGCTGGAGAGCTGTTTAAAGTCTATGAATAAAGGAATTTTCTTTTCATTCTTCTTTACCAGAGTGGAAAGTTACTTCACAAGTTTTAAAATATTTGCAAATTTATCTAGGTTTGAAAAAAAGCCCAAAACAGTATGTGAGATGTATAAAACCTCAAATTCCTCAAGGCTTGTTTATTTCCAAGTTAAGAAACTAAAGCATTTGATGGTTACCAGAGGGTAATGTGCTTTTGTGCTGGTTACATTGAATACAGTTTCCCATTGTCTGAAGAACAATTTTCTGTCAAGAAATCATTTTGACTAGGCTTTGGGTAGTGACAGACTTTTACCATTAAATGCAGTCCTGTTTATCACCATCAACCCAGTGGCAGACTGTGAACCATTTCCATTTGGTAATCCACTGGGATTTATAGCTTTCTGTGAAGCCATCAAACTGTCTTGCTTTTATAGGTATCTCACAAAAAAAACCAATTCAAAAAGCAATTACTGGAGTAGGTATCCTAGAAACATCCTTGGTTCGGTATATTTCAGCTTTTATTATATACATTTCAGACCAAATTTTGCTTGCATTCATGTACTTTTGAAATTAATGGTAGGGGCACATTACTAATTTAGTGGTGTATAGTTCCCTGTGAACCACTGTGTCCATACTGGGAAACGACAAAGTGGTCCACGGAGGACTTAGTGCCCGGATGTCAGATTATTGGTTGTGCACTGGCTGATGCCTGAGCAGTATCGGGATTTTTGTATTACTGCTGTTCATCATTCTCAATATCACTCCATTATCACTTGTGCTCTGTTCCTAGGCTCCCCAGCCAGATGCTCTTGGCAAATATAGAACCAAAAGAGTAAGCAAGTTGTACTTTTTATGCACTTTGATGTTTTAAAAGCTGTAAAAGAGACAGGAGTTTAGCTAATAAGCATAATTTAAAAACCATCCACTATCAACAAAACAAATGGTTCATTATGAATGAGATTTTGAGTGGTATTTTGGACCCTGACCTAAAGACATCTGGCCACATCCACAGAAGCAAAGCTGTACATGCAGATAAGTAAAAAACTTGCGAGATTTCAGCCAATGGGACCTTAAAACATTCAGTGGTTCAGAGGTATGGATGACAAATGTTACATTCCTTTAAAAAAAATCACATTTGTATCAGAAGTCAATGCATTGCAGAATCAACAAAAGAATAATTTCAACTGTATGAAAAGCTTGTAAGAATATCCAACTAACTATTGCTGCTGTAGATTTTATTTTACAGAAAGCGTGTAAAGAAAAGAATGTTTCAAACGACCCATGTGTTTGGATGGTAAGTGAAGTCTTGCAACAGAATCTTGTTGAAGTACTTGGTTCCTGGCTAGATTACAGCTAGCTTTCACCAGTCTATTGAGTGTTGGTGAATGTAGAATATGGGAAGGCTGAGTTCAGAAAACACCATTTTGTTGCCCACATTTTTCTGTGTGCCCTCGTGGAGCATTGTGCCAAAACACCATGCACTGTATCTATAATGCTGATGTCAGCTCTGAGAGCATCACTGGATTTCCTCCAGGATGTCACAGCCCATGTGTTAACTGAACAGCAAATGAAGAAGCATATTAATGAAAACAACAACAGAAACAAATCCATATCGCCATCTGCTTCAAATGATTTGTCATCATTCCTAGTCCTGCAATGACTGCAGACCCTTTTCAGACCTGCTGGACAAGGGCAGCAACAGGCCCTCACTCTGCCAGGCAGCTTCCTCACAGACACGCTCAGAAGCAAAAGTCTCATCAGTTATTCCTAAATACACTCATCCTTCTTCGAGGACTGAGGTCAGGGATAATTAAAATGTCGAGTCTCCCATTACACACTCGACTTTGTAGAAGCTTACTGGCTGTGACACTCTGCTCTCTGGCATCAGCAAGTGAAAGAACAATTCATCCTTTGTCTTCTGTATTATTTTTTACCTGCAAGGATGCAGCAGCTCTTTTCAGGAGACTGTGGGTCATCTGAAGAATCAAGCCCACAAACTCCAGTAGAGCACCTCCAAGAAGACGGCCAGGAGCCATCCCCTTGGGATTCAGCTGGTTCTCTTGTTCCACGATCTGAATTGCGTCTTTCAGACACTCCTGGGGAGAAGAGTTAAATATCAGCCTTGAATGCTGCTTTTCAAAGACAGCCACATGATTACTCATTTTAAAGTAAACAACTCTTGCACTGCACAGTAGAATGAGCTAGGTGTTTCTTGTGCTATCTATAAATTGGTGGTTTTATCTGTGTTTTCTGGTTTCTTTATTTCCTACGGATAAAGGTCAGTAAAATATGAACAAACCTGATTTATTGGTGTATAGCTTTATGGCAAAACCAGTTTCCAACACTTAAATCACATAATGGCCTTATCACTCCCTTTTATTTCAGCAATATTTGGACATGGTCATGCCTCTGTTGAAGACGATGAAAACATGACGAGATATAATCTGACCACAATTATGTTCCACTGGCCTTATGTTTGCAGATCTACCATTTTCTTCCTCTTCCCTCAGATTTCTGTTTTCTTTTCCCCCTTTTTCTTTCTTCTTGCTCTATTTCAAATTCTATCCTTGCTTCCCTCTTCAATGATTTTTTGCAAAATTCTGCTTTCATGCACTTTTCCTCAACCAAGATAGCTCAGCAGAGTCATCTTTTCTTTTATCAGGAAGAAGCCAAGGAATGATAGTGAAGGCGTATCTCTAATAGCCAATTTAAACAGTGAGGAGTTTAAACGGATCATAGATCCTTTTCGTAGTTCATCCAGACTGGTCCTATGAGCTGGCGAAAAGAGAAGCTTCTGCAGACATCATTACTGGTGGTATTAATGATCTCATCTCCTCTGACGTAGAAAACACAACAGCTGGTGGTCAAGGTGGCTGGGAGTAAGGAATGTACTGTATTTTCCAAACGGAAGACGACCAAATGACCACACAGCCACTGCTGCTTGTTTATAGGGAAAAAAAGAAAAATGCACTTTTGCTTGCATTTGTGCACTATCTTAGGGAAAGTACTAGTACTATATGAGTTATTTTTAAGAGAGCCAAACTATCCCTGTGCTTGGTGACACTTTCAGTGTGAATTCAAAGTGAGTGATAGGAATTGTGTGGCAATGGTTCATGGCCTGAAATTTCTGTTTTATTCCAAGACAGCCAGCTCTGTTCAAGATGCTCCTATTCTGTAAAGTGTTAGAAGGACCATCAGAGCACATACCCTCCTGCCTTCTTCAGATAGGACCATACTTGTACCAGGACAAACCAATGGTATGTTTGATTCATGTCATGCAAAGGAGGGAAAGTGAGAGCAGATTTAACATAGTATTACATTAAGTTACCATAATAATCTCTGTTCTCTGAGTGTTAAGAAGCAACACGTCAGGTCTGGATCATGGCAAAAATACAGTGCTGATATAAGATGCAGGAAAGGCAATTCTCCAGGCCCTATATTTTTCATGTGGAGATTCACTGCATGATGGCAAAGGAACGTTTCAGTCCATCAATCGACTGATTGTTGTAATATTTGTCGTTGTGGCACTTATTTGTTTTGCTAAAGGAAATGCTTCAGCAGGGAGCACACACACAGCCTGGCACAAAATGGAGTGTGCCCACATTCCTGACAATGATGGTTTACTTAGCTGTGTGGGGGAGGCTGTTTTCAGCTGGCTGTTTAGAGCACCCATTTTTTCCTGAAAAAGGGGAAACATAATAATACCATGTTGAATCATGGACTTGAGCTGCCTGATTTCACCACCAGATCTAAATTCTTCCAAAACAAAATACCTCAAAATATCTATTGGACAACAAGGTGTGCATTTATGCACTGCTGTTGCAGGCTGTGGATTGGTTTTTCATGGTGACTTTCAGCCAGCTCAGTATTACAAACCTAGGCACAGTAGCCTTAGGTACCCGTTGGTCTCCAGGCTGTAACTGTGGTGTAAACTTTTTCTCCAAAAACTCTGCTTTACACTGCCTAAGAGTCTTGTACTTTGTGCATTAAACCCCTACAGGATCAAATGAGGATATTTGCAGGTCATTTTAGGGGATGAGATGGCTATGAGGTGCAGAAGGCTGCGGTGGCTCAGCTGGGAGCAGAGAGAGGGTATGGCTAAGGTTTGTATAATGAGGAAGGCAGCAGAGAAGGTGAGGGAGAATGTGTTCACCCAAATTCTCCGCTAGTAGAACAGGGCTCAGTTTAAAGCAGGTAAAAGTCACTTTACAGAGTAGGCAGTGCACTTCTGAAACGTGCTGCCACAGGAGCTGCAGTGAGGAGTCAGAGCAAACCTCCAGGTTCCAAACAGGATTAGACAAAATAAAGCAAAATAGGTCCAAAAAAGACACCATTAGGAATGGGGAGGGATGTTCCCTGTGGCATCCCCAATCCAACAGATATTTTTACGCAATTGTTAATGTTAATCTAGAAAAGCTAATCTCCCTAGGATGCCTTATTCTACAGAGCAAGTCGGGGAGGATCCTGTCTCTCCCCAGTGGCTCTCTAGCAAGCTCAAGGAGGCTGGTTCATTTAAGCTTCAGCTTAAACTTCTCCCCAGATAAAGAAAATGTAACTTAATGAGCCCATGACAAAAGTAAAAAAGTCATATAGTAGAAAAAAATGAACGACCCTTTGAGCTATTTTTAGAGGAAAATAAATGTGTAAACCCCAAAAGAATCAATGTCAAATTTTTCTCCCACCATGACAACCATCCACTGACATAAAGGCAGAGTTCAGCCACAGTGGCTCAGCTATGTCTTTGTCCCCCTGTGGCAACAGGATTTGAGAAAATTGCACGACTTCAGCAAAAATGGCCAGTATCTTGAGCCAGGTTCTGCGTGCTTTTGACTGCTGGGAAACAGCACTGCTAGTCGTGCTTCAGCTGGTGAATGAGAACTAAGTGGATCGTATTTTTTACATCAGTTTCAGGAACGAGATTATAGCCTTTGACTTGGAAATTACTTCCAATATTCATTTTGATCCATTTCTTTGAATTTATCAGGGCTAACTGCTTCAGCAGTCAGTCATTGTTTTCCCCACTAAACCCACGCCACAAATTACTTTGGTATACTGCCTTTCAGTTTATCTTTGTTCACAATAACCCCAAATTCCTTCATGAATGGCAATCCATGTATAAACTGCCTGAAAGATAACCTCTTACTGGAAAGCATAGCATACATAATTATGATTCAGTCTTAAAAACAACAAAAACTGTCTCGGTGTTTTCATTTGTCAGCTCCTCTGTGTAATATTAACCAGTCTTGATAATCCAGGGCAATAATACAGACTGCACCATTTCAAGTTTTCTTTTCACCATTCTTTGCACCAGAACTGTCAAATGCATTGACATTCCTCTGCTTCTGCACTGCCTTTTGGGTCTCTATGCCTTAGCTGACCTCTCATTAGCATAATTTATCATCTAGAGAGGAATCCTATTTCTAGCCTCAGAATACCTCTGCCTGCAAAGTGTGGAAAGGGTACATACATAAAAATACATACCCATAACATAATATACACATATATAATGTATGTACCCATAATATAATAACGTATAACAGTGATCTATGGCAGTAACTTCCCTTTTCCACCCCTTATCCACCCTGCATGGTTGTGGACTCTCCTCTATTGATGGTTACTATTAGGTAGAAAAGACTGATAGAAAACAGCTTTGCTGATGGGACACTCTCATGTCTGCTAGTCCCATGAGAGACCAAACCTTCACCCTCTCCCTCTGCAGAAACAGGTGTTTCAGGCCTGCCTTTCTTCCTAGGAAAGATTTTTCATGTGGAAGGATGCTTTCCGTATTTACTTCAATCTTATTCTCACCGAGCTGTGGTGTACAAAGTAGCCTATTGACTTTCTGCTTCATGCCTTGCTGTGAATCCAAGATTAGCACAGGTTGCTTGCTAGTGCTGGGATTTGTTGATACAATGAATTTCACCAAGTTTACAATTCCAAGAAGTCTGTCTCACAGGCTAATGGGAAGTGGAGGAAGAAACAGCTCATGAAATGAAAAACATCCTCTTGACTACTGAAACTGAATTTTCATTGAAACTAGTCACAAAAAATCATCCAGAAAGGAACCAGAAGTAAAATTAGTCATCAGCCTAGTAAAGCTGTCTGTACTAAGTCATCTTTGTATATTCCAACAATGTACACAGTTTAAAATAATAGTCATCGGAAACCAAGACAAATATGACTAATGCTGTCTTCATATAAGTATAAATGAAACAACACAAAAATTAAAAAATGTCTCGAAGATAAACACATATGTTTGCCCAGTAGCTACCTCTCACTCTACAGCAACCCTTTCTTTTTCTGTTCCTGTTATGTTCTGCTTCAGCATCCCAAATGGCATCCTGGCTTTCTTTCATTTAATTTTATTTAATATAAGCCATTTATTTAATGTCTTTCTTTTACTTAATTTTTAGAAATCTAAATGGACCAGTATTAGCATACTCATCAGTCTGATCATTCACTTTTCCTGCAGAAATTCCTCGGGCAGTACAAACAGTTTTGTTTCAGACAGCTTGTTCCCAGACTATAGGGCTTCTTGACAACAGGGAACTCAATTAACAATTGCAGATAGGCTGTGGACACGCACCCTCTTGGGCTGTAGCTGCACCAGCTGAAGAGGTTACCGAAGCAGCACCTCATCCCCATGAACTCGTCACCTTCTCTCTGTGGCCTCTAACCAACATCCATCAAAAAAAGATGAGTCAGTTTTAAGAATTTAAAGAAGGGGCTGCTGTTACAGCAGCTTATTTTGACTGAAACAGGTTATGGGAAGACACATGAGGAGCCTGGCCAGCAGATCAGAGGGGCTGATAACTTCCAGCAGCAGAGTGGGGAGGAGGCTGGGACACTCACTTTTTTGTTGGCACAGCTGCAGGTGGAAAAGAGCATGCATCAATAGACTTGCACAAATGCCAGCTGCAAGAGAGGAGATGAGAAACCCAGAAGAAAGGCCATCTAGGTATGTCAATGTTCATGCAGTTTGAAGCAAAACCTCTTGTGCTTGCAATGAGCTTATTCCACTCAAGACAGTGGGACCTTTGCCATTTACGTCTGTGACAGAAATAATTCTGAGTTCTCAGGATGACTTGAACTGCATTAAATGAAAGGACAGTTTATCACACATCATAAGATGAGTGTCAACTTGCTAAACCACATAATTAGATCATGTGTCTGAGCCCTAAATTCTTACTTATGCACCTAAAGAAACAGATTGAATTACATAAGCACTGGGAATCCAGGCATCTCCTGTTGACTTAGTCATTCCAAAGGCAACTGTAAGGTACCCAAATTTTGGGAAAATAAAACCATTTATATCCTTGCATGAGGGCCAAGGAACCTACTTTTAAGTACATTTGTGTTAATCTTTCAGTCTGTGCAACTGAATGCAAGGAAATAAAGCCCATTTGGAAAGGCAAACTTTAAATATTGTCTCACTTATTTTAAAATACTATGAAAACTGTAAGAATAGTCAAACAGACTAGATTTTACAGCAACACAATTATAGTGTTTTGGATGACCGTGGCAAGATCTTAGCCTAGTGTAGTCATGGTTAAATTTCTTCTAGGTACACATTTTTTTTCTTCAGAAGAGAAACCTGTTATTCCTATCAAATGCAAATCAGTCTCTAATTTCTAAATCTAAAAGCTGTGTCAATCACTTCAGCAGCTGTTATCTTTCAGATACATGTAAGAAGATCTTATGTTTAGTCATAAAAGAAACTACTTAAATAACGAACAGCAATCTCTGAATAATGCAATGACGTTTTGCCTCTTCATTGATTTTACCGTATCTTTCACAGTATATTTAGAGGTGGAACTGCACCACTGTCAGCGATGGAAAGCTTTATAGTGGTTTTGTGCTTTCTACTCAGAAGTTTCATGAGAGTGAGGGAGAGCAATTACTCTCACAACTTGGTGGTTTCTAGATTTGAATGGGCTTGGTAATGGAGACCCAACTGCGTTTAGCCATGTCAGTCACCTTGTCCAAGTTCAGTGTGCAATTGGTGTGGCAGCTGTAAAATGCTGTGGAGCACAGTGCAGTAAGTATGATGCAGCCAGTGCATGTTTCAGAGTAGTGGGGGCTCTTGACCTTGCAAAGAACAGAGAGGAAAAGAGATAGGGAATGGGGAGGGTGAAGCTCTGAATTGTAGAATATATAAAAGAAAATAAGTAAACTCTCTGCACACACCTGCACGTACTTAGTCTTTTCCATTACATCAAGACTTTGCACAATATACCATAGCACACTCATTTTTACAGGGAAAGTTGCAGATATTACAGTATCTCACTTTCCAGCCCTCCTTTCCTAATCTTTTTCCCATATGTTAGGGAAGTCAGAAGTCAGTGGTGAAGAAACAGATCCTCTCTGCACAAAGTTCATACATCAAGCACCTGAGTATAATAGGAGGGAAAGGCAGCTGTGAACCGCTTTTATCACTTCCCCAGACCCAGATCAGCCAGTGTCTCAAAGTGTCTGGAGAGATGAGGGAGCAGTAACCTGTCTTTCCTCATTTATGCTGCCTGCAGAGGCCTCATGGGGAAAGCTGTGCTGGCTGAAATCTTGAAGGAACTAAGATGTTGTGTGCTTTGCCCAGACAAATAGTGTCCTGACATTGGCCAGGTCCTCCTGGCCCCTGTACCCAAACCTGCTGTTCTCTGTCCACTTGCCATATGACATCATCAGCCAGTCAAACCCCATCTGAAAGTCTGTTCAACCCGATATACTTTTATTCAATCCAGAGTTTAACATAACCATTTGTTTGAAATTTGTGTTTCATTGGATCCCCCTCCACCAAATTTTTTGTATGTGTACTTATGTACATATACTTGCATTGTGTGTATACGGGTATGTACATATACACATCTGCATGCACACGTATATAAACGTAACAATCAGTTACAGGCATTATAGATCATCCAAAGTGATATCTGTTATCAGGGACCTGTCATCTCAGGGACTGCTTGCACCTGGAAAAATATGAGAGCAGCCTGATGTTCTTGCCATCCTTCGCCCTCATCTCTCCCTCATACCTTGACTCACCGTTATCCCCTGTTTCAGTGCACTAATGCTGTGCTGGGATACTGCACAGGTCCATGCGGACCATGTTTAAAGCAGACACTTTTGGACCAGCATTAAGTGAACTCTTCCTAGCTGAGGAACCTGACCATGTATCTAGTAGTGTTCTCCCTTGCTAGAAAAGCAGGTGTTGTTACATGAATAGGAGGACAGTGGCCTGACTTTCCACCTGCAAACACCCAGACTGTGCTGGATCCATGAAGTTCAGATCAAGAGAGAGGAGCTGGAATGGAAAGCCTTCCCACTTTTAAGTGTTTTCTTTTTCAGTACAAACTGGCTCAAATCAATTCAGCATCAGTGAGTCAGACAATTAAGGCCCTGAATGGAAAGTCAGTTATGGATAAATTTGAACTAAAATATATTGTGGTTTAACTCTATGCTGCAAATGTTTATGTACACGTTTGAACTGGAAGTTGCCTGATTCAAGCAACTAGCGGGGTCAGCATGAATTAAGTTAAACACATGTATTAGCACTTGCCAGGCTGAAGTCTAGGAGCTTGATTCAGTAAGCAATCTCCTCCTCAGCTGGGACACAATCATTGATCATTAGTGTCCTGACCTAATGTGCTACAAAGGTGCTCTGTGGAGGGTGAGACAAAACATCTAATTTTGTTTCATATTTGCAATGCACTAGGCATCCATACCTGGTTAGTGACCATATCTCAGCTGACTCCTGGCATCTTCTTAAAAAATTATCATTCAATTTCTGACTATGTGAGCATTTAGGCTGGGTTCACAGGTGGATTTAAGCACATAACTCCAGCCTAATTGATTTGAAAGCACCTAATTTCCAAATGTGGTCCCTCTTGGCCTTTATTCAGCTGCTTTCAGACCCTGCAAACACTTCCATTTTCTGTCCATCATATTTCTTAACCTTAACACAACATGCCTCAATCTAGTACTGGTCTGCTTCTTCCATCTGATCTGGTAGGTGTTTTTGGAGCACTTCTACTAATGAAGTATGGCCACAGTAGAAGTGCTTCCAACTTTTTTTCTCAGACCATATTCACCTGCATTCTCCCCTTCCCACTGAACTGCAAGAAAAGCTCCTGCAATATCATAGAATCATAGAATCATAGAATCATAGAATGGCTTGCGCTGGAAGGGACCTTAAAGACCATCTAACTCCAACCACCCTGCCATGGGCAGGGACACCATCCACTAGATCAGGTTGCTCAGGGCCCCCTCCAACCTAGCCTTGAACACTGCCAGGGACAGGGCGTCCACAACCTCTCTGGGCAACCTGGGCAACATGAGAGGATCAGGCTCAATTCCATCCTCTTCTGAAAGGCCTTTGCATGTCTAATGCATTTAGAGGTGAACACCATAAATCCCAGGTAACAGAGTACTCTGAGATCCTGTTTGATGATTTGAATAACAAACTGCAGTGAATAACCACATATTCATTAGGTCAGAAAGAGAGAATGAATGATTTTACAGACTTTTGGATTGAGTGTTCCCATGGCCGGGGAGGCATCTCACCTGCTGTAGTTCTTGACTGGATGACGAAGTCGCACGGAGGGTTCACCTCTAGGAAGGGAACCCCTCTTCCTTGGCTCACATCTCTTCCAGGCTCTGCCCTGTAAAATACTGTTTTTGCCATAGGCTGTCTCAGAACATCCGATACTCATGTAGTTTAATGGTTATTCAGGAGGTAAGAAATACTGCTTCCAGTTCTTACAGGCAAAGGAAAGGAATTAAATCTCACATTCTTCTCTTCTCTGGTCCCATTTCTGCTAGCCCCTATATTGCTATGGAAAGGTCACCATGGCTATAATCTGTGTGAACTTAGCACAGCACAGGCAGCTAGAGATGGAAGACAGCTCAGGCTAGTGAATTCTGATAAAAAATCACCAATTGCCTGCAGTTTGGAGACTGTGAAGAAGTGGAATTTCAGATAATATTTCCTCTGGTTTATTTATAACCACACTGGCTTTTGCGGATCCAGCTGATAAGGATTTAGACCTCTCTGTGTATTGTAAAAGGAGGGTAGGATTCTTACCTTTCAGACAGTGGAGTTCATTAAGACATCTAAAAGAGTAAAGCTGCAGTACAACAGAGAAAATCCCATCCTGAGCACTCGTCTTCTAGCAGTCTAATTCCCATTGATTCGGATGAGTCTAGGTGCTTTTTAAAAGTTTAACCCTGCAGTATTAGGTCACAGTCTCTCCAGGGCAGGGACCAGCTATTTCATCTGGCTGCAGAGCAATATCTATTCCTAGCATTGACTGTAATAGTGAATGCAACGGCATTCAGCAACTTACTATCAATTTAAATATGAAGTTTACCACCTGGCCTAGAAGCATTTGTTTCTTGTGTTTCCTCTCTGCATGGACTGTTATAGCTTGTCTGAGAGCAAAAGCTTCATCGCTATCTCCCTCCAATGGTAAAATTTGGTACTTTCTTTTGCAGAAAGAAAACGATATTAAAAGATTTAGCACCCACTGTTTATGGAGGTTTTTTCCAGTCTGATGAGTAGAGGGAGAGACTGACAATTTTAAAAGTCACATACTCATTAGAATATGCAGTCACTTCTAAAGAATTATTCCCATTTATCACCTAAGTATGTATTTACATATAATAGAATCACAGGATTGAGCCAGAGTGTCATTCAGGCTGAGCAGGAGCTCAGGACATCTCCAGTCCAACCTCCTGCTCACAGCAGGGCCAGATGCGTGGTCAGACCAGGCTGCTCAGGGCTGTGTCCACTTGGGTGTGGAAAAACCCTGAGGAAACCCCTCCATTGCCCGTCTGTCCTCAGCACGAAAAACCTTTTCCTTACACCCAGCCTGAACCTCTCATTTCAACTCACGCCTGCTGTCCCTCAACCTCCCACCGTGCAGCACAGTGCAGAGCCTGGCTGCATCTTCTAGACGACCTCCCCATGGGTGCTGGGGCTGCTGTTAGCCCTCCATCGCCATCTCTTCCCCAGGCTGAACCAGCCCCGTCCCTCAGCCGCCCCGCAAGGGAGGGGTGCTCCAGCCCGCCCACCTCAGGGACCTCCACTGAGCTCCCTCCAGTGTGTCCATCTCTTTCCCATGCAGGGTGCCCAGCTGGAGGCAGCATCTACGTGGAGTCCGAGGCGTGCTGGGCTGAGAGAGTGCATAATCTAGTGTCTGTGCTCCTATTAATATCACTTAATATCGCACCTTAAAAGACCTCATTGTGTTTCTTCCATGCTAACATGAGTGTCTGGGCATCTCTCTTCTCCCAACATCTGAATGAAGACAGCTGGCAGCAAGGCCCCGCTGATGGCCAGAGGACAGGGGAGAGTTGCGTCTCCCCATCTGTTCCCACTGGGGAGAAGTACTCACATGGCAGCCCTGGTCCCTTATGGGACTTTTCCTTTCAGAGTGTGAAGAGGGGCTGGGCCAGGGCAGAAACTTTCACTCAGAGCATGTATCCTTCACTGAAAAAGTGGAAAATATGAATATAGCTCAGCTGAGAACACAGATCACACAAGTCAAGGTCAGGTCTTGCTGTGGTTTCACTGTTTCCCGGTAGCAGTTACAAGAATTTCCATGCTTTTCTGATCTGAATTTCATTTGGAAAGTATGTAAATGGCTATTTTCATTGCTTTTACCGGCTTAGTCAGAAACTCATGCTGAGGAAGATGGGCTTTTTCCAGAATTTTCACAAATAGTAAAGCCTTCATAGTTCACTCAAGAGATGCTAAAAGAGAGAAAAGGGTTGAGGTTTGAAGCAGCAAAAGCCATGCTATTGCACTTCAAAGCATCCTTATTACTAGCCATAAATTTTGCTCTTGCTACTGATACCCTATTCTCATGTCTTGCTGCAATTTAGTCAGTAACATGGTAATCTAGTAAATAATAAACCACCAAGAATAACACATTTCAAATTGTGAAAAAAAAAGGGAATATTAAGTGTTCAAGTGTATGAAGTTTTTGCAAATAGATTCAAAGACTATGCGCACATAGAGTTTGCAACTTATTTCAGGGATTAAAATGGTGGTTTGCGTGTGTATGTATGCATAATGTAAGACGTGGAATAAAATTTGAGGCATAATTTATTCACAAAATCTAATTTGACAAAAGAAATTTTCAGAAGCACCTCTGCGAATTACAAGTCTTGGTCATAGTCACTGTCAATGAGACTGAAGTGTCGATCAGCTGTCTCTAGCAAAGAGCCATCATCTATGTGATACTTGAATATCATCAAATCTCAAAATTTAAATGTGCAGAAGCAGAGAGAGGAAAGAAAAAACACTGCAAGCAGAGCCAAAGCAAGGAATTTTGGTGACCATGGTGGAATATAAATGAGGTTTTCCTCCTCCCCCAACCCTCAGCATGCAGCAAGCAACACACTCAAGGCAGCATCAATAAAACTGAAGAATCGGGTCATTTTGCAGAGGGCATCTGACTATCTGAAATACATGGGGAAGCAAACTTTGCAGCTTTCTCTTTGTCAGAAGATGGCTAAAAACTTCATTCCCTGTTCATTAGTATCTGTGACTTGGGGAGGTTAGGATCCTGGCGAAGGCTGCCAGCAAGCCAGCCGTGCCTGGCAAGAGGCACTTGAGCTGGGCCAGTGTTTAGGCTTTCCCCGATACCCAACACAAGGGCTACCCTACTGTAATATGCAAGCCTGGGAGATGGTTCCTCTTCCTTTGCTCCCCTAAAACAGTTGTTTCCTCATTGCAAAGGAGCAGATCTGTCTTCTGATTACTCCATTCTGTGATCCTCTATTAGGTGATCCAAGATGATGCCTCTGGGGCACCACATTACAGTGTCCCCAAATCAGATCAATAACAGGTAAGACACAGCCCTGTATCTACTTCTTGCTGGACACTAAGCATGTAGTGAACCAGGTGCTGCTGTTCTTACTACCTCTGTTTATGTCTTTGGTCTGTTGATGTTATTGACTGTCCCATTTCAGCCTGCCTCTTTCTGTGTTAAGTTAAAGTCTAGAAAGTGAAATAAGGTAAATCTAAAGGATGTGTTATTTAAAATTCTTGTGGTATAAAGATCTATCTCATAGCCTTTCACTGTAGAGTAATATTGTTCAAAAGCCTCAACATACCAAAATTACATTATTTTACACATACAGATACATAGACTGAATTCAGGAACAAGCCAGTATATTAAAATGAAAAAAAAAAAAAGGATTGAAAGGGTAAAATATTTATTGAGCAGCAAACCCTCATTTAATGTTTACCCTTAATAAAAGATTATTTTTACCATTATTACTTACCATTACAAATGGTAAATGGTAAATTTTAAACAAATAATAATATGAAACTCCAGTTTTATGTCAGCAATCTGAAGAATTGTGTGAGAAATTGTTTACCCTAGGTAGAAACCTTTTGGTAGGATGGGTGGTTTCATACATTGCAGAAAGAAAAGGCATAGCTCTCCAAAGGCCAAACAGGAGGATGACATTTTCAAGTGAGGAGGTACATAAAAATTGCAAACTGGGACCAATATTTCCTAAAGCTGTAGTCTTCCCTCCTGTACATTTCCCATGGTCTGAATTGCTTCTTAATAACTTTCCTTAGTAAATTTTCACGCTCAGCAGCCTAGATTTCATAAAAGTAAAAAATAGGGTGATGCTTAAACAAGAACACAATGGATTTTTGGCAAGAACTCTCAGTCTCTAACTTTTAAAATGCTACTAGTGAACATACGCTGATGATTTGGTATGAGGTAATCTGGGTACATGTACATCTTTGATATCTTTTAATGACAAATGGTACTGATTACCTATCTAACTAAACAACACTAATGATATGTTTTCTTGACAATGTAAAACTTTCTAAATTGGTGTGTGGTTGGCTGATGTGGTACATTCCTATCTGTACTCCAATCTCTCTTCTCTCCACCACCTCAGTTCCTAAATATTGCTTGAATTTTATTGTCTCTGGGCTGAGATCCTGTCTGATGTGTCCGAGTACATTTCAGCACAGTAGGATTCCAACTTTTAAAAGAAATACACTATACCTTATTCAATATACAATTTATTGTTTATATGATACATGATACATTAACAGAAGTACGTTATAAAGCGTTTTTTCCAAAGGAGCAGAGAAAATGGGAAGAGAGTCTAAAGAAAATGCCATGCTAAACAAGCAGTGAAAGGTCTGTCCAAGTCCTGCCATGGGCGGCTCTGAAACACATTATAGCACATAGTGTTCTCTATGGCAGGATCCCACAGACATACAAGAGAGCAAATATTTATTTCACAAATTTGGACCCTGCGGTGGAACATAAGCATTTTGTATGTTGCCTGTAGCTCATTATCACAGATCCAATGTTACATTTCTCAGAAATCAGTCACCTAGGGTGCACTTTGTACTGAGATCCAGGGCAGACAAGGAAAAATAAGGCTTTGTATTTAGAGAATAATCCAGATGTAAGTATAGGTGTATCTCCCAGCAGCCTGCTAGAGAGCTCTGGGTACCTTGACCGTGGGCCAATCCCATCAGTATCGTACTGTTTACGGTCCGCTCCTCACATTCACAGCCAGACCTGGAGTCGGCTCTGTCTGGACAGTCCAAGAGAGCTGGGTGTTCTTGGCCAAGGAGTGGGTGTTTTTCCACAGCTGGGACAGGAAGGACTCAAGTGGGTACTCGTGAATGGGAGGAGAACTGGACAGGTTTCTGCTGCTGGGAGGAGGTAACTCCTGGTCAGTGGTAAGCTGTCAGCGAAGGAAGACGCACATGTCTTTCAGGGAAGAAAAGACAGAAATCTTGGCAGGGACCACGCTCATTTCTCCACTGAAAAGTCTGACATTTGAAATGCCACCTGGAGGTCTCAGCTGGCAGGCATGAAGGACTTGTAGTCTTGAATGTCTCCAGAGATGCTTCTGCACTGGAGGAGAACATCAATGGCCATCTCTCAAAAAATTTGAGATGCACAGGAGTGCACCACATCTAATGCCATACTAACCCTGGTTAATTTACTCTTTTTTTCCAGTAATTAGAGGAAATACTTCTCCACCCACAGCACAACACTTTGAACTATCCCTTTGCAGTATCAGGTAACTGAAAAACATTCACTTTTTGACTGCAAGAAGTCTCTATTTTATAAGCTGAAACAAAATTTGAGTCCTTAAAATGCAAACTTGCTGTTTATTAAAAATCTAACTACTGAAAGGGTACAGTTCAACTAACGTTCTAGATAAACATATACAATGACATTTTCTGGTGATTGCCCCGAATATTTTTACTCTGCAGCCTGTGCTCTGCTTTAAGTTTCAGAGATACTACTAATCCCTTCACTACAAGGTCAGGGCCAGATGATACTAGTTAAAGGGAATTCAACTGTGGACTTGCTGAATTATTGCCTATAGTGTATGATGTATCATTTTAAAAAGCCTCACAATCAGAAGAATGGAAAGAAGGTTTTAAAATAGGTTTCTCTGAATCTTTAAAATCAGAAATTTTAAAAATTTCCATGAGCAAAACAGGGAGGTACAGGCCAAGATGTCCAGTTACCATGAACTGGAAGGAACTATGGTAGAGAATGGACCTAGTAAACTTGTGTGTGAATGTGATATAATGGCAGCAGAGGACATGCTTCAAAATAGGTGAGACTTCTCTGAAGAACTGAGCATCATCAAGCTGTTATAGGTGATCAGAGATATGCAGGGGCTTCCAAATGAGAAGTGAGTGAGTAGACAGGCTAGATAGCTGGAGTGAGAGAATGATACAGTTTTATAAAGTCATGAATGGTGCAATAAATGTGAATAAGAAATTGTATTTAGATCCTGTAGGCTGTTTTTTAAAGGTTATATGTGTCAGTAGTCCTCATGAGACTGAATCAGAATTGTCATTTCTGAATATATATGAAGGTATGAGAAATTTTTCAAAAATTATTACTGTTTCTCCTTGCCAGTGCTTTTGAGCACCCAGTTTGAGACAAGTAACACATGCCTATCAGAAGTCCAGGGCATCAGAATTGCCCTCAAGGAAATGGAATGAATAAATGACCAGTTACTCGTTTCATTAGGCAATCAGTAGAAAGATCACCTGAAATTGTCATGTGAAAATTCAGGAAGCCAAAATCTTGAGATGTTTTTGTTGCTGTTTTTAATTGTTATTTTTGTTGTTGTTGTTAATCATTGGTGCCTCAGATTATTCATCTTGCAAAGGATCACAATTTACCTTTTAAATACACACCTGAGACATAGTATAAGATATTATAAATGCTTCTTGTATTAAGATTGTTCTTTGCAAAACTTCTATGTCTTACTACAGATGTGGTCATAAATTAATTTCAGTGAGGTTAAATGGAGTGCATTTTCACATGCTTTAAAATAAATTGTTCTGCAATGTTTGCGATTACAAGAGAAGCTCAAAGAGACAAAGAGAAGAGGGTGGCTAAAGCTCTAATTTAAAATTGGTTTAAACCAATTTGAAGTTCACAGACTGTCTGGGTAAGCTCAGACACAGACAGGACATCTTGACGTGGTCTGCATCCAGGTGCAAAAGAAAAGTCCAAGAAAATTCAAGGAAGCCATGAGTGATTCAGGCTGACCGCCAGTCAGAGGCTGTCAGATATCCAGTTCCCTCTTTTCTCCATCTCTCAGCAAAACTCTAGCTTCCAGCCCAGGGCCTTAGCTGGCAACACTACCTGTGTGCTGCTGTCCTGCTTACAGTAAGCCAGTCGTTTGGTACTGCATTGTGATACATGGTGAGAGAAACAGCATCCTGCAGATAATGAAGATTATCGGTTCTTCAAGGTCTGTGTTTGTGTGTGTGAGCATAGAGAAAAACAGAGTGTGGGTGTTATGAAGAGAGGGAAAAAGAGAAAGCGGGACAGAGAGGAAAGACAGCATTTGCCATTGATTAAAATTCACTATCAGGACAGCCCCTGAACGGAGAAAATATTTTCCCCGTCAGACTGCTTTTGCGGTTTTTTTCCAAACTGCAGCTTGAAGAAAACAGGAAGAAAAAAATCCCTCTATTTTCCAGATATCATACCAGGACGCCAGCCTTTTCCTAGGTCATCACATCAACCTTGCTGATTGTTCAGCCCACTGTGATCTGCGTAAGTTGTTTTAGCAGTTGTGTACCAACAGCAAACATTCGCCTTTTGCCTTCCTGTGTCACTGAGCTTCTCTCTTTGCCCAGGAGCTCCTGGCCAGCTGCCACAGACAGTAGAATCACCATCTTGACTCGGTCATATTTATTAACTCAGTCTAGATAAACACAGCTGATCAGCAGCAGCCAGTGTAGCTTACTCGGCTCTTTTTCCTGACAAACTCCAGTCATGGGGCGCAACCATGTTATTGACTTGGAGGGTGACTATCTCCACAGAGCTCTGGAGGACGCAGTGTCAGTAAGTGAGAAGTGAGCAAACACAAGGTTCCAAAACAAGCTCTGTGAGCCTCTACAACTCCTAGGAAACAACCTTTTCCAGATTGACTGAAGAAAGCATGAATTAACAGACACGAGCTTAATTAATTCACTGGTTCCAATGGAAAATGACATTTCTTGGCCCGCCCAAAGAAGGGAAAGAATGTGAGTTTAAAGAGGGGAAAATATGACAGCGAAAAGGGCATAATTATCTTCAGGGAGGCTGATTAATTGCCTGAGAATGACATGGTCTGAAAGCTGATGTATAAATGTTTAGTAAGCACCTAAGACCAGTTCATAACAAATTCCCTTGAACATAACTTTTGTCACACTTGTCAGTTCTGCTTTCAGCTTAAAGATGCAAGGATTTCTTGCATCGAGGCTGCAGTTACAGAAAGGATGAGTGCTAGCGACTGATACAGGTATTTGGAAGAGCTGCCACAGGGAAGAGAGCATCCTGGCAGCCCCTTACCACTGTAGCTATGCTTCTCATCTGCAGCAGCTCTGGGGTGGGCAGGGGCACATTAAGCTCACATTTACCAAAGGAAAATATTGAGACTCAGAGAGTCAAAGCAGTGAGCAAAATGATTACATGCTGTCGCCTGGTCTGTCTGCTGTTTAACCTTCTGCCGCTGCACTGAAGTACTCTGTCTTGCATTTTCTGGTTTACATTTTTCTTTTAAACAATACGACTGGCTAGATGCTTTCCCAGATTCTCTGTGTGGGAGTATTAAAGCTCTGTTAAACAAGTGCTGGAAAAGGAGAGTTAGTTTGATGGGTGCTGGTTAGTGAACTCCAGTTGCTACCAGAGATCTGTTGTGGGATGAAGGAGAATGGAATCTTTTCACTACTAACAGCTGTAGCATAAATCTTTATTAGTTTTATTGTGTTTGATTAAAATAGTTCTCAGCTGGGCTCTTTGTGGAAGTCAAAGCTACACACTGACCCTGTTTTTCACCCTGAATAGGGATTTTGTTCCTATGATCATACCTCTGATGTCATGAGCTCGATTTTGCTCTTGATGCAATGCCCACTTGTACTTCTTCCCTGGCTGCCTGCAGCACCGTAACAGGCACAGGGAGATGAGGGAGCCTGTGTGTCCAGTCATCTACCCACTGGGGCATGGGGCTGGGAACAGAAAAGGAAGATGAATAGCAAGCAGTCCAAATCCCAGTCCGAATGAGCTGAATAAAGTTACAGAACTGGATAAAATAGTCCCTCTTACCTTTGGACCTGCTGTCTCATCTCTGGAGGCAATAACAAGCTGGCTCTTTTTTCGTGATCCAGCCTCTGGTTTGTGGAACAAGGCCGGCAGCCAGCTGCCCTTGCCCTGTGCTGGCAGGGAAGCGGGGGGAAGCTCTCTCCAGGACAGGCAGTGGGGAGGTTGATTTAGGCATATCGTGCACACCTCAAAAAGTCTTCATTTTCCACTGCTTTGATGTTATTTGGGCAAGCAGGAACCTTTTCCAAGGAAGGGATGATACAGTAGAAACAATACACAATATTTTCCAAGTAACTTTTCCCTCACCTACTATCTTAAAAAAGAAGTTGATAACCTATTACCGGCGTTACCCTGTTCTATAATAAAATTACTTAGGAATAGAGCAGAAAAGAAAGGGAGGCAAACTATAACTGCTAGTGACACAGCATTTTCCAGGTGATTTATATTTCAGAGTCTGCTTTTTTATAACACAAAACCAGCACGGGACTTATTGACCATAAAACTCGCAACTGAATTAAGAATAAACATGTGTGGTAAAGTCTGGCTAAGTCTGTAAGATACCCGAGAAAAACATTGAATTTCGAGTTCTTAGTAATTCTCACTTCTAATAATCACATTTCATAAAAATCTTGCTAATTCTTCCACATGTGATAAAAATGCTAAAGAAAAAGATTATCATAATGAGTGGTAATATTTTATATTAGGGAGATGTAAAAGTGCACAAATCTCTCTCAGGTACTGCTATATATCTCCATAGGAGATGAGTTAGAAGGGAGGTAAAAAATCAGCATTGAAGAAAAAAGGTGAAAAGGAATAAAAAAGGTCTTTGTTGAATTATTCAGCTTTCCAGTAGGATTATTGTAAATGCTTAACGGCATCAGTTACCACTAAGGTTTCCCCATCATTTCCTTTTTGCACATTCTATTCTCAGTTGTGTATACTTTTTCTGAACTCTTCATTTGGACAAAAGTTTCCATGTCTAGTGTCTGCTTTAGGCTGCTTTATTTGTGGAAAAGTTCAGCCAAAATGATTCACTGGTTTCCAAGTAAGAGGTTGGTTAAAAATACATTGTTTTTCACACAGTAAAAATGTTCTGGTTGCTTTTCCCTGGAGGCACCGAAGCACCCCTCTCATTTGAAACATGGAGTAGAAATTGGGCTTGGCATGAAGGCTGGGAGGAGGGGGATGCTCAGGCAGTACGAGTGGGCTTAGAGCACACTCTGATGTATATGTAGTAAACCAGCAAGTCCAGTAGTCTCTTTTCACTGGGCTGCTGCCAGCAGACATCTGCCAAACCTGTTGTTTGGTGATGCATCTTTTTCCCCTCTTTCCTCTTTGCCGCTCCTGCGCAAATCCCTGCGGGACTCCAGCCGCAATGAGTTACCTGCTCTTTCTCAAGCTCTTGTTTTGGAAATGCAATCTCAGAGCGTGTGAGCACAGCACAAATCCACACTTCCACCCACTGCGGGGTGCCGTGTGTCGTGTCCTACCTGCTGCTCCAGCCCCTGGCAGCAGCAGTCTGCAGGAACCGGGGAGCTTTGGGCTGTCTGCGCGGACCCCTCCTTGACTGGTACAAACCATCGCGGTCAAAAATTGCAGATGCTTCTCTCTCCTTGCCCAGGAGGAACTGAATTGTAGGCATTTGGCTGTTGAATTGTTGACATCTGGGAAGAGCAGTCGGCATTTCCATGGGTAGCACCTAGTGGCATCTCTGATTTTCTTTTCTTGTTATTTTTAAAGATGAAATTGCAGGAAAAAAAGAAACACTTTTGAAGCACATCTCCCGGGTTGCACAGGCAGGCAGTGACAGCTTGGCTCTCCCCCATGTGCACCTTTTCATCGTGTGCTGTGGTTTCTACAAGATCTCTGCCTCATCAGTTCTAGAGAATAAATGGTGGGAAATAGTGAATAGTGTTAAGAACTGCCTTGCAGGTTTTAAGCAATACAGCAACTAGTTATTCAGCCTAGGAAAAGGTACATTGTTATGTGGCTGATCTCCATACACAGGGGGAGCACAGCGGCATGGTGCCAGCAGGGGAACCCCAATAATCCATGAGAGAAAAGGGGCACTGCCTGGAGCCTCCCAGTGCATCACAAGTGATCGGCCCCATGGGGAGTGACTGGGGGTGATGGCCACCACAAGAGTGAATGGGACAGGCTCTCCAGAGCACCCCACAAACTGGGGGGGCTGTGCCTAGGGGTATGAGACTCGTTATGGGATGCAAGAGAAGATCATTTTGGGATTTATTATAGGATGTTTAGGGGAAGAACCAAAGGCAGGGAGGAAGAGTGTTTGAGGTGATCGGGCAAAAACAAGGGTGGGAAAACACAGGGCTAAGGGGATAAAAGGGGCCAGTTGCACATAAGCAGGCTGCTGGTCAGCATGTTTGTCTGCCCATGTCCTGCACTGCACCAGCTCAGCCTGTCCTGGCTTCTCACTCAGCTCAAATAATTTTCCTCTGCATGTGTGCGTATGGGGGTCTAAGCACCAGCAGCTGGAGCAGGACCATGGGTC
This sequence comes from Platalea leucorodia, assembly GCF_965183815.1. Taxonomy (NCBI): domain Eukaryota; kingdom Metazoa; phylum Chordata; class Aves; order Pelecaniformes; family Threskiornithidae; genus Platalea; species Platalea leucorodia. The sequence goes on along the minus strand of NC_138825.1, from coordinate 66,169,615 downwards.
ACAGGGCCACGTGCCCGGGTGCCAGCACCTGGAGCGGATGGGAGGTGTGTATGTGTGTGTGAGCATCAGCCAACATCTCACTGGACTGGCTGGTGAGCAGGGCAAGGGGCTTGGGAGTTGAGGGTGGTGTGTCTGTGTGTCTGTATGTGTGTGTATCATCTGAGCACCAGCAAATGGAGCAGGGCATTGGGCCCTGGGGACTTGTAAGTCCAGGGGTGAGCTACCCAAGGGATTCACATTATATAGACATATGTATTTCACAACCTTCATCATGAACTGCCAGAGAACAGAAGAGGATTAGGCTGTTTGTGCTGTCTGTGCATGTGTACGTGTCACTGTTGGTGTTGCTTTGTGGGGCCAGCCACATGTATATGTATATTTGCATATATGCATACATCATGCTTGTGCGTGTGTGCCTGTAGGGGATGCACACTCAGCCTTGCTACTGGCTGGACCTGGGGACATGCAGCAGCAGCAGCATCACCTCTGTTGGGATGCCGGATTCAGCAAACCCAAATAGATATGGTATATCTAAATGTAGAGTAAGCACCCTGTGTGCTAATGGAAAGATGAAGATGAAACGGACAAATAAAATAGGCAGATAAAACTGATGAAAGTGTTTTAATAGTTCCCATTAGGTGAGTACTGAAATGCTACAGTATTTAAACCCCTGCCTCTCCCATGGCCTGTCATTTCTTTAAACACCAGTTGTTTGAACGTTCAAACACAGCAGTCGGGGCTGACGGGGCTCTTGCCGCAGCGGGAACAGCCCCCCAAGAAAGCGTCCCTCTCTGCCGGGCTGTTCCAGCCAGGTGAGGTGATGCGGGCACCCAGCCTCCCAGCCGTGCTCTGCTCAAGAGCCCGAGCTGAAAAACCACCCTGCGCTGCTGGGTGCCAGGGCCGCCAGTGACTGCTGCCGCGCTGGAGTTATTCTCCCTTGGTACCACAAGATGGCAGGGCCTTAATTTTAAATCTCTGTTTCAAATTTTATTTTGTTTATTCTGCTGTTTTCGATTTCCTTTCATTTTGGGGCTGCTCGACACTCTCAGCTCCTGCTATTTATGTTATTAAGCTTAAAGGAGGAGTTTAAATGATGCTTTTTAGTGATGAGGTTTTGTCTGCATAGCAGTTTTGCTTTAGCTCTGGGGTGGGTTAAACACTTTAAAAAATAACACTACTTTACCAGTATAACTTGTTGTAAGTTCACCTTTTTGGCTCCTTGTTGGTACCATTTGTTTCCTTTTCCTTCTGGGAGTAGGCCAGCCACTGCAAATATTTTTACACTGGTATAAATTACAGAAGATGTAATAGTTTACATATAAAATGCCTCAGCTTTTGTCCCTGGACAAGACCTTAGTATTTGAAGAAGGCAGATGTTTGGGTTGGGTGTTTTTGCTGTTGTAAAGGTATTTTCTCAAGTGCGCTGACAGACCCCATCGCTGGCGTTGCCTGATGTCAGCTCCTCCCCTCCTACACCTGCACAGGATTCTGCATCAGCAGGACATTACCCAGGTGGGGACTGAGGATGGGTTTTAATGCATGTGTGCACACTGAGCCCCCCACCTTCCTTTTCTTCATTACTGCTGAGATCTCCCCCTTGCCTGGGAGGGCAAAAGGCAGGATTTAGGACTGGCATCAAAGACTATTTAACACCATCCCCTCTAGCTCCTTGTCAGAAGAGGGCATTTCTCCTATCCTATGAAGTGTCTGTTTTAGCCTTGAAAAGCTTAGAGCAGATACCACATGCAAACCTCTCAGGAGGCAGCAGAGAGTGCTGTTCAATAAGCAGTTATTTTTTCAGTCTGGTTCTCCTTTTTTCAAGTTTTAATGCAACATTGAAGAGGAAAACATGAAAGGAGAAGAAAGAAGTACTTTGCTCATACGAAAGAGTCCTCCATCCTCTGCAAATTAAGTGGTGTACTAAATACCAGCTGGTATGAGGCCAAAAAAAGATGTGAACAGCTTGTCTTGTACAAGCTCTACATCTCACTGTGTGCTTGGCAAGTCCATTTTTCCTGCCTGGGTATCTCAGCCGCACATTGCTTAAAGGCTGGCAGGTGGGCACAGAGGGGAAAGACCCATAGCATAGTGTGGAGAAGGTGTCAATTACCTGCTACCAAGTCCAGAATTCAGCCCTTTAAAATTCCTCTTCTGCTGTTACCCTGCTCTGCAGGCAGGAGCAGCACCCTTGCTCTGGTAGTCATCATGGCTGAACAAGCAAAATAACTATTTCTTTATGCTAGACAGAGTAAGGTAAGTGGCTTTTCTTCTTAGGAGACAAAAGAAAAATGAAAACCTTGGTAGTAAAAACAAGATCAGCAAGGATCTTGTGTTACATGTGATGAGCGGAGGAATAGGAAAATTCTAGCTAGGGCTGTGGAATAGGAATAAAGGAATAAAGGGAGGGAGGCCAGAGATGGAAAATTATAGTAGTAAACTAGCTGGGAACTAAACCCAAATAAATGAAGATAACTCCTAGACCAGCAAGTACTGATTGAAAGGGAACAGCCCTACTTTTCCTGTTAGTGCAGAATTTGAAAACTGAGAGTTTTCAGTGAAAATTAAACTTTGAAGAGGACACTGTATGGATGGATCTCTTTTACTGTCCATGCTGGGGTTGAGGCTGACTAGTGAATTTAATACATATATTTCTCTGATATGAAATGTTTTCCTCAACTTGCAATTTCCAAAATTTCTAACCTGTTCCAATGTCATACAAATGCTGTTTAAAAACCAATATATAAAGACACACTCTGTGAAGCCATATTAAAAAAAAGAAAAAACACAACAAAAAAAGCCACACAACAAAGAAACCACAAGAGCCATTTCTGAGTATCAATTCTGGCAAACAGATATTAGTCCTTTAACAGTTTTGGTTATGAACACGATGCATGCAAAGATATACCTACAAAAAAAAAAAAGAGGTGCTTGGAAAAGACATGTTTTATCTTTCTGTTTACAAGGGAAAGTTCTTATCTGGTTACCAGTCTATCTTCTGCCAATACAGGAATGTTCTGTAAAGTAGACAGTTTTTGTCAAATCTAAGATTACCTTTCCCAGACAATAAAGCCCCAGGACTTCAAATAGGAGATGAACAAGCAAATGGACAGATTTCATAATCAGGAAGTCTTGGCTAATTGTCTTTTCTAGCCTTCCATAATTTTATTTTGCCTAATTGTCCCAAAACCCCCTTTAATAATTCCTTCTCCTCTTCTGCGCTAAAACACTCCCTGTACGTTTCTGGCAGTCGTCTATCTCTGTGGCATCCAGCTCCCGCATGCACATTTTCACAGATTTATCCACCATCACCCTGTTTGGAGTGTGTGTTAGTTTAACTGCAGACATACTTCTGGTGATGGCATGGGTAGGCTACTGAACACAGGACTCCTAAGCTTGGTTCACTGCATTAGGTATGAAGCCAGTTGTTCTTTCCATCATGACTTTCAAAAATATCCACAGATTTCATATATAGGCATCTCTTCTCTCTACAGGTCAGTTCTTCCCCACCCTAGCTAAAAAGCACTAACCTCTGGAGGTATGTTCAACTGGATATATTTATCTTTACTTTTTTCCTGCTGTCTGGTTCCTGTGGTGCCTTTCTCAGTTTTCCGACCTGTTTTTCTACGTCTTGCCAGCCTTGAAGGGCCAACTCGTCTGCTGTTGAAGGATGAGGTAGACTCATATATCTCTATAATGGATTTGTGTCACCTTACTTCAGCAGTGAATCCAACCTGATAAGTCTAAAAATGTGTCTAGGTTCAGTATTTCAATTACAGTTTCCCCAGAGAGGCACAATCTGGGAATAGCTTCTCCCAGATTTATTACATGATGCCACAAATAATGGCCAACACTTGAGCAGCTTTTATGGCTTTCACAGCATATTGGAGACTTGTAACTTGATGTCTAAAAGACACAGATATTTATAGAAGTTTGCTGTATTCCCCAGAAGTGCCTCACAAGGTTTTGCACAGGTTATGAAGAAGCTTTCAAACCCTATCCCCTTACATATCTTAAGACATCCTCTGATGACAAGCCAGTCGTACAATCTTAAGGCAGGCAATTAACAAGAAAAATATAGTGCACAACATGCTCTTTTAGACCTGAGAACAGAAATTCTTAGTAAAACCAACAGGAGACCCACAGAAATGCTATTTGTCTTGGTGAAGTAGGTATTTTTAATGTATTTTCTCTTGTACTGATAGTCCAGGCTTAAATAAACCTGAAAGGCATTTGAGATTGTCACATTATTTTTGCTCCTTCATAAAGCAAGACTCTTCAGAGTATTGCGTCAAGCTGTAAGAACCTTTGACCTAGGAACCATGGTCCCTAGGTTAGAGTAGGGGAAGGAGTCAGCAGCTTGGATTTTGCTGGGTTTCCTTTCAAGAGATTAGAAATTTCCAGTGAAAAAAATATCGTTATCTTTCTTAAAAATCACTGCAAACAGAGAAGCAAAATCATGACTAAATAATGACAATATGCTGAGGAAATTGTTGCATAAATCTAAAAGAGTAATTTTTTTTTCTTTGCCAGTATTTCGTAAGGGAGTTGTAAACCACCTGTAATGAGGCTGCCTGGTGGTTAATTAGTGAGAGAACCACATTCAGCTCCCAGCTGGTTTCTTGCTCACTAGGATGGAAGAAGCTGGAAGCATTTACAAGGTGATGTATATGTAACCCATGGGAGGCATACATAAGAAAGGAGAGAACAGCCTCACAAAAGGCAATTACTTTACCAGTAACTCTCTGAGTCTCAAGGAGTATTTATACAATCTGTTTGTGTTTTACAGTAAGAGTTTTCTGTCTCTCAGAGCTCACCTCAACAACACAATGTTAGTTGTAAAATTGCAATATGTCATCCTAGATCAGATGTGATGTCCCAGATTCACTGTATGCCACAGACTCGTGTAAAAAGACATTCACTTAAAGTAAATATTTTGTTAGTATGATCTTGTGCAAAGTGTTCCTTCACATGAAATACTGTCAGGGGAGGGTTGTCCCTCCAGGAGGGCCCATGTTCTGCACCATCCTCCTCTGCTACAAAGAGCAACTAGAGGCCTCAGCTGGCTTGAAGCTAGGTAGAGGGAATAATACTTGATGTCATTTAAGGAGCTCTGGCATATCCCAGATAAAATCAACTGTATGTAGGGATGCATGGCAACTAGGGAAAAAGGACTGCCTTTTGTACAGTAAGTACAAAAAAAAAAAACCAACAACCCACATATGCTTTTAGCATCTGAGGCTTAAAATACAAGGAAAAGGTATAAGCTGAATGAAAAATATGTCCCACTGTGTATTCTGTATCTTTTCAATGATTAAAAGGGCGTGATATTTCAAGACAGATGGTCAACTCCCTCCCAAAAAGCATGCTCTGCAAGCTCAGAACTGCTGCAATATACATCTATTTAGTTAGTTATCTATATGCTGCCTACGACACAATAGAAGTTGACTCCTGCAGTATGATCTGGACATGATCTCAATAATTAAAAGCACAATAGAAAGAGTTTAACTCAAATAAAATGAAACAGAAATAGTTTAATCCTAATAAGTCTGGGAGATGGTAGCTTTTGCCTGTCCTAGCTAACACAAGCCGTGCTCTGTCCATCCTGGACTCTTCCAGTCAAGGGAGCAAGCAAAGAATCGCACAATGATTTTATTCTGAGCAAATGGTGATAAGGCAGTTGCTGCCATCTGAGCCTGTAAAATTATCACTTACAGACTCCCAGCATACCACCTTTCCTCTTCCTGAAGTAATTTATTTACACTTTTAGGGTTTGTTTGCATTTAACTAAAAAGGTGGATATTTAATTCAAAAGACCTTCTTAAAAATCTTAACAATATAGTTTAAACTTCAGTAATTTTAAAAGGAAACTCCAACAAGTATTTAACCAGCCACCTCTATGCCGTTCATCAACCTTCCTAACTGTGCACGATGGTTATATGTTATAATGAAGATTTTGCTTCTAAGGCAGGTATTCACAGGTTACTGAATATTTTCCCTGTATATCAGAGCAACTATCCTCCTTTGCACTGTTAAAAAGTCCCACTTTCTTTATGCATTTACATTCAGCAGCCATGCATATTTAAAATCCATGTAGTATACATACAATCCAACTATGCGGTTTCTTCAGTTCAGTGTTCCCATCACATATTAAACTACAGTTTTACCCAATTTTGTGAGTGTATTTTAAAAACAAGGAAACGTATTTTACCAACTCCTTATGAGTCTCATTGAGACCCAAGGCAGTTTGCAGGGCAGCCATGAAAAAGCTGGTGGCCACAGTCAGTTCCAGCCCCCCTCACCACGGCCAAGGGGCAAAGAGCAGCAGAGCCTCTGAACTTCCCCATGCACAGCAAGCGCAGAAGTCACCACTGAAGTCATAAATTCAGTGCTACAAAGACTAGAAAGGCAGGACACGGAGCAAACAAATGTTGCTGGAGTCAATGGTTCACTCACCACAGTTGTCTGGGAAAAGCTTCCTGTTCTCTGAGTATTTTTACAGCTGTGGTACAAATAGTCTTGAAAGTTTTTACAGGTTGTCTTGAAGGTAGTCAGATTTAGCGTACGTACTGGAAGCAGGGGTTACTATTCTCCTCTGCCTTCTGCAGTTACATAAACCAGGGCAAAGTGTGTTTTAGAACAACTATGTTAATGACAGCATTTAAAAATCATTTTGCACCATTTAATGTTGGTACTTACACACTATGCAGAAGAAAATGGTCCTTCATCAGCATTACCTCATATGAGTATACTCATATTATCTTACCTTGAAGAAGAGCAGGATGAGTAGGAGAAACAATCACAAATTTAGCAGAGAATCACATTTCTATCTGTAAAAAATTAGCAGTGTAACTGTACCTGTTGAAAATGCTTTTCAACACTGAAGTCTGTGGGTACAATGCAAACCAAGTGGGTAATAGCAAGAGCCACATCTGATTATGTGGGATTATTGAAGTGGTGATAGGTATGATTCTTGTTCAGTGGTTTGGAAGAGCTTGTACTGAATTTTAACATGTCTTCTTTTGAGCAGGATGCAATAACTCCTCCTAAAATGGCCAGCTTTCGGAAGCAGACTATAAGACACATTTTTAGACATCTTAACTCATCTTACGTTCGCCTGATATCTTACAGTTTTCCTGCAAACTAGAGTTACCACAAAACTGAAAATTCAGTCTGGGAAAATATTCTGCTTTTCTAGTTTTGATGTATAAACGTAAATTGTGTTCATATATTTATCCTAGGTGAGTGCACTGGGCACCAGGCTTTAGGTTTTGGTTGCCGGGAGTGGGCATCTGCACGGCAAGCACTTTGCAGGGGCTGAAGAAGGGAAACTTCATGGCTGCCCCCACCTCTTTGTTCAGCCTGTGCCAGGCTCGGTGCGCCCACAGGACGCTGGTGTCTGGGGAGGCGATGCTCCCGGGGTACCTGTGGCCTAAGGAAACCTCCGTGGGGATGGAGGAAGCAGCCCCGAAGAGCGCTCTGTGTCACAGCTGTCATTTTCTTCTCCCAGCTTTCCTCTCTGCTAAAAGGTTCAGGATAAGTTTGCTGTCTCTCTCTCTCTCATGCAAGACAGGGATGTACCAAAAATCAGAAATAAGAGGCAGAGAGCGGAAGGAGTGGGCATTCTTAAACATTCCAGAAGTAATAATTGGTCTAAAAATAGTCACTTTCTGCATGAAGCGGGGGGAGAGGAGAATGAGGCCAGTGTTTCCGCTAGGTTTTATTTATTAAATTTGTGCCTCTTCAGCATCTAGGATAATATGGCCATACAGTCCCTCTTTTTAACCAGCCAGTATGGTTACCAAGCCAGACCTCCCCAGTGAAAGGGCTTAAGCCCAGCACAGTTGCACTACCACTGGCTGTGGCTCTGCTTCTCGCCCTTGTGTCAGTCCCCACTTGCACCCAGCCTAGATGTCACGGTGATACAGGCACAGATGGGCTTCCACGGAGTCGCACGATGGGTCTTGTGGATGGGATATGTGAACAGAGAATGACACCCTTCCCTATAGGGGCAAATCGAAGAGCTACGTAAACTCCAGTGCTCCCTTCTCAGTCTTCCTTTGTCCTGGTTTTACAACAAACAGGCAAAATCCCAAATGGTTGTTGATTCAGATAACGTGAATATTTGAGGAGAGCCATATGGTCATTAAATGGAAGCTTCATAATGAATAAATAACAAAACCAAAAGGGGATTAAATAGTATTAATAGTATATCTATAGATAGTCTACAGGTGACAGGCAGCTGGACCATTGTGTGGGGAATCTGATTTAAGGAAAACGGGATTTTCAACTGCTATTCCAGAATGCAACTTCTTATCCCACTAAAATAGTTATATATTTAGCTTTTCACTAGAAATTCTTAACACATTTCTTCACACAGAACAGCTCTGAATAGCAAAATCATTAAAAGGAGGTACTACATTTAGTCATTTTGTGCTCATCATCTCTAACTCATTGATCTTCCACTGTATACTCAATATCCTCCCTCTACCATGGTTTGCTTGAAAACAGTATTTACTGTATATACTTTTAACTATAACTGTTATGAAAGCTTTGGGTAACTATACAATGGAAGAGTACATGCTTTAGCATTGCACAATATTGAAAGAAAACCACAGAAACCTGTGCCTGAGAGCTTTTTCTTATGCAGTGTGACTACGTATCTGTTTGCCCCACCTGTTTTTTCTTCAGTGGCATGGAGTTAGCTTGTGGCATTTCTCACCTTTGTCTTTGCTTTAAATTTTTTACAGTTTCAGATTTTCACCATTTATTTATTTTCTTATTTTAAGTTTCTTTCATAATGTAATGTGCACATTGGTTTGGATCCTTTTAGTTGGAAGTATCGCAGAACTGTATCACCAGTTTGTCATTTTATCTACCTGTGAAGCAAAATTTTCCTTTCCATTCCTCCAGAAGTTATAAAACATTTGCAGGTTAAACAAAAATGAACTTTTAGTGTATACCGCAGGTCTTCCTGATATACTGGCAGTTATCTCTCACGGACATCCTTTCTGGGTCAGTTTTGCTTTACATCATCTCGTGGCTTACTGGATGGCAACAGCAAACACCCACCTATTCACATGTTCTTAGGACGGGTGCCCATGGAAAGGAAATCTCCGTAGATAAGAAACTGCATCAAATCAGAGAACAGCCAAGTGAATGGAAAATAACCCTAGATCTGCTTTATCTTTGTTGCAAACCAAGTCAACATAGGACTGATGCCAGTAGCCCACGTCTATTAGCAAATGAGAGACCGCATTGCATGTGAAAGGGCTCCCCTGTCCAACACAAATGCTCTTTTCTCATTTCGTTCCCTATTATTTTTCTCCTCACTCCCTGACAAAAAGCTATTCAAACATGCCCACTGTAGGGATGGGTTTGAGTGTAAGAAAGGCCAAGGCTCCCGCTGACTGCTTTTACAACAAGGTGCACCTTGGACTCTGTGATATCTTAGCTGGAAGATGCCCTGGCTTTTCATGTTCAGAACGGATCTGTACAAATCATCACTTGGAAGATTTTTCTACCTATAATTCACCATGACTGCCATTTGTTTTTCATTTTTCAACCAGTTCTATTCAGGAACACGAAACAGAACAGTATAGTTGTTCTGCTGGCAGGAAGGAGACACCTAAATAGTTACATTTCTGTATTGAAACTTCAGGGTTTTGACCCCAAAAAAGCCATATGGTATTTGGCGTACACCTTTTCCTTACCTTATCCAGCACCAGTGGGAAGGATGGCAGAACATACCACTGTCCAGGTATATTTGGAGAAAGCAGCTGCCCAACAACGGCAAAGAAATTTCCCAGGATTTGGAGGGAATTTCTCTTACCCTACGTGCAGACCGCAGCATCAGGAAGATTTAGCAGGGCCCATGAACCTCTATCTTCATCGCTCATTTTAAACTCCCTTTATGCATAAATTTTGTAATGAGATTGTTATAGATCCTAGAAAATTAATCTATACTTGATTAACTCTCTCATCTCTACTTGAGGCATTAGCTGCTTCAGTGCCTCTCTTCTGTGTTGATTATCACACACATCATTGTCATTTTGGCTACCCACAAAGGAGCCTTACCAGATTTGTAATGCTTTCCTTTCACTTCTCAAATACAGAGAAGGTAGTTCCCAAATCCTCTCCTTATATTCCTTCTGTCGTGGTTTAACCCCAGCTGGCAACTAAGCACCACACAGCTGCTCGCTCACTTCCCCCCAGTGGGATGGGGGAGAGAATCAGAAGAGTAAAAGTGAGAAAACTCATGCAAAGCAAAGCAAGGAATTCGTTCACTACTTCCCATGGGCAGGCAGGTGTTCAGCCATCTCCAGGAAAGCAGGGCTCCATCATGCATAGTGGTTACTTGGGAAGACAAATGCCATCACGCCGAACGTCCCCCCCTTCCTTCTTCTTCCCCCAGCTTATACACTGAGCATGACATCATATGGTATGGCAGAGCCCTTTGGCCACTTTGGTCAGCTGTCCCGGCTGTGCTCCCTCCCAGCTTCTTGTGCACCAGGCAGAGCATGGGAAGCTGAAAAGTCCTTGATTAGTTTAAGTGCTGCTCAGCAACAACCAAAACATCAGTGTGTTATCAACATTATTCTCATACTAAATCAAAAACACAGCACTATACCAGCTACTAAGAAGAAAATTAACTCTACCCCAGCTGAAACCAGGACACCTTCTTATGTGATGTTTCTTTGCATCAGAACAGCCTGCCCTTGTTAAGAGCTGCAACTGCACAGACAGGTATCAGTCATTAAGAGTCAATGAACAAAAATGTTCAGAAAACCCGTTTATTTCAGCTTAGTCAGGTTCTTGATCTGCTCTGGACTCACCACACTGCACAAAAATGCTCAATGACATAAAACGTACGTAACCAAGTCTGTGTGTAACTAAGTCTACAGAGGTTATAGTGCAGGTCTTGCAGTGGTCAGGGGAGCACTCTCAACATCCCAAACAACTTATTTTTACAGCCACACTCTCGTAAAGTTTATGCAGCACTATGGAAAAATTATAGTTTACTGTAACTGCAGTGTGGCTATGAAAATAAGGGGGGGGGGTTGGGTGTTCAAAGTCCTTTTCTACTGTGTTGCATAATTTCAGTGGGAACAATAAATTAGGTATCGTTTGGGAATCTTCCCTGCCCAACACCATCTGAGTAAAAAAGTTGCAGATTTTGAAAAAAATAAACAAATAAAAATTTTTACGCGAGACACAAAAATAACCTCTTAATCAACAGTTTGGCCTATTGTGATGCTCGGCATGTGCTAAAAATAGCTCCTGGCAGGCTCGTACTCTGGTTCCCTGTGCGTGCCAGAGCCTGGCTGTGAGATACATCTTTATTGCTACTGCTATCCAGATCAAATCTAGCAAAGGTGTGCCTCCCCCTCGCCAAAGCTTTACTCTCCGTACAAATATCTTAAGAGAAAAGAAACACACTGGATTGCCAGGGACTGGGGAAGAGAGAAAGAACAGAAAAGGGGGAAAGAAATCCCTGTCAAGTTGAAGGACTCGTATAGCAATCGCTGTGGGGACATTTGGGGTTCATCCCTTTCACACCCATAGCGTTCAGTTCTCTTAAGGTGGAGAGATGGTTTGCAATGTGTTGCTCCCAGAAATGTCCTCCCTAAATGAATCCTTCCTGTAGCTTTACGGCAGATGTCAGTCAGACATGCCCAAATACACCTTTGCAAGACATGTCCATACAGAAACAATTTCATAACCTGCAGATGTCAAGAACCAAGACAAAATAATACAGCGCACACCAGGTTGAATGTAGTTAACTAAGTTGCTTTTAGTTTATTAATTTTACCCATATACATAGTTGGTTTTGAAAACACCACATGAAAGAGCCAGGAGAAAGTATAACAAAATGATACGGGAAAAGATTTCAATATGCAACGTGCCAGTGTACCTACTGTGTTTTATACATACTTTATACTGAAAGCCAAAAACCCCACAGTTTTCAGAGGAAGCACACATTTTATTTTGAACTGTCAAATTTAGTTTATTAATAAGTAAAAAAATAAATCTACAGTAGCAACAGTGCAAACACCTCAGGACTTGCATGGCATACAGAACACAAATGAATAAAAATTATTATACAAAGGGCCCAATGTTTCCTATGGTACTGGCTGTGACATGTATGACAAACAACAGGGTGAGGAATAAACTGCAACGTAAACAGGAAGATGAGCTGCATATTACTGGTTCTGTCTTGTACGGTCTCTCTATTTCAGGGGGTAAAGCTGTCATGCCTTGGATCTGCAATTAAAATAATAAAAATTGATCAGAGCTTTGTCACATGAGATTAGAGATCTGTATTTTGCTCCTTAACTAGTTGGCAGCTTGCATGAGAAGCTATTGCTAGTTTTGTACTGGGGTTGTGACTCTTACTGTGGATACATCAAGCTCAGTAAAAATATTAATGTATTGCATGCCAAATGATCAGCCAGTGTGCACATCCATTGTTCTCAGCTAGGGAACAGCTGTACACACTGGCATCCTCTCCAGTAAAGCAAGGTTAGGCTTTTGTTGGTTGATTTGTATGACCTTCTTTTGCTTTGTGGGATTGTTTGGTTGGTTTGGGTTTTGTTTTCATCTTTCTGGCAGACAAAAATGGAAGTTTACAGTGTTACGGTGCTATAGGGATATTGGATGATATTTGAGCATGTTCATTTGTACATACAAGGCTTACACTTGCATGTACAAGGCAGTTAATCGTGCACACATTTATTTCACAGAATCATAGAGTGGTTGAGGTTGGAAGAGACCTCTGGAGGTAATCTGGTCCAATGTCCCTGCTCAAGCAGGGCTGCCTACAGCAGTGTCATATTTCTATATACTGAGCATTTTTTACTCTTCCCTTAAACTCAGTGCAATTTTTATGGAGTTAGACACAACTACCTGCCTGTCCTGGCTTTAACATGAAATTGGAGAGATTTGGGTACACTGCTTGTCTATACTTTTCCTAAATGTACTCCCTACATGTTGAAGAAAAGAAGCTATGCAAAAAGAGAGCCCCTGCACACAAACATTTCTGAAAGTTTGAATGCCCACCTGCACAGCATGTGCTTGCTTTGGGTTTTTTTCCATGTTGCAATTACCCTGTACTGCAGAAAAAAAAAAAAATCTAAATATTGACTTAATCTTAGCAAACACAACACAAAGCTAAAACTTATCAAGGGACCATCCCTACAGAAGGATGAAGGTATTTTCAACTCAGTTCCTCTGCTTCAAGTTTTTTTCTTCTTGTAACAACTCACCGATTGTTTGGCCATTCAGGTTAAATCTGTTCTTGATTTTGATGAGGATAGCCAATTTAATGTAATATTACTAATAAGGGAAGGGAAAGGAAAGAGTCCTAATCTTAGCTTTGATGAATATGCCCTAGTCATTTGAAATAGGAAACTATGATTAAAAGGAAGAACTAAGCACTCCCAGTTCCAGTGAGTTCACTGTTTGACTATGTTCTTTAAGTTGTAAGTATTGTTCCTTCATCCTGTAAGATAAACGGGAACAGCATTTTCCAGAAAGCATACCATTTAAAAAAAAAAAAGCCTATCCCCTCCCAATAAAATTTCTGTGTGCTTTTCATCATCTTAACTTGTCCTCTGACGAATAATCAGTGAAAGAGTGGCTACGCAGCTGCTACTGGCCAGCAGTTGCAAAGGTCCAGAAGTTTAACCAAAACTGGTGAATAGTCACATGTACTGTCAATAACTACTTTTCACAGAAGGTCTGCAGTGGGACAAATATTAGAAAAAAACCAGAACCTCTTTGATTACTTATAGCACACAGTATTTCATTGACATCCCATGGGCAGAACAGTCTGATTGATGTTGGAAAGACCCAAGAACATCGCTGCAGGAAGGGCAATTTCTCCACCACCTGAAAGCACTGTGTGACCCACTACGAGGCAACGTGGGCTGTTTTGTGGGGTGAGGGGAATGAGGCAAAGGTCCTTTCTTAGGAAGCATTTCATCAGTAGTATCTGGTATCAGCTTTGTTATGCTGGCCTAAAATCATGGTAGAAGATAAGCTAGTACAATGAGACAATCTCCCCTTCTGAGCAGAAAAGCTCAAAAAAGCGAAATGGAGTCTTGAATTTGGACTCTGTAAAGGAGCTCAAGGAGCAATATATATTTTTCAGCATCTCCTTCAGGGATGATACTACATGCACTAGCAGTTCTTTATAAACACACATCAGTGCTAAAGCTGACAGCTTTTCCCAGCAGTCCTGTTAAAATACCAGTAGACATTTAGAATAAATAATAACTTACTGGGGAATTATTTTTTATCTTACAGTTTTTTTCATCAAGAGAGTTGGGAAAGGAAAACTATAGAAGATAAAATCTTCCAAAGGTGCACAAAGGAAACAGAGAATCCAAATGTACTTTTTTTGGCCCAATACTACAGACATCTCTAAGACACAAGACCAACAAAAAAGCAAGAGATATTGGAAGAGTCCTCGTATAACTTTAGGTAGTCTAGATGCCTGAGTTAAGAAGTTAGATTCTTGAGGCTTCCTTATGTAGTCAGTAAGCTTCCCCCTACAGTGTGACTCAGAGAAGGAACCCGATTTAGGGATTTTGGATCATCCATCGCAAGACCCTAATATAAGTCCCTGACAATGGAGGCAGCCAAGGGAAAACAGTTTTCTAACTTGGTCACATAATCTAGACACATGGTTACTCTCTGATCAGTCCCAGACACATTGAAAGACTCCATACTCCTATTACTGATCCCAAGTGCTGATCAGAGCTCCAACTTTTCTGTTCTTTTTAAATACTTCTAGAACTTGAGTTAGGTGAAAGCATTGATGAAACATTCTCATCATTTGTTATTGTATGTAAATGCAATATAGCTGCGAAAACAGTCTGAAGACATATAACCAGGTACTTATTCACACTCAATGAAGCACAGTAAATCACATTTGTTTCATAGCATTGTTGCCTCCTTTTCAACACTTAGACTTACCGACCATTCTGCATTATCTGTTTTTGAACATCTCACATTCACTGGTAGTTTAAGCACAAGTTCATTATAGGAGACACCCTCCGATCTGGACCATTTGAATTTGTTCATTGCATCCATAAAAGACAGGTTTTTATACTGCTTAGGACTCTTGATAATGAAAGGCCAAGTCCTAAAGAAAAATAAATAAATAGATTTTAAAAATGAGATGAATACCATCAGGTTGGAACTGATGAGGAAAAGCTTTGGGAGAATATACTCAGAGAAACAAATGTACTATCAACATGTATATTATGCCTAACTCACATTCTCAGCTAAGTTCTCTGCTACTGAAAATTGATGCAGTTTCATTGATTTTAACAGATTTACAAAAGTTTGTCAGAAGTTTAGGACTTGCTGCCAGATGCTGTTAGAAATGAAGGACTTTAAGAAAAAGAATTACAGTGCTGTTCTCTGATCTACAAACTGAATACACAGGCAATACAAAACAGATCTTCTGTTGTAACTTCTCAAAACAACAAAACAAAAAAAGCACCACACCCTCTACTAGGCTTGGCAGACAGTGTTGTAAAGAAACATTTGCCATTAGAAAGCTGCTTCCAGATGGCTTTGCCAAACTCTGGTCATAACTCAGATAATAGCTCAAACCCCAGCCTAGCACAGGAGTTGCTTTAACATGCATTGGTTGGCAGCAGTGCCAAAAGACCAAATGAGAATAACTGCTGGTGTGGACATTGCCTTTTGGCATGTCCCTCCATGCTGGCTGCAAGAGGACTTTTGGCCAGGGGTGGGATAGAGACCTGCTGCTCTGTTGTGAGAGATATGACTATTTGCCCACGTGTGGGAATCCTCCCCATGAACAAGTTGGGCCAATCCCATTCCCCACCAGCCAAAGATGTGGAAAGGGAAGGAATGGATTTCTTGTCTTTCATTTAGTAAAGAAAACTCAAAAGAAATAAAGAAAGAAAAATAAAAAAACAAACAAACAAACAGCTACATAAAACCTTTTCCATTGTTCTTGCTTTCTCCTTGTTTGACTCTACTGGGATGAATGGAAACAACATGGTGGACGGGTCAAGTTTTTAAAAACAGAAAGTCCAATACAGCTAGTGGAAGAATAAAAGCAGTTAAAACATTATCTAAGTAACCTAATTAATAACTTGGTTGGAGCATGAGTTATCTTTTCAAAGCACTGTAGACAGATCTGTGTTATCTTGCAGTAGGCTGTCTCCCACTTGCTTTGGGTAAAGTGCTGCCTATGCCAAAGTCCACCTAAGCACGGAGGACATAATTTTAATCAAGAACCCATTTTACACTATCGTGGCCCAATAGCTTTTATCTCAGCTCCTCATGATTTATACCACTGTCTGTGCCACCAGACCGAAGAAAAAAAGAGTTTTAAAGTGAGCCACAGTGCCTTGATCTTGCTTCCAGCTTGCCTTCATGTGTAAGTCAAGAGAGACTTTAGAGGAGTCAGTGAAGCAATTCCAGTGTAAGACTGACACAAGAGAGATGAGTATCAGGTCACATATCCTTAGGCTGACAGAGCTTAATGAAACAAGAATTGTGGATTAGGTCATAAATACTAGAGGCATTAATAATCTCTCTTCTAATTACTATTCCATTTGCGGCAGACAGTCTGCATACTTACTCTATTCAAAACATCTTTATTTCCCCAGGCCAAATGTGCATTTTTTCTTTAAGTACAGTTATCATGAATGAACACTCAAGAGAGCATACATTTGTTAGAATATTTTCTTTCTAAGCTCAGAAAGACTCTTTTAGCTAGGACTAATTTAGAAACTGTGTTCTCCCTGTATTAAAAGAGATTTTAAGCAGAAATAGTATGGAAAATGAAGTAGACATTGATTGCATTGTGTCTTTCTTCAAACTCTTCTGTCTTGGATATAAATTTCAGAACTAAGACCAGTAAGCCTGTACATCAAATTACTTTGCAATAATAGTTTTATATGGTTTTGTTAAGATAAACTGTATAAGGAAAGACAACTTTTAAAATTTAAATGTGATGACACACTATTGGTCTATCCATTTTATTTTAAAACCTTACTATATTAGTTTAGTGCAACTAACAATACAAATGCAATTCACCTTTCACCACTAATAGTGCATTCTACTTTCTATTCTTTGATTATTTTTCTGCATTTCATTCATCTGGGAACTTTCCTCTTTAGATTATTCTCACTCTGTTTACAATCACTTCCACTGCTGATTTGTTATTGAGATGCTTTAATTTTAAGCACTGTAAGGAACACTTAAAAACTGAAATACACTATTTATTGATTTTTATATATTCACATACATTTATCCTGATTCTAGTAGGCTTTCTCCCATCTCCTACCAACATTTAAATTTTATGTGAGATTCTGGAAATCACTCTTGCTCTTAGTGAGCAATATTGTTGTCAGGTCATCCCACTGACATTAAAGGGCGGAAAAGCTAGATCCAACAACACACTGGGAAGCTTTTTGTTTTTGCTGAGGACTCTGATGATGAAGGACAGCAAGACTTCTGCTGACTTACCAGAGAAATTGTAACACCTTATTTAAAATTCACTGGCCTGTGGTTTACCCCAGCACTCAGATGCCAGCTGAATTGTACGGACCTTCATGGTGGCTGCTATAGATCCTGAGTTGCCTAAATGGTAACAGCCCCCACTCCTCACCATTCACAGAGGGGATATTTAGTATTTGTGGAGCACTGAAGTAGACAGATCTTACAACAAAGTAATATTACCCCTTTTGAGCTGAGCAGCGGGCCAATATTTAGATTCTCATGGGTTATTATTATTAGGAAGAAAAATTGATGAATGAGCTCAGCGTTTTTCTTTCTGACATGGATTTACATCTCAAAAATGTGCAGTGTCCTGCTTCCCTCAGCAGCAGGAGCACAAGACTCAGAATACCGTGTCTTTGCACAGAATTGCAAGCCCCTGTAGCCAACAGTTCACCTAAAAAGCTCTTCTCTTCCTCTTGGCCAGATTTCTGCCAGTGGTTCCATGTTTTCCTCTTTACTTACTTTGCATATCATCCTCTGACTTGTTATTCTTCCAAAGCCTCCAATTCTCTCATTTGTCTCCGCCGTGGTACTTATCTACCGTTTATCTTTTACTATGAACAATTTAATATTCTCTCAATCCCTCCATTTCCTTTCTAATTTACAAGTTCTTTCCCTTTTGTGCATTTTTGTCAGGGTCACCGAGACAGTGTTAAGCTCTGCATGTGAGCAACAGTTCTAGGATCTGGTTGCACTGATTGACTTCAGCAGAATTACTGACAACAAATCTACCCTGGGTAATTTGATACCCATGCTCCCAAACTCCTTTTTCAAAATTCTCTCTATATACGTGAAACACTGATATGTTTTAATAAATTGATAGATTTGAAACATTGACATGACATTGATACATAGTCTTTTTACAGATGGTTGTGGTGAAAAAAAGCTGCTGTGAGAAATATTATTTCTTTAACAGAAGAAACTGCTTTTTTATTCAAAAGAAAAAGATGTAAAATAATTTGGCAGGAGAAATAAGTAGCAGCACAGCATACTGACAAAAAAGAAGTGGCATGAGTGACTCTGCAACATGTTGCTTTACCAGAAAGAAATAAAGGTTGTATAAAAATGACCCTGTAATCCCATAGACAGAAATAAAGGTGCTACACGTATTCATAAACATTTTACTTGCCTGACTGGTCTATAGATTTCCTTAACACCAATGAACTGGAGCTGTTCCATTATATCTGGAATACTTGCACATCGGGTGAGGTTGATTCTCGGGTAATAGAGCAGATACGACAGGCACATTTCATTCCTGGTGCTCAGACCACCCTGAAAATGGGATTTTTCTTTTAATCAAGATGGCATTGGAATCCCACAGATAAAACCACTGATTAGCATTTATATGCTAATGAAACGTGTATCAGGAGGCCCAATTCAACAGGTTTATCTTGCGCATTAGATTATCAAGTAGCAAGAAGTTATTATATAATTAATTACAAAATACACTGCAAGATCAAGCAATAGCTCCTGAGCTTAAAAGATGTCAGAAAGAACAACTATCAATAAAATAAAACTCCTATTATGTTGAAGAGTACTATCTGAGAAGTTCAGGTTTATTTTCAGCTGTCTACAAGGTACTTATATCTACCATGTTTCCTAAAAAGGGCTTCAAAGTGGAGCAGATATAGAAAAAATCTGGTAGGATAATTAGTCTGTTTAATACAAAATTAAATGAGCTTTCCCTAGTAAAACGGAGGCTGGGATGGAATATGTAGCTACATGGACTCTCCTTGTAAGTACATATACAGATAAAAAGTAAGAAAGAAAAGAGTTATTTAAGTTAGCAGATAATGTTGACTTAAGAACAAATGAGCACTAACTATAAAATAATTAATTAGAGTAAGATTTTTAGCTAGCAGAAGAAACAGACTCTTAAACAGTCTTCCATTGAGAGCCATGGGGCAAACGACCAATTTAAAATTAATCTTGGTAAGTATGGACAAGATTATGAGCTGCATGTTCCTAATTTCCTTGTGGGAACAGTTCCACAAATCTCACAGAACCACAGGAATAGGAATGGAGAAGAAAAAACATACGAACCAAAGGCCAAGAGCTAGTGTGGTCACCACACAGGAAAATAGGACAAAAATGCAAAAGCTTTCATTCTCACTCTTTTGCTTTTCTTTATATACCTACTGCATGTGCCTACATGCAAGCCATGATTCAGGGAAAGATATCGCTGTGCTCTCTGGACGCCAGGAACAGATCTTCCTTGTTGAACAGAAACCCCTCAGGTATCACCTCCCAGAGTCTGGATCCAGCCCCTCACGAGGAAGTGGGATCAGCCCCTGGCGAAGGCTGAGTGCCGGCAGCTACGTCCCTCCCATAAACATAGTGGGTCTGGCATCACCCTCCAGTTTCGTAGCCAGCTGGCACAGTCCAGCTCATGTCCCAACAGATGAATTTGCTTCACCTCCAAAACCAAGCGGCCACATTGCAATGGCTGGTGCCTGGCCTCTGCTAACCTAAAAAGCTGCGTCTGGGAGACCGTGCGCTGCCATGTGCCAAACCTGAGCTGGACCCCCTCACCCCTGAAGGGGATGCTCACCCCCTGGCCATGGCCCTGCCTTGTCCGCTGCCGTGAGCATGCACCCAGCGCTGCAGCACAGCCGCACTTCATGCCTCAGCTGCATGGGTGCGAGAGTACGGCGCGGGCTCCTCCTGCGCCGCCCCGGGAGCAGCAGCTGTCCGGGAGGGTCCCGGCCGCTGGAAAACCTGCCACATGAGAAAGGTCACGCACAGAGGCTCACTGTGCCTGGCCTCCTCCTCCCAGGCCGAAGGACCTGCATTCTGCCTGGATTCTACGTTAGGCACGAAAGCAAGTGGTCCCATCTCAGTCACAGCATAAGTAAAAATCAATATGTAAGAACTGGCAATTACACCTTTGGGGAAAAATGCATAACAAGTTTATAGAAATAATTCATTAGAATATGCAGAATTTGCATGTTAATACATGTTATGAAGAAAGCACTCCTTCTACTAGCGAAGTCTGATTTTTAAAGATCTTTTATGGGCTGGCTTGCTTATTTTTATAAACTAGTCATATGAATGCTTTATGCAAGAGATCAAACTATGATCATAATAGTCCTGATGACTTTAAAACCTAAGAATCTATGAAAGGAAAGATAATACATAATTACATGCACACAGGCATTAGCAAGTAAGTTCACACTTTTTAATAGCATTTTATGAAAAATATTTTAGTCCCCAATATTATTTGTGTACTTATTTTGATCCATTAAAACTTTTCTTACCCATGTCATGCGAACTCGGTCCACAGTACTGTAGTGACATTCTGTGATTAAATTATCCCCCTGAAACACAAGATTTAGGAAATTCACATTTCTGAAGTTTATCAACACCAGCTTCAGGTAACCACAGATGACAGCAAACGCTTAAGAAATAAAGATCAGAGCAGTGGATACGACTTTTTGAAAGAGCAAAGGATTAGGTAATTGGCATATGCTAATGCCTTGGCACTTAGCATTCATATTGTCCCAGATCCTCAGGGATCCCCCATGGATTTAAAAGGAGTCTTAGTAAGAGTCTGGTCTCTGTTTTTAAAATAGCAATGGAGGTGCCCAGTTATAATCCTATTTTCAGGAAAATTATATATGTAGACAATGTATACACATGATTCTTGCTCCAAAACTCACCCAGTGCTACTTTGGATAGCTTTCCCCGGGCTAATTTATCCTGCCAACTTCAACAGAAATACTTGCCAAATGACGAAAAGAAGGTTTTCCACATCACAATAACAACTATTTATCTGCCAAGCCTGGGAGTAGAGGAGTGGCAGGCAAAGACTTAACTACATTGACACATATGTATGGGAAAGGCTGGATGCTTACCTTCTCAAGTACATACAATTAACTTTTTGCTGTCTTGACAAACTGATCTACAGTTTGGTAGTAACTTTATTCCCAGTACCTCATCAAATACAAATCTCAAAATCACCATGATAATCAAGTAGAAATTAAAATATTGAAGAACATAGCCAGACATCAAAAATCTGGTATTTTTGGGCAATTTCATATCACAAGGATGCCAGAGGTTTATTTGCTTTGGTTCACTTTTTTCTACCATCATCTTCCCTTATCACGCATTGTATTAATCTTCCCTGAAAAAAATCAGATCACCCTTCAAACGTTGAGAATTTCTCCTTTCCCGCAGGCTGTCTCATTGCCAGATCAATGCTAGTGCTAACTATACTCCGGGCTGCTGGGAGAAGGTGCGTCAGCCTCATGTCGGCCAAATGGAGACAGCTTTCTGAAGCAGTGTGTACTGGCACAGCTTCGCTGCTCCCAGCAGGAGTATGCTGGTTCCCACCAGCGAGGTCTCTGGCTCTCGTGGCTTACGGACTGGATAACATTCACTAAAAGTGTTCCTTTTGTGAGATTAGATCTTTTGCTTCCAAATTCAGAAGAGAGTGCTAGTATGAGAAGAAAAAAAATAATCTGCACTCCACAAGCTGAAAGAAGGATACACCTTTGGAAGAGCTGGCAGAAGGAGAGAATAACAAGAACTCCTATGAAAATTTTTAATATTATTGGTTAATTGATTAGACTGTGGTATGAATTACACCAGAATGATGTATGTAAAGCTGTATTGGTAATTTTGCATAAGTTGAAAACAATAAAAGGCATGAAAAAGGCTTACTTCAGAGAAAGAATTCCAGCTTTTACTTGAGCTTTCTTTTTTAAGTTGCTGATACTATCAAATACCTCTTTTAGTCTTCCTGCTGTCTACTGCCTTTTGTTCTTGAATTTTAAGAGGCCTTTCTCTATAATCTGCATGGATCTTCCTAAAAATATTACAGGTTTTCTCTGCAAACCTGTCATCTTCTGCCAGCCCTCTTCCTAAACCCTTCAACACTTCTTTCCTGGAGGAGGTAACACCAGTTTGTCTTTGAAGTCCCCGTGGAGCACATGCAGTTGGACTTCAAAGACTCAAATGCTGCACCTGAACGTCCAGGTTTTGCTGTAGAAATTAAATTAGAAAGTTAGCATTTTAGCTTCTTGCCTTTAAAGGGCAAATATCAAAAGTATCCCAGTGTGGGAGAAGAGACATAAGAAAGGAAGCGACTTGAAGAGAAGCCTGGAAGTTTAAACCATGGGGCTCTGATCATACTTGCAGTTCAGTCATTGCAATGGTCTTTTCAGCTCCTTTTCCCTTACTGGCTCCAATCATAACCAAAATCCAGTTGTTTGATATATTGCATCTGACCAATTCCATGAAGTAACAGGCTTGTTCACATGCACCAGGACAAGCACAACTCCAGCTGCTCTGCAGGCCAGACCTGGAACACCCAACCTTTGCAGCATTAAACTTTCTGTCCTCAGGCCAAAGCTTCAAAAATAGATGCCAGCTGGAACTAACAAAGGTTGAGTAAATAATTTTTAAATGAGTGACTCATCCAAAAAAATATAGACTCTTTTCATGCAATGCCTATGGATAGCTACTGCTTTATAATATAATTGCAGTTGGGATTTTTCTAAAAGATACATTGTTCTCACAAAAACAGCAGATAGAATTGCATGGTTTCTTCTTCCGAATGGTTTTGTTTACTCAGTGAAACCTCATGTGGAACATGAGCACAGTTTTACTCCCAACAACAAATAAAAATGTGAAACAAACAGAAGGCTTGGCTGATTTGTAGACATGTTTGCAAGGCTGGATACTTGCTGTGTGCAAATACTCAGGATGTCCTATTTGGTTCCAACAGTTCCGTAAAGCCGCGTGGTGGTGTTTCTATTCTTCAGCTGGCTGGATGCACAAAGACTGCGCAACCAGGCACACGTGTGATTTTATCATCTGCTTTGTTCTAACATTTATAACAGAAAAGTTCAAATCAAGTAATTGTGGACACCAAACACACCCAAAGAATAGCTTGAATTGATGGGCCAAGCCAGTTCTGTAGTGAATTGGGTGGACGCTCCTGAGATACTGCAACATTAATGCATTAGCTACTCTGCGATAAGTGGAAAAATGAACAAAACAGTCAAGAAATTCTGTAGCAAAATTAGTCCTAAATGTGAGTACATGTTAGGCACATGATCTCTTAAACACTTTCAGGGAAAGAATTAAGTGTCTCATACCGGCAAGATGGTTCTTTCTTCTTTCAGATACTGAAACTCCTGAAAGTTGAAGTCAAACTCATCATCATAAGCAAGCAGCTTCTGCTCCTCGCCATTGTGGAAGTGGCGCATCCTGATAGCTCTGCCAGCAAGATGAGCATGAAGAAGTACCGCAAACACATGAATCCCAGCAGGTCTCTCAGCACCTAGAGCCTGGCCAGAGGAAAGCAACACCATCAGTGTGCCCAGAAGCAATGTAATGTAATGTAATGCAATGTACAAAACAGAGTGAAAATATATTAATAAATGCATTTTACCTTCTCTCAGTATACAGCAAAATGCAGTCTGGAGCAAAACCAAATCTGTATGTGAAATTAAGGTTGTATATATAAAAAGGGCTATTTTTTTTCTGTGATTTTTTTTTTTTAAATAAAAATGTGTTTTGACTCCTAATGCACACAGTTTTTATGAAAATCAACTGGACTGCCAATAATTCTCAATAGATTAAGACTTTCAAGGTTATTATACTAAAACGTGCAAATTATTTTATTGCTGTTCGTCAATACTGATGAATGTGGATGTTTATCGTCACAAAGAATTTCTATGCAGTTACGAATGACGTTAGCATCAATATTGTGCCAAGAGAAGCACTTTAAATTAAGATGCTGCAATTATAATATTCTCTACTTCCCATCTTCAAGTCAACGGGTAGTGAAATACTGCAGGTTTACATCTGAAACTTTTTCCAGGTCAAAAACATTTTAAGATGAACTCTTCCAAATTGACAGAAATCTGACATCACTCCCATTCCAGCTGAGATCTATGGATCTGAACTTTTGGTATGCTAAACTTTGATTCTTGTTCAGAGCCCAAACTAGAAAAAATCTGTTATCGCAATACCTTTCAAGTACAGCCTTAAGGTCAGAAACCTCATGATAATAGATTACTCAAGTGGTTTTAGGCTGAAATAATGCTATGACAATATGTAACATTTAACACAACCAAGAACAAACCTAAATTCCATATCTCACTTGCCCTTCACTCCAAATCACACCACGAAAAGCAGACATTGGTTCAGCCTTTCTCTGTAAATGATGAAGTACATGAGAATCTCCCATGATATCTTAATCACAGATTTTAGACAATGCTTCCATTATCTGTAGAGATATTTAAATTATCTTAATGAAACCAAGTGTTTAATGAATGCATAATTCTGTACTTTGGTCCATACAACAAAACCTGTTCAGGTCTTTAGTTTCTGTGGTTGGTCTAAGAATACCTTTCAGGCTTTCACTTCAGTATTAGGAACCTTTTGCACATGCACAGATCTTAATTAATGTGTCTCAACATTTTTTCTGGGCTAGCTATTCCAGGCTATTAATAGCTTTGCCATGGAAAGCAATGTATGCTTATATGTGAACACACAATTAAATAATCGCGAGCACCGTGTCATCCAGTATTACTCATATCAGTAAAGCAGCATGAATAGTGAGCACCCCAAATACCCAGATCAAACAGACTCAACATTCTGGAGGGCAGCATGTAGCAGATGCCTTTGCTCACGTCTTTAACCGGTAACTATCAATCTTCCCAAGAAGTTAAAGAGGCTGTCCAAAACTATTTCTAAGAATGAAAACCAATGGGTTCAGGCAGGAGACATACCTCTTCCAGACATTCCAGTGTGCAGTGACCCTCTGATACAAATTCAGGCATGCCCGGTGGGATATTGTGGAAGAGGCTGACCCAAAGACCAGCTTCAATAACCCCAGCATCATATTTCCTTAAAACTGGAGTATAAATTAGCCTCAGACCAGAGTTATCTATCAAACCTGCAACAAAAGAACACAGTCAGCCATGGCTGTAAATCAGTATTAAAAAAAAAAAAAAATTAAAAATCCATTTGTTTCACATTTTTCAAGGCTTATCCTAAGTTTTTTACAAGAAAATCAAGGAATCAACCTCAATAACCTGGAAATGAGTCAAACCATGTGGAAAGCAATAAATAGGCACAGCCCACAGGAGGGTTGTTAAACATGGTATGTTGATATCTGTGGGCTTCAGATGAATACGTGCTGCCCATAGCCCCTGTGTCCCTTCTGCTAAGTTATCCAACATGGACCTCATAGAAAAGAAGGCAGATCACAGGCAGAGCAAACAACACAAGGAAATAAGACCTCAAAAGGTGACATGTATCATTTTCAAATGAAATATTTAAAGCAGAGCTTAAAGTTGTAGCGGGTTTTTTCTTTAAAGTTTTCAAGCTGTGTGTTGTCTTCTACCTGTGAATTTATCTATTCCTTCACCTTGAGCCCTAGCATTAATTATATTTTTTCTTTATTTTGGTTTGCCTGTCACATTACAGCATACCTCAAGTGACCAAATACATCCTTATTGCAATCTCGCCAATTAAGAAAGCACCAACTAAACATATGAAAAATGACTTCTTAAATCCTAAACTTGACGATAATACCAGCACCTTGAGTAAAGTAGACAAGAGAACTACATAGGATTTTAATGCTGCACTCACTCAAGGACTTCTTTTGATTTCAAGAAGTAGTTTAAGGCACCAAAGCCTGATGTGAAAAGGTTGACTCTTGTAAGAGTCAAGATTATATGAATCTTTTTATTTCACTCATTTAAATGTTTAGCCATATGCATTTGTTTGTGTATCTACTCAGAATTTATGTTGCCTCTATCATCTAACTGCTTATAATTATTTCTCTTGTATTAGCCATTTTTATCAGGAGAGATACAAGCAAAAAACAAAGATTAATTTGTGTTGCACAAGCCCTACATTCTGTTGGCTCATCTCTTCATTCTTCTTTGTTGTCTCTTTTCAAATTTCAGCTATGAAAATTAAAAATGCAAAAAACCTACCAAGTATCTCAGAGAAGGTAAGAGGTTTCCTAGTGACCTATATTGGTCTTCTAAAAAACATAACAGACATAGCAGTGCCTGAAACCAAATTTTACATCAACATGATATCAGCAGGCTATTTTAAGATAGGCAAATGACAGAGGGGCAGAGCAGGGACTAAGTTACCCAGTCACTAAAATACCTAAGAGAGGGTAGCATATAATTATCAAAGAACAAAGGATATGAACTATGCATAGCCAATTAAGAGTGGTAATCAACTATGAGACATTCTGCAATATACAAATCATGACACTTCAGGTAATATATACTGTCCCACAATGTCCCAATTTTCATGTGTTTGGGAATCCATACTCATTCCCTTTCTGAAGCTATTTGTACAATCTCATCAACTTGAATTTTTCCTTTGTGGTATTTCCCCTCCAAGCTTGTTGCTAACATCTAAATGCCAGAGATTTTTATGATATGTAAGAGTTTTTGATAAACAATATCAAAAGAGGCCACCTTTCCAATTAAAAGTGAATGTTAAGGATTTCATGAACAGAAACATTCAAAACCAGCCAAGTTAGGAGCAGTTCAAACATTTTTGAGTCTAACTGGGAGCCAACGCTGACTACCAGTCTGGGTCACTTAGAAAAACAGTACCCCAGATCACAATGTGAGGCTAACAATGCAGCCTTTAACCGCGAGACTGAAGCTGGGAAAATGCAGATCCCCAAATGGGAAAACAAAGGTGACCCAGTGGCAGGCTGGGTGCTCTGTCAGGAGGACTCGTGTGCCCCCACCCAAAGCAGTGGAAACACCCAGGTCTACTCCCTCCCACTCCTGGAATGATCTTATACCATGTATTTTGTCAGGGAGGAGAGAAACATGACCTGGATTACAGACACGTCACTCTGCCTATGCCGTCTGAATTTTCCCAGGTCCTTGGTGAGACCCTGTGATCACCTGGGACTGTCCCAACAAGGCAAAATTGTCCCTGTTGCTTAAAAAAGAAACAAAACATTATTGAGGCCCAGTTTTTGTACGTGCCACTTGAACTAAACCAACAGTATCATACAGCACAGTTGATTAAAATAAAATAATGAATTTGGAGACATGACCAATTCAAAACCAGTTTTTCTTAGGCTTTCACGTAATATTTGATGAGAAAGCATGCAACATCAAGGATGCAAATGAAGTTTACTGTGTCCCACGCAAATGCACATGTTGAAGGGCGAGAGTCCGTCATTAAATAAAACGGTTTTGAGATAGTTCATCTAGAACAACAAAAAGGGGGAATAGCAGTAAGAGAGAACACCATAACCCACAGAGAGGATTTTATTTAAACACATGGGGGTATAAAGAAAGGCCAGTACACTGTGCTGCACTGGATTCTACTCAGTTCATATATAGCAATCACCAGAATATTCTCAGGTACAGTGGCTCAATAAACTTTTATTTAAGAACAAAAAAATATCTTTCCAAAAGTCAGCTTCAAAGTTCCCTAGATTTTCTGGGCCTCCCTGGTTTCTTCCTTTTGCTTCTTCTAAATATAAATGAATTTTAGAAAGAAGATTAAAAAACACCATTATAAATTAAAAGCTTATCTTTTAAGATAACCCGCTTTTACCCAGTGAATGGTCTAACGACCTGAGTCTATACTTCACCTTCAGAAACTGTCCACAGTTCAGGTAGGCGTCTTAAAAAAAATGCTAAAAAAACTTAATAAAAGGCTCATCCCTGTGTTGCTGTCTCATAGTCTGGGTGCTGTGCTGCTCTCTCTCAGTCCGATTGGATTTTCCAGTAAAAGGAAAGGAGAGATAACACAATGAATGTAGTGATAAAAGGAGATGTATTCACCTCATCCACAATTCTTTCTATATCTGAATCTCCCACTAACTTCAGGTTAAGCTTTTGAGTGCAGTGAGAAAAACACTGGGAAACAGGAACTATTGAGCAGGGAAAAATAAGCCTTAGCTTTGTATTTGCTCTTTGCTGTGCAATGCAACAAGAAGCACTTGTGTCTAGCACTTTTTCCAATCTTGCATGTTTTAAAGACTGTGAGGGTACAAACCTTCTGTGTACGATGGATTGTCATAATGCACCTCCATAAGAACGAACTGAGGGTCAGCTGCTGTGCCAATGGATAAGCCAACGTGAGGAGGGTAGGTGAAGCCCTGGAAATCAACACACGCATATAGAGTTAAGGTATTTTTGCCATGGTTAAGAGTTAGTTCTTTTTATAAATACATCTATTTTTTTTTGCAATGATACAATCATATTAATGATAAAATTTACAAAGGTAACTTCTAAAACTTTCTGAACATGGTACTGTGGTGTAATAAATTTATTATATACTCAATGCACTAAATAACTATGTCAATATAAAATAGTAGATCCTATACTTGCTAGAGGATAAAGCCCTGACCAAACTGGTCTGACCTCACCGCTGACCCTGCTTTGAGTTAGGAGGCTGGACTAGAGACTTCCTGAGGTCCCTTCCAAGTTGCATTATCCTGTGATCTTATGATTATTTATCCTGTATTTATTACTCGAGTGGAAAAGGAAAATTCCATTTTAAATGTATAAACATTGCGTCATCAAGCAGTTAGTCAGACAATAAAACCCTTATGAAAAAGTGACTCTACATTTTAAATGTTTCCAGTTTCTAAAAGCAGTAATTTCCAGGGAATACTGAGGTTGTATGAAATTAAATTGTTTTTCCTGCACAAATCACTGCATTCTAAGTAAAATGATTTGAACAATAAAGATGATCTTCATGGTTACATTTACATTAGCCAGCCATGTAGTGCAAAAGAAATAGCTCTGTACAGTGCAACAGCTTGTGCTGGACCCACTGTCCCCAAACGATGCTCCTTTGGACAAGCTCTGGTCAGACCCCATGCACTGAACCCCATTTATTGCTGGGAGGTGCTGGGTTCACCCCTGCACGTTCAGTTTAACTTCATCCCAAAGGGGGCTGTGCAAATTCTCAAACCACTCGTGATGATAAACAAAGCTCGGTAAGTGGGGATAACCAGGAGATTTACTTCAAAAGGTCACTCCTGACTCAAACCGAAATACTAGTATCTTCTAGGTGAACTCATTTACCAAATGCACTTTTATAGAAATTAATCTGCATAATTTTACAGTGTACAGCTGATATTTTAACATGCAATTTGAGATTCTAACTTTCTGAAATGTGCAATTTGAGATCCCAACTTTCTTATGCTTGACGGACATTAATGAATTAATCGTAGTATGTAGTATTAAATATTATCACCTCCATTCTATCATAAGGGTAAACTGAAGTAAGTGAAGAGTACTCCAATAAACCTGAATGTAACCCAGATCTGCCAGGTTCCTCTCTACAGATCTTTAACAAACGGGATCATCCTTCCAAAATCCTCCATAGTGCTTGTCAAATGATAACTTATTTATAAGAGTTTTTTATTTCACTTAGATTTAGAGAGTTGAAAGTACAACTACTAGGTCAGAGCATAGCTAATGGCGAAAATGCACAAAGCATACATCAGGGATAATGCTCATAGTGGATTAAACTTCTTTTGATGGGTCCGTCTAGCAGCTCTGGCTTCATCACACTGCAGCACTTGAAGATGGTTTTGGACTGCAGGCTGGCAAAGGAAGGCTCCAGAAACAATCTTCACCCCAGTTCCTCTCCGTCCCCACACCATTGTTTGTGTGGGCACACAGTGAATCAAGGGGGTAAAGAAGGGGTGGGATTCTTTTGGCAGTAATGCTGCCTTATGTCAGCTGAAAGCATTAACTGCAGCCTAAATTAACATATGAAATAAGCTGAAAACGCAGCCTGGGGTCAACGTGGCATCAGAGACACTGTTTTCTGTAGATATGCCCCATTGCCATGAGCAAAGTGGTCCTTGTGCTGGCTCTGCACTGACACAGGATCACTCCTACACTGAAATGGTGTCTCTTTGGGCTGGGTAGGAAACTTCAGAATGATATGCCTGAATGGGGCAACACTGTAACCAGGTCCTGGTGAGGCACAAAAGGAATTAAATCCATGTCTAACTTCATTTGGAAAATCTTGCCTCCATGTCTTTTATGCAGTCACCTACAGAGACCTGCTTTTCTTTCTGTCGTTCTCCACAGGTAACAGATATTGGTCATTGCTGGGTGGGGCCAAGCTGATACAGTGATGGACTTCCATGCTCTCAGGTAATTTTTCTTCTCCTAAGGCATCAACTCTCTCTATACTATTTTCTTTACTTTTAGCTTGTCACTCAGGATGTTCACTGCATTTCATACTTAAGAGGCCAACAAGAAGTTGAGGACTTACTGCTGACATATTTAGGGATTGTGATTGTGAACCCTTAAAAACAGAGAGATTAAGTAATCACTAATATACTAGGAAGAAGCTTCATTATGATACACACCCTCCTAAAGCCCCATTGCTGAACCATGCTAGACAGGCATTCATCCTACCTCTCCTCCAATGGCCCAAGCAAAAATGACTGTCTCACAAGTAAGAAAAGAGTCTGGCATGTTGGGGTGGTAGCACTCATGCCCGTAGTCCAGCACACTGTCATTCAAATTGCTGCTGCACTGGTAGAGCAGGATATGGTGCACCAGATTCTCATGGCCTTTCTGGATCAATGGCTCAACCTGCCAATGTTAAAATGAAAAAGAAAAAGAAAGAAAACACATCTCAAATGTGACTCTTTCAATCCAGGTATGCAGACAGAACTAAAAATGATATGGTGTATTTAGTTTAAAAGAGGAGACTTGACGTTAGATTGTAGTTAGGTTGAGACGTTACTTCAGCACTCTGCAACCCCAAAGCATTAAAAGCGTCATTGCCCAAGTGCATCAACAGGGAACGGGAAGAAAATTCTGTGTCTTGACGAAACCTCTGTTGCCATCTGTCTTGTTCTCTCTTCTCCCACTCCAGTCTTGCACTGTCACTTGTCTTTCTCCCTGCCCAGTCTTGTTAAGCCACATTCCAGCATGAAGGCGATATAAACCAGCTGAAAGTCTGTTCAGCTAAACCAGCTTGGTATCTGAACTACTCAGAACTTTTCATTCCTCTTTCTGCCTCTTTTGTACTATTTCAAACTAGAGCTGCCCATAGATTCTGTACATCTAGGGTGAGCCTGGAGGTATACCCCACATTCCTCAGAAGCTCAAGATGGACTTTCAAATTTTTTTGACATCTACAAGAAATTAGAATTATTTTACAATCTGCTCAGTTGTAAAGACTTTATTAACATGAAGTCATTCCTGAGAGGTCGGGTGCTCGAGTTTGTTTATGGCAGTGATGAGCTGCAGGGCTCTCAGGGGTGCGTGGGTGCCCCCAGTATAATTTGACCACCGAACTTCAGGGTAGGCTGAAATTATTTCATTCCCATGTAACAGTGTTCACTCTCTATTTGGATGGATGATGTTAAATCCTCTCTGTCAGAGATGACATCCCTGGGGCAAACATGAATACTTCTGAAAAAAATATTTTGCTTTTCAGAAAAATCATGTTCCACAAAATATCAGCATATAGGAAACAGTATTAAAATAAAATGAGTTTTTCCCTTGCTTTTGCTTTCAAAGATTGCATCCTGTTCTATCATATCTACTTTCAAGTTGAATATGATAAACATGTTTTCACAAGAAAAGTAAACCTTTGGCAATGCAACTCTTAAGATGTAGGGTGCCATGCAGTATTGCCTTTTAATATTAGGAAAGAGAAGGTATTTTAAACAGGCAAAAAATGTATATACATCCTAACTTTGCATCCATTTGTTTTGCAAGCACGTGAACCCCAGCTACCAGAGGACCAGAACAACGGTAAGCAAGAACAGTTTATTACATTATTAAAATATTGTCAGCACAATATTGTTACCAGAAATGTATCTCCCTGCACTTTGTTCAAACCACTAAAGCAATTACAAAAGAGGAAGGGCAGGAAGAAGCAACCAGAGCCTGTGCATATCAAGACCACCCTCATTGATATGAATCTGCAAAATACCATTGAAGTTGGGCTCTCTGGGAGTCCAGCTGCTGCTGAATACCTGCATGTCTGTCCAAGAAGTGCACAACCCAAAACCACCCACTTCACTGCACTTAGAAGTCAATGGAAGGATGCCAATTTACAGGGATGCACCAAAGTTTTGTTCTCACAGCAAGACTGAAATACTTCACAAGAGATCTTCTGTACAGTTCTCGGTAATCCCTGTTTCAGTTAGCATTACCATCATCATGAATTACTGTATTATGGAAGTAAAAGGTATTTTACAAGGAGATAAGAGTCATTTTTCCCACCAGATAAGAATTTATTCCCAAATATATCAGACTGACTGACAAAGATTCAGAAATCCATTTCAGCTTGATGTTTCTTCTTCCCTCTGCTCCATCATATACCTGCATATTTATCCAAATACTGCAGAACCAAAACACACTCATATCATGGCAGCTTTTACATTAAATGACAGTATATATCTCAAGAATTCAGAAGCTCCACATAATGTATAGGTTAGTCAGGGAAACGGTTATGGGAATATTATCCCTGTATCTACCAAGAAAAAAGAGTATTTTTGTCCCATCATGTGATAGTTCTGCCTGCTGCTACAAGATCCCAGCACCTGCTGTGCTTACAATCCCTACTTCAAAACCAGCTTCCCCTCAAAACAATGGGACATCACCAAAATTAGAAACTCACATCCTGCCATCGCTTTCTTAGTGTCGGTTACCTAAACAATAACAGCACTTCAAAAAGTAGGTTTGTTCAGCTTTCTTTACCGAAGAAAAGAAAAAAAAAAAACTAGAACAAACCCTTAAGCATCTTTCTGATGCATCTTATAGGACAATTTATATTTTTCAGATGCACGAATAAATAATGAAAAGCAGCAGTGAAGTTACACTTTTTACACATTTTATTACAACTTGGTTAAAGAGGTGCCACCTTTCTCTCTCCCCTTTTAAACAAATAGAGAAAAAAAGAAACTATTAGGAGTGGCCAAAAATCTATTAACAAAAATCTTAGGATCTTCAGCAGAAA
The DNA here is from genome assembly GCF_965183815.1 of Platalea leucorodia. NCBI lineage: Eukaryota > Metazoa > Chordata > Aves > Pelecaniformes > Threskiornithidae > Platalea > Platalea leucorodia. The sequence goes on along the minus strand of NC_138825.1, from coordinate 66,136,105 downwards.
AAAATTAAGAAATATTATTTTATTCTCCATTGTAGTGATTAACTGGAGCAGGGATTTAAACATGCCATTCTACATCCCAGGTGAGTGCTGCTCTAGTTACTCAGCCATTTGTTATTTTAGCTTTTAAAGTCAGTCAGTTGTTTAGGCTGCCTCTCTCTTCCTCCCTCACTCTCCACAAAGAGCATCTGTACAGCTTAGTTTGCTCCAAGATGAACAGAAATTCCAAAACGTCATTTTTTTTTCCAAATAAACAAAATTATTCTTTTCTGGCCAGCTTTACAAACAATCATGAACAATGACCAAGTTTTTCAAATACGGGGCCAAATGCAGGAAGTCACTAACGCGTTTAAATGTGCACATAAGTAGTCCCAGGTGTAAAATTAGTCACTACAGCAGGTATCTACAATTAAATATCTAGATCAGGGTGGCCTGGTTTCCAGAGTACTTGCAGCCCCAATGAATGATAACACAATTTGAAAGGGCTCATCCCCTACAAGGTTAATCCTATGTTAACAGCCCTTTATCAGCCTTGATCCCTGACTACAGGCATTAATTTTTAAAACATGGACTGTTTAATGCACACATTCAAAGTTTCCAGTTATTCACATTTTTTAAGCATAAAGTTTTTGGTTCTTTGGTAGAGTTTAATCCCCAAATCACACAACTGAAAGCTAAGCTAAGCTGAAGTCTACTTTTGCAGGTCTCCAGTCACAATAATAGTGGACCAACCCTGAAAAGTCACCACAACTGTCTTGTTAACTTGTCTCTGGCAATAGTGCAACTTCTTTTAGAATACTTATGAAAAGATAATAATTTACAGTGGTAAATTAAGGCAAAGGAGTGAAATACAGAAAAAATGTTATAAAAGTAGGCATAGTACATCATAGCCAATAAACTGCAGATTTAAGTGAACAATTCATTTTTATTTGGATTCTTATTTATACATAGTCTTGTTTACTCTGTTCTCGCAGTGTAAGGGGACTCTCACATGATACTTTGAGCCACTGGTAACTTGAGTAATTTAGATGAGTTGCAGTGGAAAGGGGAATCCACCATTTCCTTTCAATAATTATGAGGGAACCTGTGACTTTGAAACATAGTTCCTTCCTCTTTTCTTGCTAATTCCTACCCACCTCTTGTTAGCCTAGGGAGGCAAGAAAGAGGCTGAAAGGAGACTGAAAGGGAATATGCATATAACTACCTATTTTCCCCAGTTTGCCTCATTCTTTGAAGCTCATCTGTGGCGCTTTCACTGTTGCTGACATGCAAGGAAGACCCAGCTGTCAGGGTTCATCTCTTTGCCATGTTGTGAATAAGCCTGCAGAGATACTGCATCACTGGGGCACCTCAGTGACTTCTTCCCCTGCAGGCAAAGTGCATTTTCTGCTTGACATTTCCTAACTGCCAGAGGCTCAGATAACAAAAGCCCTATATCCGCCCTACATCAAAATGCTGAAAGCGTTTGGGACTACAAAAAATAAGTGTGTGCAACAAGACACGATCTCCCCTGCTTTTCATGAAACCCACAGAAAGAAGCTCTTGCTTTATTTTTCCTGATGACTTACATCCTGCATCCTCTCTACCTTTCCTGAAAGCCTGGGCGAAAGATCTTTCTAACTGAGCACACTGACATATATGAACCTGTCTGCCTCCCACTAACAGAGATAAAAAATAGTAGATGTACTATAATCCACCACCACAACAAATCATGGTTTCCAAAGACAGAGGTATTTAAAATACACCACATTCAAATGCAAAATGAAGACATTGCCTTCTGCAACCAAAAGTATGGGTTATGGTTATGGTGTTGGATTAGCATGACCTGTACTTGCCAGGCAGGTTGAGAGGTTTTACAGACCTCCTTTCGTCATACTGTATCTCTTAGCACTTCTCAAAATACTGACTTTTAAAGAATATAGCAAATTTTCAATTTATTATCAAGTTAGTTAATACAGATAGGATATGTGCTTTCCACCTCTTAATTTAACAGAAGCTCTATTCTAGTCAACAGGCTGACATCACATGAACAAAGAAAATGTTAGTATCTGCCAGTGCCAGGTTATTCAGCTTCAATTTTTCTTCCTCCCTTCTATATTTCCTGTTATCCCTTTACCTACTGCACAAACTGAATGCATCACGTGTCTTTGTTTCTTAAAAAAACAAGCCAAAATTCTAACATAATAGAGTCTTGCATCTCAAGCTGCTGATAAGCAGGGCTAAGACACTAATGTACAATGTATTAAATAGGATAAAAATGCAAACAGCTCAAATGGTCCAAGAAGTTAGATTCCCTACAAGGGAAAAATATCTCCAGAAACCTGGAAGTCTTTCTTGCTTATTCCTGTTTTTCTCGCTTTTTATTTGCTTTGCTTTCTTTGACGTTAACAGCTATGGTTTGTTTTGCATGCTTGCTTGTACGAATGATGAAAGTTAGTAAACTATACCCATAGTCTCCTCATAGTGTCCGTGTAAGAAAATATAGCCCACTGAACTTCAGAAAACAAAATGCTGAATTTATTTTTATATATGAAAATGGCAATAGGTTTTTTATCTTTTTGCAGTGATACTTCAACTTTGAAATATCAGTGAAAAATATTATTTCATTTTTTCCAGCTGGAAAGGTAGGTTCAACTTAATCTTACATTTTAAAGATGCTATGGGATGGTATATTGCCATATAAATGACTCTGAATAAGGCCACAGACTTACACAACACCTTGTGTATGTAGCCTGTGGTGACACAGGGAAAAAACATTATTCTATAATCTCAAAATTGAGGGCAAAACTTTGACACAAGATTTTGTCCTGGCATTGCTGCATCTAAGAGAGTTTCTAGCCTGTGGTCGGTTATTTTATTTATATGAGTTTGCCTTGTCCCTGATTAACTGAGACCAAAAAGTGATGGTTGTGAAACTGAGTACTGGCTGAGTTTACTTGAGAGAATTTTTGTAGCGAAAGGCCAAGCTGTAGGATCTCTGCTTTCTATACGCATCCTCAGGAAGAACTGTTATCTTCTTACTCATTACTCTGGTCTTTGTACTTCTTTCCCAAATGTGTACCATGTACTCATATTGAAATATTTGTCTAACAGAAAAGTTCTTCAAAGGTAGACATGATGTCTTCTTATCAGGAATCATCAAGATTTTTTTTTACCTTTTTTTTGCTTTTCAAAAGTGCACTTGTGGAATGAACAAATATTTATCATCTAAAATATCTCTTTTGAGGTTTTACATTTTTCTTCAGAAAAGCAAATACTTAGAATACTTGGCTTAATAAAGTTGTGTCTTTTTCAGCAAAAAAACTCCATGTATTCCAGAAAAAAACTTGATAATAATATATATGGTTTTATTTTCATATAAATGTTCTGAAAGAAAAACACTACTTGCTTTCTGCCTAACACTGCTTCTTGCATACAACCCAGAGGTGTGCTGAGCAAAAACCCAAGAGCTGGAAATGTGCCTCTGAGCTGGGGTAAATTTTAAGTCCATGACTCCAGGGCAGACCAGGATTTAACCCCAACAACCTAATAGCTATCTCATGTCAGGAGAAAAGCCTGCCTAGGCCAGCGTCACGTCTGGGACGCTAATCTGCTGCAGACTTTCAGCCCGGAGTTCAGGCATCCCGGGGTCAGGCAGGGACCACCCTCCCAGCACCCCCACCCCACCCCGTCTGTCAGAAAGCATTAAATTAATGCCACAGAGTAGTTAGGGCTGAAAGAGATACCTCCAATGCTCAACCGGCTGCAGTCTAGCATGGACTAGCTGCCATAACCTTTCCTGAGATCAGCCGTATCAGTTTCACGTACACAGCTAAGTGTCCATTTCTGGTTTTGTCACTGTACAATCCAGATCCTAAATTCAGTCTTCATTACTAACAAAGCCCTTTAAATTGCTCTCTGTCCCAAGTGCTTCTGAATTTATACTGTGCTGATTACTTAAAAAGGTGTGTATTATGGGGAGTGAATTGCAGGAGGCAGAGCTAAGCCACTGTTTCTGGTTCACTGATTGTCATCGTCATACAACACGGAGCATTACTGCTTAACTTGAATTGTCCTTCAAACACAAAAATGTTCATCTAAATTATTTTCATACATATTTTTCACATCTTCCAGTTGGAGGAAAATATAACTTGTGTAGTTAGTGACATATCTTGCTTCTTGCATTTTAATACAAAAGAGATGGAGATGAGAAAAAGTTCCAGGCAACAGCAACCATCCCCACACCAAACCTCATAATGAGATTAGGTAAGGTTTTCTTGGAGAATGGAAACTTTCCAGACCAAAAATAGAGATTCCATACGATTTAAGGCATTTAAATTTGCATGATTCGTCCTTAAGATGTGTGGAGGGGTTTTCTTCCAAAGAAAGATTCAAATACAGGACATAATCCCAAGTTGAAATAACAGTGCTGACTTGTTTGTTTGTTTGTTTGTTTATTTAAGCTATATTTTTGGCATTTGGATTTAACTGGTTTTGGGTATACTTTAAAATGCAGAACAAAAATTCTAACATCACCGTGGAGAAAAAGTCCTTACCACATGAATGGAAAACTTGTTCAAAGCACAGATATTTCCTGTTCTTGGTGTAAAGAAGAAAGGATTTGTTTACTCAGTGACTGTGTTGTTCAATGAAGGTTCTTATTAAAGTTTTATTAGTATACCACATTAAGAAGTAATTACCACACCTCTGTTTCAAGCTGCAGAATTTTTATTGGAAAAGAATATGTACTTTCAGGTAAAAGTTACTGTTGCTCTGCTGTTAGCTTGGAGAGGAGCCTGTATCTCTAAATTCACACAAACCCTTCTGTCCCCACATACTACTGCTAATGACTACACTGCACATCCAGAATTTCTATATGTCAGTGTTCAGAACAACTTAAACATTTTAATTAGGAAAGAGAAATCAAACAACACAATAACCAACATCTTAAAATGAGAGCTAGAGATGAGTTTAGGGCTTCTTGTTCTCTCCACCATCAAGTCCGTTCCTAAGTTCTTATTCCTAATTAATCGCCTGGAACTCCGCCACTCATAAAGAATTTTGGACTTTAAAGGCATGCAGTAATTCAAACTAAATCCAAAAGAAGTATACCTCAAAGAAATATTCATAAAACATTGTTTCTGCCTGAGGTATGTCTGAAGATCTAAGATAAGGCATTTAGTAACAGTTAAAAAGTATAACCCTGAGGAGCAATCTGCTAAAAAGCTCAGGTCAAGAAAAAACATGTTTCATTCAGTTACGCTTCCTGGCAATACACTCATTGCACTCCTAAGCAGCAGAAACACTGGCAGAGTGGTTGTGGTATTCGGTATGGCCATAGACTCTCAGCACAGTTGACACACACCAGGAGGAATTAATCAGCAATTAATCAGCAACATCATTACCTTCTTGTGAAAACAATATCATAATAAATTAATATGTAACCAAATATGTTTCAGATCTAAAGCCAAAATGAGTAGTCTACAAAGAGTTTATATTTACTCAAGAGGAACATATAATTTGAATAGTATAAATAATAAAGTCAATAAAGGTACTCCCTTTTGTTCATGAAATCACCATTCATGCACAGTGATGTCTATCTATTTCTTTGAGATGGCAACGGAAGATGTTTTAATGCTATTGTACAACTGCAAAATGTCCCTTCGATTGTGTAGCTTAATAACATTAGACTTTTTCTCCTTCTGCTTGGCAGTGAACGCGCAGCTTTGCCCGAAGACAGAGCGCGTGATAATTTACAGTGTGTCCATTTCTTGCTTTACACATACGGGGGTAGACTGTTGGGAAACATGTTTTCTGACAAGGAAATGCTGACTTCTGTGAAGGACTACCAAAAGGGAACACACACAAGAAAGACCTTAGGCATTCACATACTGAGCTTCTACAGGAGTCACCAACATGGATACTCTGGCACCTAAAGTTTGTTGAAGGGAAAGCGTGGGATAAAGTAAGCACAAGGGTCATGATTTTGACATGACACAGCCTCCTGAGTCAGCAGAACAAATCTCAGGAACCATTGCTCATAACCCTCTAAAAATTTATATGCACAGGGTTAACATACAAAAATGAGGTGGCTTACAAAATAAGTGCAGTTAGGTAATGCTTGCATTAATACTGATTTCCATATTTTCTCACCCCGAGCCAGATCCTGGTACCCTTGTTTAGGGTTCCAACACCCCTCAACAGCACACATGAAGTCACACAACAAGGGCCATTTTCAGATTACATGGTTCTTTTAAAGTCACTTGAGCAAAATGTATTAAAATTATACTGTATTAATTCTCTAGAAACCAAAACTGCAATTGGCACTTCATAAAACAGAAAGACACAGTTCCAGTCCAAGCAACTTAAGAGATAGTAATGGAAAGGTCACTGAAATGAGGGGATGGAGAAAGGAAACTGAAGAGCATTAGTCTGCAGCTTATAATAATTTGCTTAGATACTTATGTTTTCTCAGGTTAGGGTGTTTTGGGTTTGGGGTTTTTTTGTGTATTTTAGTTAGATCCAAGATATAAATTATTTTCATACCAAGTAAAACTTCACTTCGGTCTTGGTGCAAAGAGAAACTATTCACCATCTACCTCTGGTTCAGTTGTCATCTGTGTGGATTTTGATGTCACGTACGCTATGTGTGGACATGGTGCGGTGGTATTGTCTGACTATTGTCTGTCTATTTTTCCACTGTTCTTTCCAATGTTCTTTCTTTCTATTTTACCCCTGTGAGTCAATGAATCTATGCTCTGGACATAGCTGCAACTACTGCGCATTGCAAGTGGAAGCAGAGATGGAGAGGGTATCATAACATCATTCTCTGAAAACTAACCCCAGTAGCAAATGCTGGGGTTGCAGAGAGGTCAGTACTGAAGAGAAACACTTTAAAGTTAGATCGGAAATAAAATTTCTTCCCCATTTAAATGATATTGGAGCAATTAAATGTGGCCTTATAGAAAATTTGCTTAAGATGCTGCTACTTGTGACTTGTCTGAATTAGAAAGTTCATCTTAAGAAGCAATGCCAAGATGCTAGTAGGACCAAGGTAGATCTGTTCTGTGATCCATCCAGACACTCACCTCACACTGTGCAAGCCCCATCAAGTCAGATTTTACTACCTATGAACTTGCTGTTCTGGTATTTGCACAGAAGATGATTTATGCCCTCATCTAGGGCAGGTTCTACTCTGAAATATTTTATTGCCTGCTAAGATCAGAAGTGTTGATCAGTTGACTGCAGACAATTCCTAGACAGTTTTCTTATCTTTTCAGTGCGCTACCTAATCACAGGCTTACTCTAAAACCATACACAAATCTAAGGATGAGAAAGAAGAAACAAAGACATGGCACAAGACAAAACAGGGTTAATCAATAGCAATCCCCTCCTGCAGATCACCCCATAAATAATCTCAGAAATGGGAGGTGAAACTCAGAGAACTTCACAGAAATTGTACCCTCCCCTTCTCCATGCTCACTGTTGGTCATCTCGTAAGTTAAAGCTCCTGTCATCTAACGCTTGTATGTAACTAGAAATTACATAACTTCTGACTTTCATTTAACCAGAAAAACACATAAAATACATATTTTCCAACCATGTGCTGGCATAGTCAATACATTGCCATGATGGATGGATATTGTTTTAATTAAAAAAAGAAAAATCAAAGAAACTGGATTAAATTAACTAGATGCTCAAGTTTGCTGATGACAGAAATGAAGTAGATTATTTTTGCATACAAAGTATGGAATAAATAATGCAGCAATAGCTGCATAGTTTAAGTATTCTTATTGTAAAAGTATACAAGTGAAGTGAAAGAAGACTACCACAAAATAAGAATGTGTTCCACTAAGAAATATAAAGTTTGGTGCGACAGTAAAATCTCTGGTCACATGTAGTTTCACCTTTGATCACAGAATGAAATGATATATGAAATAATTTTACATGTGAAATAATTTAGCAGAATATGGGAGAAGACAGTATTTCTGTTATTTCCTGAGACAATTGCTTGGGAAACTTTTAATTTCCAGCCAGTTGTATGATTCTTTAACAGTGCAAAGCCTAATGGGCCAATTCAGGCTTGCAGTGAAGAGACAGCCCTCCAGATCAAAGGGCAGATAGCTTGCAAGCTCTGCAGCGTAAGATGATCGTTTGGTTGCCAATCTAATTTACCGAGGCTGAAATTGTTTTGCAGGGGAACATACAGGAAAATACAGAACATTCGTTTATGCCAGGCTGCATGATGCAATTTGCTAGAGTTATCACATTTAGCAAAACGTAAAAGTTCAAGCCAGAGAACAACAAGCAGTTACTGTCTGGTATCACTCAAGTTAAAAATCAGTGCCCTCATTTAGGTACTGAAGGCTACAAGCTGCCCTTCTGGCTTTCAATCAATCAGTCTCTTAAACTAGAGTCCCTTTGTATTTTCACACTGGGGTCTTTGGTATTCCTAAAGCATTCCACTGTCAAAAAGCAGAGTTACCCTTGGCAACCAGTTTTTTTGGAGTTTTTACTTCCTTATCAGAGATTGCTCTGAAACTGAACATGAAGATTAACTAGCAGCTGCTGGTGTGCTCTAATACAGGCCTTTCTTTAATTGAAAAGAGGCTCCCTTTTCTAAGGAGATCAACAATGGAAAACTTTTGTGCTTATATAAAAATATGCCCAATGTAATGTTTCTCAGTTAATGCTAAATAATTAAGTTTTTTCTGGTGATATGCTTGGCCTGTTTTCACTAGTCGCATCCTAAGTTCAGTGCCAAAAATTACATAGGGTTATGGTTGAGAAAAATCCATTTTTCCTAAACGCATATTTAAAATAAAAAGTTTTATTTTGCCATTCTTCTCCTATCACAATCTCTTCTGTCCCCCTAACCATTTTGGTGGGACATGTGTCCCCTGATGCATCCACCTGAGAGCTACATATCTAATACAGGCTGGTTATCTGAGTTCTCTCTTCAGTCAATGGAGAGAGAGACTGTACCATACAGGGGATGCTTGAGCTCATATATTTCAGACACCTCCTCTGGCATGATCAAAACGGCTATTTTTGCCACTGCAAGGTCATTTAAGCAGCTGGCTCCGACCTGTAGATAGGTCAAGTTAGATGAGAGGAAGCCCATGGTTCCAACCATTTCCATGGTTGGAAATTTACTGTCTTTAATATGTTGCCCAAGTTTAATTTAGTATGCATGAGGTATACTTAAGAGATACTGAATTTTGACCACATAGTCTAATCCCCAGCATGAGGCTTCTTCTTCATTTCAGCAGCTCTAAACCTGCTCACTCCATTCTGATAAGCAGGTTCAAATAACGCACATGGAAGGAGTGCTTTATACAGGCATCCAAACATTTAAGAGCTTACAAAATGCAACCTACTGTCCTCCTTTCCAACACCAAATGCCCTCTAAAACTCGGTGTCCCATTAAAAAAGTTCTTTTACAGAATCTGAAGTATTTTATGCTCTTGAGCACAGCCGCATCACAGCCTTTCTGCCAGTATTTCTCTGACTATACTAGTTTCAAAAAAACCCAGAAAGTTTGGAACTATAGGAAAAGGGGTAATTCTTAGAGAAAAGACATGTAGATACAGCTAAAATGACCCTACTACCCAATTGTATTTGTTATTTTACATAAACTGTTTTTCCTACTCTTAATAGTGAAATTCAATGTCCAACATTCTTTTGTCTATGGGATTATTACTACTGAAGCCCAGGAAACTACTTGCCCTGAGGAAAACACAGTATATTTCAAAGAAATTAAGAAAATAAAGAGGGAAAATGTTTACAGAGTGTTGAAACTAGCATGGACATGCTATACACTGAAGCTAAAAATCTTCATGCAAATCTATTATGGCACATCTGGCATGTAGAATATACATACCATTCCTTCACCAGTAAATATTGAAAATTTTCAGAAGTTTACACACAGCATTAAACAATTTGTCAGGTGTAGTGGGAGACCACAGTTATAGAGAATTCACTGAAAATCCAGAGACAGTAAAGGAAATACTGTATCTCAAGGTTTTTTAATTGCAGTGCAAAAAAGAGTGGAGCACATGGGAGACCTATGGTTAATGCAAAGCCAAAGTAATGAACCTTTAACACATGCAGTTACATTAATAAGCAATACAATTAAATTAAACAAATGGAAGACATGGAGTATTGAAACCAAAGCTAAAGACAGTAATTAAAAAAAAGCTGTATCTGTAGAACCACAAGTAGAAAGAGCAGTAAAAACAAGCTTTGAACATACAGCAAAAGCTGTATTTACCAAAATACTGGGAAGTATTTCTCATGAATGTGAAACAAATTTTCACTTTCATGCTGCTGGTAAACATCTGCATGATGCCAGCTCATAGTAAGAAAAAAATTAATTCAGCAAATAGCCAGAAAAAAACAATCATAAACAAATAGTCTTACAAACTGTTGAAGTAGAGAGGGACGTGTCAGCACACGTATCTGTGCACACTGAAAATCAGGCATCTTGATGGTACAAGAATTAAAGGATCTCAGAAGCTCCAGTGTGCAGCCACTGAATAACTTTTCTTTTTTAAACCAAAAGAGCGATAAGAAAGAGACTTTTAAAACACACAGTTTACAAGAGGGAGGGTGCTGTAGAGACTCCCCTTTTCAGCACATGCTCCTCTGGGCAAGCACCTCTCGCTCTGCAAGCCCTGGCTCCCAGCCCTGGCGCAGCAGTGACTCTGCCTGAAAGGGCTCTCCACACCCGAGGATCTGCCCTCAGCGTGGCTTCAGCAGGGAGATAGAAACCTTTCCACCCAGAGGTCAGTGCATGGACATGCCTGTGCATCTACTCTACCAGCGGGTCCCTCCCTCCCTCTGAGAGGTCCTGCCGGAGCGGAGGTCCTTCCCCAGGTGCAGTCAGTAAAACCAGAGAACTTTAGGGATGCAATTAAGAGGCACATTCAGGAACAGTTAGAATAATGATAGTTACAGAGAACTGCAAAAATCCTAGCAAGAAATAACCTTAAACCCATCTCCGGAAAGGCTAGGCTAATAAGTGGAATGCTTTTTTCCTAAGAAAGCTACTTCTGAGAAAGCTCCCGGCTAACTTCTGTCTGTGAGAAAAGTAAAAATCCCTGTGGGGTATTAAGCCTGGGGCACATACCACAGCCTGAAGCTCAAAGCAGCAAAACAGGCCAATGCACATGTAGCTGCAGGAGGATTCTGCAGCCAGGCGGTGATGTGCACTCTCCCATGCGAAGAGCAGGTAAGGTCCACCACTCCAGGACCACTGTGGAGCCATCCTGCAAACAGCTGACTTGAAGAAAGACAGTTGCCTGTGATTACCTCCAAGCAAACTTTTTCATCTGTTCCACATATTGTTATTTTCAAAATTGACTTATTACCCTGATAATTGGCACTGCTAACAAAAAACACATGTGAGGGAAAACCTGTAGAAGTTTAACAAATTTTCAAGCAGCCACCGCTCAGCCAGGTAGGCAGCTTCAAGTTGAGGAGTGAGGTACTCCATCAGAGTCACAAAACCAGCTCGGTGACTGGTGTTGGTTGTAATTGGGGTAACTCTTATCACTATTATGCCCAGCTATTGAGAAATCATCTTATTTTGGTTTATTTCTTAGTAGGCATAATGTTACTATGAGTTATTTCTCCAGGAGTTCCCAGAGGCACCAGAGAAGATCTCGTAACAGAAGGCATTGTAGAGACATGTAGGAAGACACAATCTCTTCCCTAGGGAAGAAGTTGCAAGAGATGTGAAACAAAGGAAGATTAAACAGAGAAGCCCTAACCCTGGCTGGGTGCCCCGTTATCTCAGTGAAGCTCTGTTCTCCATTGGTAAATGCAGCATAAGGAGAAATTACTTATCCATGTCCTTATTCTACCTATGAGATGAACGCAAGATTACAGTCTTATCTCTTGCACAATTTACATGTCATGTAGTGCAGCTTGATCAAGAACAGTCAATGAAAATATGCTGTTTCTCATCACCTGAGGTTCTTGGAAAGTAGCAGGAATATTATGTAAAGAGGAAAAAAAGACATAAGTTCTTACATAATTTACCTTTGACTGATTTTGAGATCTCTTATGGTAGTTATTTCTTCACCTTGTGCTAAGAGAAGAACCCAGACCTTCCAATCATTACTCAAACAAGCCTTTTGATTCACTTCAAATCAACAGCTTGCTTGTGCAAGCAATCAGGTGGATGACCGTGCCTAAGCTTCCCAGAAAGCAAAGGCAGCATATTGGGACATCTGCAAAACAGCTTCTCATCATCCAGGGAGTCATTCAGTTTGGGGGACGTTTTTTCCATGAGGAAAAAAAAAGCACAAAAGAGGAAAAGGATGTGGTCCTGACATCCACATTATCCAGCATCAGAAATGTTTTATTTGTACAAACTCTGGTCTGGTCCCATGGACCAAGGGCCCATTTCCACCTGGGAGACTTCTGTTGTGCTCCGGGAGCACAACCTCCTGTTGAGTTGCACTCAAAGGGATTCAGTTCACAAGATCCACAACTGTTCCATGGCAGTAACCACGCCGAAGTAAGCAAGAATAACTTGAAGATTCGCTTCAAAAGTGTGCTTCTCATCCAAACTAAAACACTACTGTAGACGCACCCTAAGACCAAGTGTTATCACTTACCCAGCTGTTGCACCACTAGATTATATTTACAAAATATATTTGTAAATGCTTTGAATGTGTTCTGCCTGACAGCATAGAGGTACTCTTTTTTAAAATAATGTGTGGTCAATGGAAGTTAAAAAATCCTTTTTAATTCAGAACCTGGATTCAGAATCTGGCATTTGTTAACCAGAGATGATTAAATGTCTTGGCCTCTACCTTTAATGATAGATCTAATTTTTTCTCAGAGAGTTTCATTCATTAAAATATTGTGCTTTCCTGATGAAGCTGATATTTTAAAAAATACATCACTATAAAATGCTCAGAGCAATTTTCAAGAAGAAAGGAATGACAGAGAACAGATGAACAGTATCAAAAAAATTCTTATTGTGGCTGTTGCATCTACTTCAGACTCCAGATCACCAGCAGATTTACACGTACGCACAGCTAAGCGTACACATTTCCATAGTGTTGGTGGCACACATTGTCCAACAAGAGCTGAACTGCACTTCAGTGCTCCACAAAACCATACAGGAGGGCAGAAATGGCCAAAGTCAGCTCACATGTGCAGTACTTAAGTAGACTGAATTATACCTGACACAAATTTGTACCATTTTCTAAACTTTTTTTTTTCTGTCTGTAAAAATGAGATGTGTAGGTTTGTATAAAAATGGTGTTACAGAAGGTATCCAGAATCAACATCTATGTAAGTATTTAACTAACACAGATAGTTTGATCAGGCCAAATAATTCATCTGTCCTCCCCTTTGTGAAATTAAATCTTTGTTTGCATAGCTAATACCCTCCTGAGTAGCCATAAGTCCCATCCTTTGTGTATCAGTGGCCTTTAGGAAATGTTTAATCAGTTTGCAAGAGTGCATAGATACAATTCCACAACAACCCTCTGTGTGCCATGTACAAAAGTCACGTATATAAAAATATAAGTTGTGCCCCTGAAAACAAATGCTAAGGAAGTGTTCCTACATAATTCTTCTCTCTTTTTTGTAATCATTTTTCTCTCTTTAAACATTTTTTAAGTGGCAAGATGAAATTTGTTTGCTTTTCTGAAGGCGGAAAATCACTGAGGATTTTACTCTAATCTTTAACTTTATACAAAACTAAATAAATTACTGATTTCAAAATATGATTTCTAAAATTATAATATCCTTTATACTTCATCGTAAAAATAAAGAACATAAAACTATTCTGAAAAATTAGTCAATGTATTTCTGAGCTAAAATCGTGTTTTAGCTTCAACCAACCACAATTTTTTTAAAAAAATAATAACTGTATGTGCAGTCAGGCAAAACATTTAAAAAGAAGTTCAGAAAATATAAATAATAAATAGTTCCGATAACTTTTTAGCAGAACAGCAGGTATCTACAACTTCCACTAAACTTAACATGGAAAGTATGATTCTGATACTACCATTTTGAAGCTCTCTCACTTGAAAGCAGAAAGCTAGGAATCCTGACATATATACTGTATTATTACAAGCAAATTCTGCTTTTCATGCAGATCTGTGAAAGCAGCTGTCACAAATTTCAAATGTGATTACAGATCAAGTACTTGAAGGCAGAAATGTGGACCTTGCAATTCATTCTGATAAAGTGCAGAAACCCACAATATTTCAGAATAACTATAGGTATTTCTCAGACATACACTGGAGATCACGTTAAATTGTCTGAGTCAATTTAAAATTTCGGGTTTACTGAATGCACTGGAGAAATATGACTGGCAATAATCCAAAAAATGGAATAGAATTGTATACTTAAAATCATTGATGGGTTCAAAGAAAGATAAAAATGAGGGCCAGAGTTATCTCACTATGCTATCTCAAGCAGTCTAGAACAATAACAGGAAGCTGCTCTTTTAGGAGGTCTTCAGTATATTGCTTCTGGGAAGGAGTGTGAGAACCATCTTTCCCCCAGCACTCTTAAGCTTTCAGTTCCAAACTGAAAGAAAAGTTAGAAAATGTGTTATAGGAAAACATATTTATGCATGTGGGTTTTGAAATCACCTTGGATCCTGCTGAACCTTGTGTAGATGTTGACACACTTTGATTAATTTTTAAATAAACTACAACATCCATCTCTTTTTTGATAATATTTGGCTTTTACACAGCTGAAGATAATGAAGTCTGTGCTCACGTGATGTAATGTGGCATAACCACTGCGGTCACCTCAAAAAAGGTGATTGGAATCAAATAAGAACCTGCTCCTTTATTTGAACAAACTTCACCATCTAATTATTTTTTAATCTAAAGTTACTCTCCGTTAAAAGAAATTAATGACATTCTTATATAAAAGTAGAAACTTGATGGAACATGGTTTTAGGCAGTTTTACTTAGTCTTTGCCAAAAATGTTTACGAACAGAAATAATTTTCAACCTCATTTTCTTAAGGGAGAGAGGACGTATGAGAAGAGAAAGAAAGGGGCTCTGTCACTGCGCGTGCTGGTTGTTAGGGCACGCCAGAATCAGATCCTGGGCACACATACACATACACTTGACTCATGTTTGTGAAGACAGACAAGAGGTCTTGTTTTCATTCCAGTAAGTATTGAAACAAATTTTGAAAGTGCAATAATTGATTTGAAGAGCAATCGTTATCTGAGCTCCTCTAAATTTGCTCGGTCAGAATTGCTCACCTTTGTCACGTGATGCTTTTCATGTTGTACAGGAATCTTAAACATTTGGCACCAATATGTTGTATCCTTGTCTGGCACAGGCACCTGTCTTAATGAAAAGGGCAAGAACACAATATTATAAAAGTCACATTACCCTGTCGCATAAGCCCAAAGCTTTGGCTGCTACCTTATTCCTATCTCCACATAAACCCAAAACCCAGAATAACTTACGTCTTTGTTTGTCAAGTCAAAGTATGGCAAAGAGGCAGATAAGACTTCTTCTTTCTCAGGATTCAGTAGACGTAGGCTCTTTGTACCACGATTAGACCCATGGTAATTTTGACCTGCTTCTCCCATGTCTTTGTGGTGGTAGGCCCATATTACCCGCACTGTGCTCTCCTGAAAAAAAAAAAAAAACAAACCAAAACAAAAAAAAGCCAAACAAACCAAAAAGTCCATAAGGAATAGGAACAATATCTTCCTTACATAGTTCACATAATTCCTATGATAGGTATGATGTAGGTGTTGCTGTATTTGAACAATGACAATGTATACTAGAGGAGCAGTCACCTACTTACGCAATTTTGCCGTTAAAATTAGTAGTGTTTTATGCTCATAGAGTTCATTGGAGATAGGCAGAAGTTGAATCTCTCTCTGATAGATTCCTTCATTAATGTCGTGAATTTAAATCATAATTGCAAAGAGCAGAACAGACTCATAAAGAGGTAACCAACTAAACGCATGAAAAAGGTTTTTCTAGAGCGGTCACTTATTTGGCCAGCAATCAGAAGGTTTCCCCCAAAAACATTTTTCAGACTCAGCTCTGTAAAGATGTGAATACCTTCAGTGAACTGCTGTTCTTACGTGCTAGGGAAGATAGACATTCAATTACAGAACAGATTTACATCTTAAAAATCAATCTGCAGCCACAGCACAGATCAATTCTCTGTAAACCATTCTCAGATTGCAATAATCACCCTTGAGACAAAGTACTCTAATAAATCCTGAAGTGTCCCAGAATGTTAAATTACACTGAGAATTTGGAGCAGGTGCTAAAACCATAGATCTATTGACTGCCTGGAAATCTGGCAGTTTATACAGCTGTGGTTTGCTTCCTGCATCTTTCAGCTCCTCATGTTGTTATTCTTGCGTATATTGTGAAAACATAGATAATGAAAATAATGTTGAACTACTGTAGCAATGCTTCCAAAATGAGTAGTAAACAAGCCAAAGCATCAAAAATCTTGCAAACCTCTCTAACCTATCTGTCATTTCCAATACAGAAGTCATCACCTTCATATAATTTAAAATTATGCTTAGGAAACAGTACAGCAGTCCCTAGGGCAACAGAAGAATTTAAACACAAAAAGTATTTTACCATGTTTTATCACAAAAATCTTCAACTTCTTAATTTTGAATGAAGAAATAAAACAAATACATACTTTAAATATATCCGCTCCAAACTTTTCAAAAAGTCTATCTTTAAGATCAATTACAAGTTAGTGTAAGACCTAAAAAGTGTTTCTCAAGTTGGCCTCTCTGGAATGATTGTAACTGTGGGATATGGGGCTTGATGGCCCAAGGGTACCTGTTTCAATCCTGTGTTCACTTGGTGTGTTAGAAATTAGAGAACACAATGCACTAAAGTAGAAGGACAAAGAAAGCTGAAATTAAAATATAAGAGCTTAATAAAACTAGCACAAGTATTTTACATGGTTAATTCAAGTTGACGAAACAGATGTTTTGGAAAGCAAATTTCTCTAATTTTGTTCTTTTACTAAGATGAGATTTTAATAACCAGCTTCATAACCACATATACATTTGGCCTGTAGTAATTACTTCATCTCTCTACATATAGGCAGAGCCTCTTACCGTTATGCTTTTGTCATTTGTATCACAAGTGTGCAGTTCTCTGCTAAAAGCCAATATTGTATGTGTGCTGTTTTCCATGGCATATTCCAGATGGTAATCCTGTTGAGGGTCCTTTTTAAGTACTCTGTTTTCATCTGTAAAATAATCCTGTCAAAAATAAAAGGTGGGCCATTATTAGGACCTAATATTAAATTAAAAATAAAACTTTATGTCCAATACTGAAGCCTCTTAAAACACATCTTTATGTAAAATGTTGAAGTATCATAGTTTTGTATCAAATGATAAATTTGAGGTGACACGGAACATTTTTTTGATTAAAACTCTTCAGGAAAGCAAGTCTCCTTGATAAGCTGCTTAAAGAATGTCTTGAGCAACTTTAATAACATGCTGCCTGTACGTAACCGCACAAATAAAGGCTGTACCCAACAACCAAGAAGCCTAATTTATCATGACTGGGGTGTCATGAACTTCAGGGGAAATTACAGAGAACGAATTTCACTTAGTAGTCACATCAACACAACTTTTTCTTTCTTTTTTCTTCCCCACAAAAAGCAAACCTCTTGAATGAACAACGACTAGAACCAGAAACCCTACGGCTTAACTAGCACAGAAAGTGCTCAGTTCACACAAAAGGTGTTGGGTTGAGTTTGGGTTGGGGGTTTGGGGGCGGGGGGAGCTGTTTGTAAGAAAGACGCTCCCCGTCTGGGGTTCAGCAGAGGCACGGTACAATGGAGGAGCATCTGCAGCAATGCCGGGTCATTAACCTCCTCACCCCGAATTCCTGTGGCCCCACGCAGCTGGGACCCAGCTCTCCCTCCCCTTCCACCCCAGCCACCTGGAAAGGGCTCACCACCACCTCAGATGCACCTCCTCAGGTCGCCCTCCTTTGAGGTTTAGACTGTTTCTGCCCAGTTTGGGATGGGGAGGGGGGCTTTTAACTAATAGATAATATTTCTCATGCCAAACAGGCTACAGGCAGACACCATTAATCGTGCAGCACCCTTGCAGAATAATGCAGCTCCGGCTCTTCCTAGAAGGCGTTTACTTCTGTAGCTATTTGCACCTCCATTAACTTTTAGAGAGATTTCTAGCTTTTCCCTTTTGTTAAAGTGGAGGTAACCAAGCTGAAAGACCGTAAAATGTTACGTCCAAGTATTTTGATACCAGCAAAAGTACCTGATACCTTATTAATTCACTAAAGGATCATTTAGGAGCTGTAATCTTAAGCTTAACCCCACCCTAGAAATCTGTGTGTGTGCAAGAGACCACATGCACACCAGTCAGAGTTCACAAGCTGGTCTGCCTTTTATAGATGCACAACTAACTGCATGCCCAAACATTTCATTAAGGTATATTAATTTGAATGAAAATTTGTATAAAATTCTCTCAGTCATGATGCAGTTTCAAGGAAGAAAAGGGTAAAAAGCTGACTATTTTTTATCAGTATGAAAATATTCAGATTTAATTCTGTCTTACCAAAGCTACTGAAACAGTTTGGATTTTTTCAGTTCTGGAACAAATCTAAATTTCAAAAATTTTGAAAGGTACCAAAAAGAGCCCTTCTTTTTCCTGTCAGCGCTTCTCATGACTACAAATGAATAAGTAGATATGTGAAAGAATACACACATGGAAAAATAATCACCAAAAAAGCAAAAGAGGAGTCTGGGACTTGAAGTTGTATGCTGAAAGAAAGGGAACTGATGAGTTATGTTTGTTTAGAGAAAGAATTTTGGATTTGCTTTTCCAGAGGGAAATAATGGGCCTGTTCTGGGATGGTACTTGAAGACGGGTACTTCATGGGATCCAAACGCTTCACTTTAACCCTGCAACAGAGCTTGGAAAGAGGCAGTGTACATCTACATGCAATACCATCCCTGCTCTGAAAACACTCCTCTCTGGAATCTCTGCTTCCATCTTAAAAATAGTAAGGACTTGTCTGGACGAGAAATGTAACCTTGTGAACATCAGCTTTTATTAAAGTGTGATGTCTTTGCTGAAATGTTACATTAAATTGGAGGAAGGCACCCTTGTATTAGAATAATCACCCACACATTGAATTATTAGGAATACAAATTCAACAATAGCTTTTCCTCATGTAAACAGGTTGAAAGTCTTTGCCTGAAACCGCGGTAAAGGAAAGCTCAGAAATGTGAAGCTAAGTTAGGTGTGCATGCTGAAATATTTTGCTGGTAAACTTCACCATTTCTTAACAAGTCTACAGGACACAGCCGTAACCAAAAATACCTCTTGTAATATAGCTCTAACTTCCATGAGCCTGCGGGGAGAATGCAAAAATAACTCGAAGAAGTTGTGCAATTAAGGTATTAGCTCAGATGTGCCTTGATAACGTGATTGTCAGTGTAATTATTTCACTTGCCTGGATGACAGTCAAAGACAGGTCACAGCTCTGGCTCACTGCGAGGGGCTCATGCTGTGGCTCCCAGTGAATGCTTTGGGGAAGGTGGTCCCAAAGGCCAGGCCCCAGGAGAGGACCACTGCGGGCGCTCTCAGCGCTGCCTGCCCGGGCGCTCGCTGCCTACCCCTGCTGTCAATGCTGAGCCGCACCTCGCTCAGCGACTCACCTTAAATTATTTTGTGGGTAGATGCTAATCTGACCGACTAATGTTAATCTTTCCCATGTGAAAATTTCTGTGAAGTAATGAATTCCTTGTCCCTACTTACTTTCTCTGCCTGATACAGGCCACCTTGAAACAGCCCTTGAATAGCAGGGTGCTGAGAATACCTGGGAAGCAAATTTATGTAGTGCCCAGGAAGACAGAGATGTCCATTTATTCCCCAAATCCTACAACTCCACTGAGTGCAGTGGGACTGCCCCAGAGGAATCAAGTGTGAGTACGCTTGCCAGGAGCTATTTAGGAGTTAGCGAACTGCCTCCATTACTATTTTTATTTCCTTTGTTGAAAATCATCCAGGTGTTCATCACAAAAATAAAATCAAATAATGTAACAAAAAAAATTTCTGAACAGCTCAGGATTTGATTGCTCAACCTCTCACATGAAAAAGGTTTGTTTAGCAGTTTTAAAACAAAACAAGGCCACATTGCCAAGGAAACATACTGATCTCTTTCTGTTCACAGAGAAGATTTTAAGTCAAACTATGAAGACTTCGCTCAATTTACTCATCAGAGCTTAAAAGCCTTTAAGACACGTGTTTGTGTACAAAACGTAATGAACAAAAGGAGGTTATAAAAAATGAAGACACATTGACAAACTGCAATGCTGCATCTTTTTCAGCAGCATCTTGGAAAAGTAAGAAAAAGTTAGTTGTAGATATATCTATATAGATATATGTCTGTATCTTTATACATCTCCTATGTGTCCTTTCAGAGTAGAAAAATAAATTAAAGTCCTGCTCCTATGGTACAAATGCAACCAAAACCACTACATTTGGACAGGCTACACTCCATTTAAGTCCTTGTGTCTAGCCAAAGGAGGAAGCTGGGTACCTCTGAAGGCCTTTGAAAAGTGACTTATATGGCCAAAAGACAGCACAGAGGATGGATCCACCAGAGGCCAGAGAGGGGACGTTAGGCATCTGGGCTTCAGCTGAACTGAGGATATCTAAATACAGTTCAAAAGTCTCTCGGGGCCAGCCTACAGAACTCACAAGTTTCACTCATTTAATTCTGTAGAGAAAGGAGTGTGACATTTTCATGAACAGAATTACAGTGCTTCGATAACTATCACAGATGGTCTGAAATGTGCCTTGTATTGGAAGAATTTATTCTTCCTACCGAGTGGGAAAAGGCTCTAATGTGGCGACCTCTTTTACACAGATTTGGTTTTGCCATCCCATACAGTTAGCTAGAAAGCCTGTGTCCTTTGTAGGACAGATTATACTGATGTAAGTCCCCATGAATTTCATGGAGTCCCAGCAGAGATGTGCAATAATTATTGAGTCCTTAAAACTGAATTTCTGAAACACTCACAGCACAAACCTGACAACACGGATTTATGTACTGATTCGGCACTTGCATCCTGATTCTTCAGTTTCTTATACACACAAAAGTATATATCATACGTTAAATGAAAATAAAGTTTTAAAGTTTCACACAAACTTTACAGAAGTGTAAGCATTCTAGAAAGAGAAGATAAGGGTGAAACTACTATATTTTTCTAGCATGACTATCTTATTTTGGTTATTTAAATAGTGTGTGTTTGTTTTAACATTTTCAGAAGTGTTATTGGTCATGCTACATAATAACAAAGATGTTATTTTTATTTCAGAATTTGCTTATGCAAACTGTTTACATGTGAAACATTTAAAGTTTCTGTACTCCCTTTGATAATATTGCATAAAATGGCATTTTAAACTCTGGACTAAGTTGTGCAATCGGTCAAATAATTAGATATCTCCTTCCTCACATTACCTAGAAGTTTAAACAACATATGGAAAATGAAGAATCTTCCTGACAGTACAAATTATTTTATGTTCTTTTCCAGATGTGAAGCCGATCATGTTATACTGTTTTTCAGATCCCATTAACCTCTCTCTTTCTTAAAAAAAATGTTTTGCAGCATATATGGTTTCTGATTGCTGCTCTACAACCAGTCAGGGAGAATGATTCCTTAAGGATGTGAAAAGAGGCTGGTTTCTCCTTCAAGAATGTAAGCACAGCTGCAGAGGGAAGCCTGACCCCGAAAGTACCACCAGCTGTCATCGCAGACTTGAACAGGTGTTTATGGGACTCCCTCCCCAGATCTTTACAATGTACAAGATTGTTTTGTTTATGACATCCATTTCCCATCCTAAATTATATACAGCACCTTTCAACCTCAAGAAGCATAAAATGACTCTCAAACTGTGGCCCCGTCCAGCAATCGCCTTGTGGACTCAAGCTTGCGAGCAGCTCTGCAGCCGGGATTTATGCACGTTGCCCTTCTCTAACCGGGAGATCGCTTCCATTTCAGCAGCAATTTAACACTTACAAGCAAGTAAAGGGACAAGCCAGGAATGGGAAATGAGGGGAAAAACAAGCTGTGTTGCAACTAGTCCTCACCTATGGTCTGTAGCCAACCCATGGAGTTTTGAACATCCCCAAGCTACGAAACTGATGTCTAAGACCAAGGCTGAAGACAAGTTTGGCAAAAGGAATCGGGAAGTTGTAAGCAAGATGAAAGTTGGCACAGGAGGGGATCTATCTGAGTATAAATAGGATGGATAAATTGCTACAGTACGCAAAAGAACTGACCAAAACATTTGTTTGAAACAAGCACCAAGCTATGCCTTTCTGGGTTTCAAAAAAAAAAAAAAAAACCAAAAAAAAACCCTGTGGTTAACATTTCTCTTTTATTGTTGCATTCAACTTAGATGGAATCCTGCTGCTCATGGTTCCAGCACACACTGGATGTTACCACCAAAAAGGAGCTGCTTTTACATTGTATTTGGCAAGAAGCAAACAGAGCATGAGTTTACAAACAAGCAAACCAAACTTTTTTGCAACCTCAAATAAATTTCAGCTTGAGTTTCAGGCAAAGATCTTACTATGTTCTTATGTTAGGGAAAAACAGAGCCCACCCACAGAAAACTAACACGAAGCAGGAGTCTGAAAGCACCACTGCCCAGTATAAGAATACCTTGAGAGCATTCCAGTTGACTGATCCAATCTTGGGATTGGCCCCAAATGAAAAAATATCCACAGAAAGGGTACAGCGATAGCAATCAAGCAGTTGCAAGAAGTTCCTAAAGTAACTGGGATCGGGAAGTTCAGCTGCTGCCCTATGAGCAGTCTGTTTGTAATTAATTTACGGATTGATTTATTTATTTTTACCTAAACTGCAGATTAGTATGAAGTGATTCACTTCTTGCTAGGAAGCCTGGATCTCACTCATGCAGGCAGTTCCGAGAAGCTATACACAATTCCCGGTACAATTCCAATTAAACTGAATTACACTGGAGTAAATGTGGCTTATTTACTTCAGGTGTACTACTAACTTCTTCAACAAGGACAGAAAATTTTTATCTATACCAAATAATTGTGGGCGTGTCTGTATTTTAAATGCAGACATACACATATACATAAAGACACGCATTTTCCACTTGTGTATTTACAGAAACAGATAACGCATGTATGTGTGTGTACATGTACATATATTTTCTTTGCAAAAAGAGGGTGTGTATTTTTTAAACATGAAACACAGTTATTTACTTAGACACATGTCTTTTCTCATTCAAACTGCAAGTCATTTGAATACACTTCAGTGTATTTCTTACATCTAGTTAAACGCTGCCCGGGGCAGCTTCCCAGTAGCCTACAGCAGGCAGTGACACCCCTCGGTTTCTGTGGCATTCCTGGGAGATATAAAAATATCGCTTTCTCCACACACAAATGAAAAACACTGAAATGTGGAGAGCTCTAACTTGCCACACAAAGGTGTAAGAAGCACAAGCAGTTAGAAGTTGAAATACGACATCGCCTATCAGCATGGATAATTTGACTTTGCAGCAGAGTCCCAAGGACCTATCTGAGTCTTTACATCAAGAATAAATGTTGATTTAAGAGGTTATATTCCAGTTATATCAGAAGCTATAAAGCTAGATTAAAGGCTGTCCTAACACAAACAGACTAGATAAAACATGTAGCAATGTGTTTTAAGGGGAAGAAAACCTCTAAGTAGGAGATACTGCGTGATCCAATCTCAACTATACTTTATCACAAGGAACATTCCTTACACTGGAGCCACATTTAACCAGTACAAGTTTTCTTGGTTTAATTACTTTAATTACTTCAATTATGAGGAAGTTTTAAAAACACTTACGGGATTTTTGAGCACAATTATTAGTGATGCTTGTTCCCAAAATCTCTATATGTGCCTTCAAAAATCTCCCCTCTCCCTCTCCTACTCCTAAGATACTTGTTTATATCAAGAATGAAATCATTTGCCCATTATTTTAAGCCTTTGCATCACTCATGGTGGCTACATTTCCATCCTGCCCCAGGTACTTATTTTTGGGGACTGGTAAGAAAATTTCATTTTCTTGGTGTTCCCAATATCCAAAGGGCAAGACAAAATACCATAAAGATCAAAAAACCTTGTGAAACAGCCCCCCCCCCCAAGCCTGCAAAATACAAGAGCTACAGAATTCTTCTCATCTTTTGTTCACCAACTGTTGCTTCCTTGTCCTAACTATTGTACCTCTGAAAGGGAACTACAAAGCACCCAGCCAGTGGAGATGTACACTGGAGTGTCTCTTTATGCCCCACATCGAAGCCAAGAGGGACTCATTAGTCATCTGGAGATTTTGCCCCAATGCCCAAAGGCATGAAATACCTCCAACAAAGCCCAAGTGAGATATGTCAGTGTGGCACTCACTTTGCATCTTTCTCTTGGTGCCTTTCAAGTTGTTTTCTAAACACTTCTTTTGTTGCTGTTGGCATGAGTGCACTTAAAAGCAGCATAGTTAAGTACAGAGAATGCTCACTGTTTTCTGTCCTTTAAAATCTCTTCCAAGTACTTCCCTATGAGCAATTAAGCTAACTCTATGGGATACATTTGATAACAGATATTCTTTAGTTTGGGTGACAGTTAACAAGCAAGGCTGTAATGAATAATAAAGTACTTTTTAGTGACACACAGTCCCTATTCACCCTGAGTAGGGACTATTTTTGTGCAAGTTCAACAGAAGATTCGAACAATGCAACCCTCTTGTATAACTTGCACAAAATAGGCATTCATCAAGGAGGATTACTCTCCCCAAAATGGGGCTCTCAGCAGCTACGTGCTGTGGGTGGGGATGCACAGTTCCAGACAGGGGTGGAGACCAAGGAAAAGGCATGGGTCTAGCATGAAAATGCATGCTGTGTCAATTCATAAGCACAAAAGAGATGCATTTAAAAAAAAAAAAAAAAAAGAGAAAGAAAAAAAAAAGGAGGAAAGAAAACTAGATGCAAAAGCTGAGGCTGCCCCAAGAACTTTTATGAAGAGTAACACATGCTGCAAGTGACCATGGCAATATTTCAAGGTAACATTTTGCTAAGTATGAACTCTCCTTTCAAGTACACCCTACCCCTGTAGAGACAAAGGCAACTCCCAGCTTTCCAACACCAGCCCCCATTGGTATCTTCTACTCGGTATCAAACACGCTCACCCAAACCCCGCATAATCTGCCACTCTGTCACCACCGCAGGGCTCTCAGTAACATGCCAGAATAATTTGTTCACTGATGTCCTTTTTTTTCTCCCTCTGCTTGGTAGAGATGTGTCCCTCATGACAATACAGTAAAGCTATGCGTGTATGTATATATGTATTCATGCTATGATCTCTACATCCTCCCCAAATATGTCTAGGTTCCCATTCCAAACACTGGACTTCTGAAATGTTAGGATAGTAAATGTATAATTCTCTGATCATTCAATGCTCTCCAAAAAACTGCTCTGGTACACCAGGAAGGTTTATTTTTCTTCTCTCATGACATTGAAACACTTTTCACCTTGATATATTTAGAGAGAACTAAACCTCGGACTTTCAAATCATCTTAGCCTTTGCTTATTATGCCAGACACCCTTTTAGCTTAAATACAGCTCAAACACGGAAAAGCAAGCCAAAACAAATAACTCATTACACCCAAGTTCAGGATACACCTAAAAACTGAGAAAGTAAAACCCAGTCTTGGATATCCAGAACTTTGAGTCACCAGATTTTTTCAAGGAAAGCACTGCCTGCTGATGGTGGGAACAGCATCTACTTGCTCTGAGAGGACGAAGAATAAATGCCAGAGGAAATGTTTTCTCTCTTCTCTGGAAACTATCTGGAAGTTTTCCTCTACCTCAATACACCGATCTTCCACAGACTAAGGAGGATCTGCTTTTACCTTTACTGACAGCTATAATCTAACTACCTGGACATGTTTGCTCTCAGAAGAGGACTCTTTCCTCCAAGAACACTTTCTATTTTTAAAGGAGGAGAGAGAATTTAAGGGGGAGGGGGAAGAGGCTAAATTCTCCCAAGAGACTAGCAATTTCAATGCCCACTTGAAAGGCTATAAAGGTGTTTCAGAACATCTTCTGAAAATCAGGCCACGAACAAGCATCTCAAAACTTTCAAAGAAACCAAAAAATGACCCTTGTAAGAGTTTAGACCACGATGCACATTTTCCGACTGTTGATCATGGAATAAAAACATATTTCTAAAACCGAAAAGAAAAGTAAGTTCTTTCATTATAGGGTGTACATATTTTATAGAGTGCAGCTAGGCATAAAACCACATACTTTCAAGGGTACTATCTATGAAAAATTCTTTTTTAGTAGTAAATACTGTAAATGATGATGATGTACACTTAACACAGAACGTGTTTGTAAAATATTGACTGTATTTGTGTGTCCAGTAAAGGGAAGAATTAGATATTATCGAAGTAGCATTCTAGAACAAGTTATTCATTTTATAGCAATCCCTGCTGACTGGCCAGAAGAAGCTTTTGCACAAATTTTGTTTCTCCATCATCTTTGTTCCTGGCCTTTCCTTGTTGGTGCAAGTATGGAAATATTTAACAGAGCAACTTTTTAAAAAGACGTCATTCCAGTTTAGAAAGAAACCTTGCTGCCTAGAACTGAAGAAAAAATGAAGATGGAGAAAACCTCAAGCTGCAAGCAAGCTTGACAGAAGTGCTTCTTCTGTGCCTTACCTACTCAAAAGTGCAACAAAATAACTCATAGCACTTAGCGTAGCAGATGTTCACTGCTAAATTAGTGTTTCAGGAAAAACATCAGGTGCTCTGTAACAGGAGGTGCTTGCTACAGTCCTTTCCCTTCCCTATTTGTCATGGGATGCCAGTGAATAAAATCTTTGGAAGAAGAATGTAATTTGTATGAAGGCATTTTTAAAGGATGCTGAAAACCTGTGAGAGGTGCTGAAAAGAGCCACAAAAGAGCTTTGAGTGCTGGGGAAAACGTCCTGCAGTGGGATGCTTAAAGAGCTCAATCTATTTATTTTATGCAAAAGAAAATTGAGGAGTGATTTGATTGCAGCATATAAATAACTTTATGGAGGCGGGATGGGGGGGAGTAGCCTTTTTAATACAGTAGAAAAAATACATAGCTGGAATCTGAAACCAGATAAACTAATACTGGAAATCAGGAATAGCAAAGACTCACCATTGCCAAAAACTATCAAGGGAAGCGATGGATCCTCTGTCACTGGATGTCTTTACACTAGCTTTGGATGCCTTTCTAAAAGTCTTGCTTTACCCTAACAGGATCTATGAACTAACCAAGCACAAAGTTTGTATTTCTTTTAATGGTTAATAGGTGTATCTTCTGAAATGTAAGGCTCCAGCAAGCCTTACATTCTGTGAGCTAAGAGCTCATTGCTTAATAACCAGAATCGTTATTTTTTTATTATTGTTAGTCATTTATTTACACTGAGGTTTTTGGAAAAATTATCTTCATTTTGAAATATGGAGGAAAAAATATTCTGAAAATCATCAGTATGAAACTAGATAAAACAAATAGTTGCCTAAAGTTCACACAGGTAACTAATAGGAAAAAAAAAAGGAAATATTTATGCTAAAAACTCCCTTTTTCTAGAAAAGCTTTGATTTTATGAAATCTTGGTAAATATTAGGAGAAGCATATTAAGCATTTAGTTTTCTTATGATGAAATGTTGGTAAAAATTCATATTCTTAAAGCAAAATCTCACAAAATTTAAGCAGCAGCTTCAAAGATCAACTAGTTCTAACACAACAAAGAAAAGACAGCTTCTCCTAGACCATATACTAACAACTGGGTGTTGCTCTGCTCTTGAATCGCCTCTTTAAAAGTTATTATTCAGGCGACGGGGGGAACAAGTTGTCATGCCGGGCCTGATTCCCCTTTCACTCACCCGTGGGACATGGTGTCCCTGCTCCCCCAGCCCCAGAGCAACTGCTGCAGGCTGGATCTCAGGTCATGAGAGGGGACCAAAGGTGCGGGTCCCTCCCCCTCTCACAGCTCCTACCCCACCAGCTACCAGTGCCTCTTGGAGGGGATGCTTCGCTGGAAGCACCAATGGAGCCCATGTCCCGCACTCCTGTTCCCAGCTGTAGCCCTGGCAATATCTACACAACTGCAGAAACATACCTAGAGAATTACGCCGATAGAGTTGGGCTTCTCTGAGGTTGCTTTACCAGACCAAGGACAAGTACCAGGAGTTACCAGCGGTTACTCTGTAAGTAAGTCCTTTTCAATATCTGGGTCAAAACACCTCCAGGTGAGGAGAGGAGGAACAGCAAGGACATGAGCAGCACCGGCTGTGCCCCAGCCGAGGAGTACGTCAGCAGGCTGGGAAGCTAGCGGGATCGTGCCCCCGTGCCGGTGGGATTACAAAGGGGAAGCTCAGGCGGCACCAGGACATCCAAGCTCCATCATTTATTGGCAGGGTGAGGGAAAAGGTGCCGCACCTCGCTGGGAGACACTCTGCCATCCCTCCCCTCTCCTCCTCGGGTCTAGGCGCGGAGACCGGCAGGGAGAGAGTGCCCAAGGAGAGAGAAAAGGGCTGTTGCATTTTCTGGATAAAGAGGAAGGAAACCTGACACCTTTGACGAAACCCATGTAGAAGTTTAGAGGGAAGGTTGGCAGGGTGCGGACCGAAAAGGAAGAGCTCCTCCGGGGGGAGAGGACGGCAGAACAACAGCAATAACCAAAAAGCTGGAAGGAAGAGGCAAAAAGGTACGGAGATGAGGGGCGAGGAGGCTGCAAAGGAAAGAGGGGCAGGGAAAGAGGGGCGCCCCGAGAGAGAAACAGCGGGGAAGGTGGGCGGACAAAGAGGAGCCGGGACGCGGGGCGGGGAGCGGGGTGCCGGCAGCGCTCTCCCCCGGCAGGGGAAGGAGCCGGGCCTTACCTGCAGGTAGGGCTGGCCCCTCTCCACGCCCCCCACCACGATGTCGGCCGAGGCCATGCCGCCGCTGGCCGAGAGCCCGAAGCCCACGTAGCCGCGGGTGCGCACCTCCAGGCGGAAGGCGAGGGCGCTGCCGCGGCGGCCCCAGCGCAGGCGGTAGGCGGCCGCCCCGTCCAGCACCGCGCTGTGCGGGTAGCTCCGGGCCGGCGGCGGCCCGGCGGCGGCACACAGCAGCCCGCCCAGCACCAGCGCCCAGGGGCGCAGCCGCCGCATCCTCCCGCCGCGCACCGGCGGCCGCCTCTGCCTGTGCCCGGGCGCGGGTGCGCGTGTGTCTGCGGGTGTGCGTGCGTGCGGGTGTGTGTCTGCGTGTGTGCGCGCGGAGAAGGGGGGCCGGGTGCCCCGGTCACCCCGCCCCCGCTGCGGGCGGCCCCGTGCCGGCCGGCCCCGTCGGGGCAGCGCGCCCTCGGCAGCCGCTTTGTTGGCTCCCCGCCCCGGCCCGGCGCTGGCGGCCGCCCCCGGTTCCCCCGCGCCGCCCGTCGGGGCCGGGCTGGGCCGAGCCCCCGCCGCGCCGGCAGCACCTGCCGTGCGCCGGCCGCGGCTGCCGGGGGCTTCCCGGGGAGCCGCTCGGAGTTCGCCTTAGCGAGCGAAAATCCTCCTCCCGGCGGGGAAGCGGAGCGGAGGCGGCGGACGGGGCTCTGCCGCTGCTCGCTGGGGACGCCCCGGCCCCGCGGGAGCTCTGACTCCGGTGGAAGAAAAGTCCGCGGGAGGAAGCCTGGCGGCAAACGAGCGCTTTCCAGCTCGCAGCCGCTTCTTCACTGAGTGCGAGAGCGCGGCGCCGCGGACGGATGGCTGAGCAGGAGGTCCCCCGTCGGGAGCGTTATTTTTGCTCCGTAAGTGGAAAACGAGACCCCCAGAGTGATTCGCAGGGAGACGGCTCCAAAAGCGCAGCTCAGAACCCCACCCGTGTCCCTTGACACCCCCGCCCCCGGTGCCACCACCGCTCGGCGAGCCTGGCCACGCCGTCCCCGAGGCACCGGTAAGAGAAGCGGCAGCCCCTTCCCCTCCGCGCACCGCCACCGCCATTTGGCTAGGAAAGTAAAGATCCGGAAGATGCTTTTGGAGAAATGTTCCCCAGCCCCCTGCAAATCTGGACGGAAAGAAAAAATAGCACAGCACCCAAACCGAGAAGGTCATGGTCCATAAGAAGTCGTATTGGGCCTTGAAAGCTCCAGGCAATACAAAATCAGTTTTAAGATGAAGTTACGCTGTTTGAATTGTGTTTTGTTCATGTTTAAATGAAAGAGAAAGCCTGGCACTCAACTGAAATGAAACATTAATTCTATGAAAACCAAACAAACTAGTACATGCGAGGAAATTAATAATGCTTCCTTTTTAGGCTTTTGCATGAAAATATTTCACAAGTATCACTGGGGCTTCCAGAATTTCACCACCTACTGTGATGTGAGGAATACATCAAACTACAAAACAACTACTAGAAAAGAAAATGCTGAAAAAGTGATAAGCACCAAAAATTACTTTCACCCCAAACATCGTAAGAAATGAGAGAAAAACAATAATTAGGTACTGGTGAAATGAAAATTATTTTTAAAGGGAATAGATTGGTGTGACCTTTCTTCCAATTAGAGCAGTAACTTCAAAGGTACAAACTCAGATGACTGACAAAATAGAAAATGGTCAGATGCTGAGTATTTGGATTCTCTTCTAAAAAATTGCTAACACCTACAAGTGGATGTGGATTAATTTAAGGAGAAATTGCAAGTACACGATACCTCTCAAGGCAAAAGGTGCGACCTCAGCACTCAACTGGGGGGCGCACCCTTTGTAAAACGGTGCGTTAAAGAAGGGATCCTTAAGACAGTTACAAAAAAAGTATGTTTAGGTTTTCTGGGAGCAGGGGCAAAGAAGGACTGAAGGAAGTTTCTTAAAATTAGCTTTTTTCTTAATTTTCTTATAAGGCTGTATATTATGTTCTTACATAACAGAAACCCTGACAGAAAGTCTCAATCATGTGGCCATGACAAACTCGTACAGCAACTTCACTCTCAGAAAGAATGAATTACACATCTGGTAGGAGGATCGCTGCCTTTCAGCCTCAACAGTGGGCACCAAAGTCTAACTAGTGCTTTCTATAGCAAGTGTTGTATAAGCGTTGGTACAAAATAATGGAAAATACTCACTTTAAAGTACTCCATGATGTCTCAGTTTGGTAAGATGGTACTGACGACATTTTAGGAGCCTGTACACAACATGGGATATTGTTATACAGGGAAGGATGACGGAATATCCCATACAGCGCATTATGCTGTACAGCACAGCAAGCAGAAGTAGGGTTCCCCAGCCAGCCTGGATGCGGGTGCCATGAGGGAAGCAGAGCTGGAGGCAGGTGCGCACCGTAGAGGCTGTTGTCAGTAAGAGCTGCACACCTCCCCATATGGAAAGCCTGGCCTCCGCCCCCTGCACCTCCGTCCAACTCCCTGCTCCTCTTACAGCAAACAGGCACAGACAGAAAACTGAAAAACAGGCTCTAATGAACTCAAACTTGGGGTCAGCTGAGATCATTCCAGTGATTCAGCCAAAAGCCAAGACAGCAGGATCATCTAGTGACTTGGACAAACTGCAGTGTCTCAGAAAAGCCAGAAGTTTGTTATAGTGGGTCTAGTAAAAGTGGTGTAACACTCATGGGAAACAGCCTGGTGTTCCTGGTGAGCTGCAGGGGCCTTGGAGGGCAGACAGCCCCGCACACAGCCCGGCATGCAAGTGTCCTGTGCTGGCAGAGCCTGTGGCCAGGATGTCCCTGTTCCATGGCTCTGGAGCTAACCCCAGATTGCTCCTGGGCTTTATTTTCTTTTGTGGAGAAAAATGACATTTTGGAGGCTGAAAGCTGGAATGGAAACAATACTCTAGTTCTTGAAATCTCCCATGGGATTGAATGATCTGCTCTCCACACAGTTTGAGGGTCAGTCTGCTGCTTCTCATCAGCTCTGAAGCCTTTATTCCCCAAGCTCTTGTGACCATTTGCCAAAACCTAGGGGTGCTGGTAACCTGTCTTCCAGCAGCGGAACCTCACTCAGCATCCCTGCTCATCCCATCACACTGGCCATGTTTAGACTACTAGAAGTGCAGGAATAGCAGCCCTATTGCTTTCCAATCTCCAGCAGATATTTTTCCATTAAAACAAACCATCCAAACAGTTTTGCAGAGCTGCACACTTGATCTACAAATATTGTGATGAAACCAACCTTTTTCAACTTGTTGCTATTTATAATCCTAAGAACAATACTCATGTAATAAAACTTTCCTAGTAGAGTTAGAAGAGGCACTTTGTGGCAGAGTAGTACAATTCCCAAAACTCACATTAAGAGACTTTGGTGACTTCACCAAACATTTTTTGCATCATTAAGAGACCAAACTCATATGAAGAAAACACAGCCTAAATCTGAGCCTTGGTCTAGAAGTAATGCTGCTGGCAGGAGCGCTGGGCAACATCAGATTACCACCTTCTCCTGGCTGAATTAAATCGCACCGCTTCTCTTCTAGAGGAAGGCAGTCACTAACCAAGCACGGAAAGATTCAGTGAGTGGTTTTCTTTTTAAAATCTCTTACTACCATTACTGAAGATGATCTTGCCAAATGTTCCCTTGCGCCATTGCACAGCATGGTTCATATACTAAAGTACTGATTAAAAAATGGCACTTTTTTGTTCATATCACAAATGTTTGAGAAAAAGGCACAAGATCTATAAAGCATTAAAACTTCCTAAAAATGTAGACATCTTTTGATACAAACCAGTGCAGTTTGCTGTACGAGACACTCCACCCATCAATTCCCAAAACTGTAAGGAAAGAAGGAACATGGCGCAGCTGAAACAACAACCTGTGACTATCCAGAAGAAGGCTGGCCCTCAGCCAGAGAGCTAATTAAGCTGTGTAAGAAACAAATCTTAAAAATCACTTGGAGCCAACAGTGACACCGGGTTTCATCCAGAGCAACAACATGACTCCCTCAAACACACCGCTTACATAGAAACTACTCCTGCACCAGACACCCCTTGTCTAACTAGTATATAAACATTTGAAACCATCTGTGTAAGGACCTTCTCAGGTCCTGCAAGAAATGCATGCAAATGCATTATATACAAGTGTGGTACCAAGTACCTGTGAGTAATGCTGTGACGAACAGTACGGAGCAATTACTGTAAAAAACTTCTGCTATTAAGCCTGTGCAAAAAGCATTTAAACTCTGTGTATGCCCTGTGTGACAGATGGACAGACAGTTAGAATTATAATTACATGTGTATTAACTTAGTAAAGATATATATGAAGCATAAGTAACCATTTTAAAATGCTACTTGCACTTAAAGGTACCTATGTTAAAAGGTATTCCACTATAGGGAACATCAGTGCCGGAACAGATAGGCTCAGTGAAAAGTAAAAAAATTGAGATTGGGTTAAATTCAAATGAAAAGGAATGAATTCTTCCCCACACCTGAGGAGACAGGACCATGTAGAAATGCCATTGCTGAGGTATCCCCTTGAGGCACTGGCTGTGAATCAGCTCCCAGCATTACACTGCACGACTGACTGCAGCTAAGTGCCTCCTTTCGCAGAGGTACTCGTAAAAGAAGGGAAAAGACAACAACCACAACCAAGAGAAATGAGAGACTCTTTACTGTAAAGCCTGTCAGCTTTTCCAACTGGTCTAATAAAACACTTGCCCTCCAATTTTCTCTCCCAAGAGAAGTAAGTTTTTATGAACTTGAGTCAAGGTATTTGGAAATTTGGCAACATCTGAAGAAATCAGCCTGCCAGTGTGGAAAAGAAAGCTAAATCATTCTGCTAGTGCCCTGAGCACAGGATCAGGAAAATAATTTTTTTCTAACATTGATTTTATTTTTCTGTCCTCAGGCAAGTCATTTAAAACATCAACCAACATGAGTCCGAACTCATCATAAGAATAGCTGAAAGCATGCTAGTCTTTATTTATACTAGTTTGAGATTAACAGAGCATTTAAAATGTAGGTTGTAGGTAGCACAGAAGAGCTCCAAAACTATCCTAACTTGAGCCAAGATCAAGCTGCTCCAAGAACAGAAAGGTAGAAATGCTCCACCTCTGTACCCACCGGTGCCAAACATTGCTTCCAGCTCCAGTGATTAATGTATATTACTTCATAAGAAGAATTTGTATCTCCTCGGCATGCCAACCTGAAAGCAAAAACGACTCTGTCTTCTTCTCTACTATCCCCAGAAAAAGAAAAGAAAAATGCAAAACGAGTACATAAAATGCATGGAAAGAGAATTAGAAAGACTTGTAAAAGCCTTCATGCAGTTACTCTGCAGCAATCAGTTAAATTCTAGGCATTTTCTACTTTACAATGTAAAAATAATTTTCAAGTATTTGGGAAATGGAGTGGAAAAAGGACAAATAAAACTTTAAAGACCAAAAGATGAAGTAATAGAGCAAATTCCAGAAAAAAATATATACTGAAATGCTGGAGAGCTTGCACCCTCACTTTGACTGATACCTCACTTTCAGAGGGCTTCCATTTTCAGAAGACAAAATGGAGCCATGTACTTCCCCGCTCAGAGCTAGTCGATGCCTTTGACATCTTTTCAGAGAAACACAGGAGTGCATAGGAACAGTAAACACACAACTTCTGGTGTATTTACATGGCCATGTTGCTGTTCTCCTAAGTGCAGCTTCAATAAACATCAATAAAATAAGCACGAGGCTCTGTTGTCCCACCTTAATTAAGTAGGCTAAGACAAAACAGTTGTTCCCAACTTGAAGGTTTTTTTCTCTAAGTTAAATACTATAAACAAGTGTTTAAGAGCAGCCAGATCATTGTGTATGCCCAAGGAAATGTTTAGTGCTGGCGGAGGCACAGGTGGAACATTTCCACCTTCCTCTTCTTGAAGCAGTCTTGGCCTTGGATCAAGACAGAAGAGATTTCCAGCTCCTCTTACTTGTGCTGGTAGTAATGTTCCCTAGGAGCCCATCCTGCTGGCTTAGCACTTCAGAGACAACACCAAGTTCAACCCACAAACTTTCCCACTCTTGGTCCCCCATCTACATTGAACAGAAACAGGACTGTCAGTGAAGCTGGGTTTATTCTGCGTCGCTATTCTCCCACTGTAACAAGCTTCCAGCTGGATCTGCAAGCTACTACTCTAACCTTCTTGTATCACATTGGTGTCAAAATCTGGATTTATGTAGGTCATTCCAATGGGGATAGAAATCATTAAATTAAAAGGGTAAATAAAAGGTGCTTCATTTCATTTTCACAGGTGAGAACAGACTTCTCGTTGCCCTCTGTTATTACGATGGTGTTGCTATTGGCTCGGTAGGTTATAAAACATTTACGAAAGACTCCACATTAATTAATACTGTATAATCAATGTTCAATATTCATGGATTTCCTGCATGTAAGCTAAATTGCATAAAAGAACAGGCAGCAAGTGTCTAACTCAAAGTATGCCATAGAGCACAGAATACATTAGAAACAGGCTGAAAGCAAACTTTTATATGTCTCTGGGATGTCCTGTTGCCTGCAAATAGACAGAACAGACAGCTCTGCTGGGCTGCTCTCTATCAAGAATGCCTCCATGACACAACACACCAGCATGGGTAAATTAGGTGTTAGGCCACTACCCATAATTGGGCTAAATCTTCATAATTAATTGACTCATTAAGGAACAATAGAGAGGCATCATCTCTTTGCCCTTAGCTCCCTAGCTCCTATCAACACCTAGGAGCACCCTCAATAGGGTAGCACCAGAAGGTAACGTGCATCTCTTATTTCCCAGAACTTGCTACCATCTGCTAAACCTGGGTATTCCACACAGCACTAAAACCTGCCAGGCTTAGTTTATGTATAAGTGTTACAGATGTAACGTGTAGGCCTGAATTAATGAGTAATTAATTATGTATAATGAATATGAAAACAGTATATATTTTGGAAAGAAATCTTCCTAACTTTAAATGCACAAAACTATAGCTGAAAAATTAAAACAACAAAATTTAGAGTTGCATACATTAATTTTTCAAAACAAGCGAGGAGTCTGAGGCTTCTGGTTTCGGGTGGTTTATGGTACACCTCTAAATTGGTTTCTCGTAGTCCCATTAAAAATGCCGTCCATATTTTTGAGTAATATTTCAAAGATTTTGGTGATTACTCAAAACATCTGGATGGATTAAACACTATAAAATAGTTCCTCTTTTCTAATATTTCTTCATCTAGAAAGTACCTCCTGTACTCTTCCTCTCATATAGCCAGATAAGTCTATTTATTTGCAGCGGAGGCAGAGTGCAGGAAGCCAGGCGGCCCCAGGAAGAACAACAACTGCTGCCAGGTGGACTTCCACCACAATGACACCAGTGACAAAAATGGAGTCAAACTGCTTCTCTCTGCTGTGTCTTCGTAATTTCAAACATGAGTAGAAATCTGGAAAACCAAGGTTATTCAACTCTTTTTTTTACTGGTTGTAACAAGATTGTAGAGAGATCATCATAGATTTTATTGGTTAATTAAATATTGTCTGTTGCTATCTCCACATAATACTAAATTTCTGAGAGACAGAGTGTATGCTAATGGGTTAATAACGATTTAATATTAACATCTCTTTTACTAAAAAAAAAATAATGCAGGTTGTCAAATAATTGTCAGATTGAGAGAAGACCTGTGGATTTTTTTTTTCTTAAGACACACCATCTAAAATCAAAATTAGAGTCTTTATCAGAGTAATGCACTTCCCAGTGAGAATTAACTTCCTGAGACCATGTAAGCCAAGCCTTGACTCCAGGGCAGGATCAGGTTTTACCTGTGTCAGACCCAGGCGATGTCTGTCCAGCCTCCCCTTTAGGATGTCCATCAGTGGGGATTTTTTCTCTCTTCTCCTCTTTCCTTCTCCCTTTGCATAAAGTTGACTCTGATCCATCACCATTCTTCCCAATAGAAAGCTCCGTTAGGTGGCTAATCTTCGTAGCAGCAATTCAAGCCCACGATTGCTGTTCTGTACCTTATGTATTCCTTTGACTGACTGGAAGGCAACACAGCTGCTCTTGGAGGGGAGGAAGGCGCTTCCTGGTCCCTGCCCCTCGCTGCCCTGTTCTCTGTCTTGGTATAGTTCAGAAACCAACTGGTGGATATAGGTTTTCAACCTGTATGACTTCTATAAGAAGCTGTGCAGCCTTCACAAAGCTCAATAGGCATCCAGTTTTCTAAATCTAAATGAACAACCTATACTGTTTTCCTAATTGGACAGGTGCATTCAGAGAGCATAATTTACCTCTGGGTTTAATTTCCCTCTCTTATTTATGTCAAAATTAGCAGAACAAACACAAAACAGAAGGAGAGCAGAAGGTGGGACTTGATGCCTTTGGGGGAATGTGTTGTTCTGCAGAAGTGGAGAGCATCCCCATGCCCTACCCTCTGTGCAAACACCCTATATAGCCAGTCAAAGCTATAATTACACACGAGAAACAAAAATGTAGCAGAAAGAGGGTGCCAAAGGTACTGCATGCTTTGGACAACAACAGTAGCATCTATCTTCCCAACGAATTATGAAGATCAGCTCACAATTACACCATCACATAAAAGTTTCCAGAATTCTTCTACACAGCAAACTATTGAACCCAATCCTGTTTCCATTGAAGTCAGTGGTAAATTCCCAATGCAAACAGGAGAAGTAACCTTGCTTTTGAGAAGGAAAACATTCCTTGGTGGAAAAAAAATACCCATCTCTAAAACTTTCAAGCTGAGTTTTTTTACTCAGAACTGATGCAATACATTTTGCCCCTATATGTATAACACACACACCCAAGATGGCTTGTATTTAAGCAAAGAAAAAAGTTATGTTGAAATGTGGAGTTTATATATAAAGTGCACGCATATAAAGTGTACCCAGGCTGAGGAACGAGATTCTTGCCTGCTGATTTGAAGGCAAGTTTACTGTAAGATTTCCAGAATATGGTGTTTAATGTGGTCATCATTAAAATGTCTATATTTTTCTCCTGGATTTGTTGAGTTCCTTATCATGGTCATAGATGCTTTTGTCAAGTTTCAAACCTAGAATAACAAGCACCGTTACTATGAAGTCAAAAGGAATATGACAGAAAGCAATGAAATTAAAATCTTTGGTATTAACAAATGACATAATCTCTTGACATCAATGATGTCAGCAATGGATCACTGACTTCAGGGGACACAAAACAGACCTGAAGAAGGGACACAAAAATGCAAGACAATAACATCACGTGTAGAAAAAACCCAAAAAGTCACAGGTATGTCATAGAAAAAGTACCCTGGAAGCAGTGATGCTGAGAGATACTGAGGCGTCATGCTAAATAACCTATTGAGCAGGAACCCCCAGTGTGAACCGATGAGAGAGAGGAGAGCTGGCTGTGCCTCCAGGGAAGGAAGCAAGCATTGCTGTCCTATTATCCCTATTCCAGGGTCCACACACTGAAAAGATAGCTAAGAAACTGAAAATATACAAAAAATGACTGAAAGACTCACTGAAGGCCTCAAAAACCTGCTTCTGTTTCTTAGCTCTGAGTCAGTGAGTCGGTCATGGCCTGTAAACACCAACAGATAAAATTACAGTAAAAAAGATAATCTGTAAATAAAGATATTACCCAACTGCAACAGTGAAAGCAAAAGCCGTTCAAATTCAAAGCAAGAAGGACAATCGTATGGAAAAGTTAAATGGTAACCATAAATGCCTGACCAGCTTCCCAAAAGATGTGGTGGGTACTCAGGCCCTGCAGTCTTCAAGGCAGGACCCGTGGCCCTATATGCAGGTACGTGCCAGCTCAACCCGGAGCTGTGAATTGGGTGCAGAAATTTCTGGCAATACTCCATGGTGATCAGGCATCAGAGTCACAGTAGCCGTTCTGGCCTTTACATCGGCAGGAGCTAGCAGGACATAAATTTTAAATAAAAAAAATCTTCATGGGAAAGCTAAATTCTAATGCTAATGGCAAGGTATCATTGTAAGAGATTTTAATTAATCTAATACAATCTGAAGCGTGTTTGGGCTGCCACACATGTCCTGTTCTTACTACCTCTGAACTGGGTAAAAAGAGTGCTGTCCCAGCCAAGTCCCAGACATTCACCATTGCTTTCCTAGTTGGGAGTTACCGCTTTTGCCCCATCTCTCCCTTCCTTCCCTACACTGCTTCTGCTTCTCAGTTTACTGCCCTAACCACTCCCTAACCCAGTGCTTTCCAAATAAGCAGACTCAAAAGTGTGCTTTTAAAGCTTTTAAACTAGCCTAACTCATTATAGTTTTGACAAGAAATCACATGTTTTTTTCCAGGTTTGTTGTACAGTCCTGCCCAATATTTGTACAAGGAAGTCTTGTAATCGCTTTTTAACAACGTCGTTCATCTTCTCAGTAGCTGGTTGGGTAGAGAGGGGTCTGCACAGATGGTTTATGACCACATGAGAATGCCGGATCTGGTAAAATATTCTCCCATGCTCAGTTTGGTCATTTAAGAGTTACTCTAATAGAATTATTTCTACTTTTGCATTCTTATTCTTTTATAATACAGCTATGTTGAGGATCCAGTGTCATCAGTACGTATTATTATTTTATGAATCACTGACATTTTTTCAAAGACATTATGCAAGTGTTGCAGAAGAAACAGTAAGTATGATGGAGTGATTTCTAGACTTTTTGAGAAAGTCTAAGTCCAGACCACAGCAGATCGCAGATGTTTCTTCTAAACATCAGGAGAAAAACAGCTGTCAGATATTCCCATATGAGCACTACTGTACAGGTTTGCAGCTGTCTAATGTTCATAGGCACAAACATTTTCAAATTAGGGCTCACTTCACCAAAGCTGGAGTCTTCCAAACAAAACTAAATAAATCATTGCTTGGAGCACACAATACCAATCCAAAGCATGAATACATGTTATTTCAATTTTTGGCAATGACAGGTTTGTTAATATACCCACGAGACCGAAGCCCGAAACCCATACTTATGTAAGGAACCTTTCTACATGTGACTGTACCATCTGAGCTCAATAGCCACGGACTATTTGTGGGGACTCCTGGGTGGAGCTGTATTTAACACTTTCTGCCGGTGGCACGAATTTGGGTCCTTGTTTGCTTTATAAGCCATCAGATGACTCCAGGCAGGCTAAGCTGCATGGGTGTGAGAGAACAAAGCTCATGCAGAAGGGACTGCCTGTTTGCTGGCTTTTGTTTTAATCGAGGCTTTAATTCCTTTCGTATTAGTCACAAGTCAGGATATTAACAAAATACATAGATAATCCCATTTTGACAAAACATAGCTGGACTGTGGGAAAAAGAAACTACGTCTTCCCGTAACCGAGCTCGCTTTGAACTTCCAGGATCTGCAGTTCTTTAATATGAAAAGCTGACAAGTAAAAAAAAAAAAAAAAAAAAAGCCTTAAATATTTATTTAAATTTAGGAAAACATTTACTTTTAAATACGAGGATCAAGACTGATTACTTGATTCCTAAATTTACTTCAGGTCAGGTTGTGTGGTCACCTCATGGTTGGGGTGGAGGAAAGCAGGGAAGAGGTTGCACAAGAAGACAGGGAGCCCCCCCTCCCCGCTCTTGCTCTCCTACAGGAGCACCAAAACAGGGGCTGTCCATTCCCCACTCCCAAAGAGAAAAGATTTCTATGAGAAAAAGTCATAAAGATAGGAAAACAGCTCTGATCCCCATTCCTGCAGGCTTGGGGGTTAGAGCTGGCCAGTCTACAAGCTGTAAATCAACAGGAGTGCTCCTTTTGCAAAGCCAGGGCTCTAGGGGTGCACTGGGGGCTGGGCAGGCAAGACTTCTGCAGCAATTGCACAAGAAAACTATTAACAGTGCGAATATAAGAGCAGTGGCTTTTGTGCAATCTGGATATGGGAATAAGTGTGTACAAAACAATCTTCTCAAACCCCCTCCCAATGGAGGTCAGAAGCATCCTTAAACTGCATTTTTACAAAGGATTGGTTTTTTGGGGGGCCAAAATTTCAAGCAGCTGACTTGGGTGATGCTGTGTGATGGTATGGCCTGTGAAGCTCCTTGCAAACAGAAAAGTCTTTCACAGCTCATGATTTCTTTATGATACAGCATTTTGAAGACAAGTAATGTGTTCATACACTACTCTAGCTCGGAGCAGGAAAACAATACAGATTATAGTATCTAGAATACAGATACAGAAATTACCCAGCACGGAAAACTACAGGGAATTACAATCCTTGCTGAGGGGGGCAATTCCATTAGAGAGGATCTCCATTTCTCCTTTTGGAAGGGATATACGATAAAGTAAGACAGGCCACCGAGGCGGCAGTGTTGGGGAATCACTCTGGGCCCAGAGAAGCTCTCCTTCTTCAGGGACCAGTCCCAGTAGCTCTTGTACTTCCACCAGCACTTCGCAGACTTCCCGTCTCTAAAGCTAAGCCCTTTACAGACACCAGTTCCCAATACCACATCTTCCTTTCCCAGCCAACACACTACTAGCACTTACCAGCAAAACTTACCAACAGCGTTTGCTTTCTGATGGCCTCTTGCCCTGTTAGTGTTTTACAGATCTGCTTTAAAATACTAATATCGCTATTGCCAGCAGACAATGATTTGTTCTGGCAGCATAATGCCCTGGAGCTCACAGATCTGGGCGCATTTGAAGCAGAGCTCCTCGAGGAAGCAGTGAATTCAGTGCTCTCCCCCAAACCCTCTGTGGAAGCTGGAGAAGGTGGTCACAGTACACATCCATCTGTGGTCACAACCTCAGAAGGCTCATGTGATACCAATGCTGTCGTGGACCACTTCTTTCCAACCTAGTTGCACAATGTGTCATTTTCAGTAAGTAGTGGCATTTCATGGGCTTTAAATCATAATGTCTTTTTTTTCTAGCTTTATTCATCTCTATTCCTACAAGCCTGACATTGCAACAGCCAAACTCTCAGTTTTCCATTAAATAGATGGTGTATGAATAATGAACTTTGGTTTGTTGGCGCTGTACTGTAATTTCACAGTGCTAAGTATAGATCAGAGTCCGACTCCTCAGCGTTTTTCAGGAGCTTCTGTATTATTTTAACACCATACTCTTGTTATCTGTGGTAGGATGAGAGGTTACAGTCCAAACCCAGACTTCCCTGCAAATTGCTAGTTTACATGCTGGCAGCCTCTTGTCAGAGATTTCTCTGTGAAATACATCACCACTAGTTCAAGAGACATCAACAGTCACCTGTTTATTCTTCTAGCAAATCTTCATCTGGACTAATGATCTAAAAAACACCTTTGAGGGTTTTCCAGAGAGCATCTGCAGATCTTGGGAAGATCTTGCCCTGTGTATCACCTGTCTGGGCTCTTACAGCTGGTGGAAAAATGTGACCAATAGAGTGACTGGTGTGCAGGCTGGCCAGGTTGCTCTGATCCTCTTTGAAGGAAAAGACAGCCTAGGTAGGTATGCCACAGCATCTCAGGCTGTTGCCTGAGTTTCAAGCAGACAGTTAGGGTTTGTTGGTTTGGGGTGTTTTGGTTTGGTTTGGTTGGTTTTTTTGTTTTGTTTTTTTTTTTTTAAAGAAATGATTTTCCCATCACTACCTTGGAAACAGCATGGTTCTGAGGTGCAGTTGTCACCTACTTGTTCTCATCTGAGATGACACCCATGCACCAGCCCAGACTAGCCCCGGTCCTGTGCTATCCTCTTAACTCTACTTCATCCCCTTGCCCACAGCATCTTTAACAAAGTAAACACTCAAGGCACTTTGGCAGCCATTAAAAGCAAATCAGTACTATTAGCACCGTAATGACTAATCGTCACTAAGCACTACTCAGCACAGTGGGAAGTATTCTGTAATGCATATCCATGGAAAATTTTACAACCCTTGATAAGCAGAAAAACAAAACAACAAACAGCTCCTAAAAAGAGCTCGTGTTAGAGGCTGGGTTAAACCTTGTTAAATTTGCATTCTCCTTTACCATTTTGATTTACAAACCCCATATGTTTTTTTCTTTAGCGCTCAGGAATTTTTGATCAGATAAATGGTTTCCTGATAAAACATTTGATAATGTTGTACTTTTTGCCTTCCTCAAATGCTTCTGGGTGAATTTTGTTAAGGACCTCATCAAAAGATCCTCTGTGTATCTACATGGCAAAGTCTAGCCAGGAAAGACTGAGGACCAAGCTGAGGAAACTCCTCCCCTCTCCCTTTAGGAATGACTGTTGAAGGCCAGCCCAAATTTGGGACTCCAGAAAAAAAAAGTTTAGTTGCTAGATGAAAATATTCAAGGTGTCCTTGGCATCAAAGAGCAGCATGTCAGATAAGCATAAGATTTTACTACATCTTCAGTACCTGCAGTGGTATTTTGAACACACATTTCAAGAAATCAGTCTTGATCAGTCTTGCCCTTGTATTCCTTTGGGGATTGGAGTTGCTGCATCCAAGCAGAGAACACAGCTTGGGGCAGGGTTCTTGCTAGAAATGCCCCAACAGAATAGCATAAGAGTATTGATTTTGATGCAGGGGAATCGTGGTGAAAAGCACAAATGAACAAACATGCACTGGAAACAGCTCATTTCCTTCACCAGGACCTTTCCAATAGAACAGCAGAGATGAGGAGGCACAAAAGTAACTAAGAACCAAAAGTAATTAAAATACCAACGCTCTTGGACCTTTTGCAACCTTATGGATGCTGTCAAGGCAAATATATTTATGCCTTCCTGAAATTTTGAATGATTTAATAAAATATCTGACTTGCTAAGTGTCTATGTTTTTAAGACTGGTATATATTTTGTCTTGTAACAACTCACGCGTAGCCAAACTGAATTATGTCTGTATATCTCAATTTCTTGATGTTACTATGATGCCATTACTTTGGTCTTCTTAAGCCTTTTACAAGCCTTCCTAACACATTCTGCCTCTGCTCCAGCCCTCCTTATGTTTTTTTGCTCTGCACACACCCCTTCCAGAAAACAAGAACATAACTGGGAAGTCAAGAAAAGTTCAGGGATCTGAGTGCTTCCCTAGACTCATAACAAAAATGACTCCACCAGACTACTGAAGCCCTAGGATACAAATGAAACACAACATGCAGAAAAGCTCCTGTTTTTTTCCCTCCCAAAGCTGTAAAATGACAACAGCAAAGATGGTTTTTCTGGCTG
Organism: Platalea leucorodia; assembly: GCF_965183815.1. Classification (NCBI taxonomy): domain Eukaryota; kingdom Metazoa; phylum Chordata; class Aves; order Pelecaniformes; family Threskiornithidae; genus Platalea; species Platalea leucorodia. Next base: position 66,092,038 of record NC_138825.1, on the reverse strand, counting down.
TAGAAAAGGCCAGCTTTAGAAGGCTATTCATAGAGGAACGATTTCCAAAATTTGAGTCATCTGTACTGAGTGAAAGTCAGCCACCATTTATTGCCCAGAACAATGTTGCATAGTGTTATTCAGTACAACCCTCCACAGTCACATCCAGTTTCTCAGACCTACAGTTGTTATATTTGTTTCTGCCCTTCTCTATAGCACAAACTATAGAAAGATCTGTTTCTGTCTCCCCTGCCTCATCCTCTCCCCTCAAATATTTTTCTTACTTTCATTTAGTCTTGTGGTCTTTATGTAATATTTCTGGGTTTTCAGAGCTCTTCTAGTCTATGTGCATGGTTTACAAAATATCCCTTCAGCCTTTTTATGCAGAGCTGTGTTTGCAAATGGATGATTCACAAACCTCATAGGTTTTTTTTTTTTTTTTTTGAGAAATAATTTCTGCTGAAAATCCAGAGGAGCTGCAGTTTAGCTAGAGAGTTTATGGATATCTTATGTCTGGGGGAAAAGAGAAACTTGAGGTCAAACTTCCACTGTCCTGCCAATGTTCAGATGTAAATCAGGGGGGCAGAGGAGATGACAGGAAGGTGGACTTGCAGGGAAATGCTTGGTTCACTGAGTACTTGCCTGTTTTCAGGTGCAGTTCCATCATAAAATTAGAACTGTATGTATTAAAAAAAAAATAAATAAATCTCACTCCAGTGTCTGCCAGAAGAAACAAACTGAATTTTCCTCTTCACTGGGAAGAGCTACACTGAGATCAAGGCTACAACTGGTTGAGAAGTTCATGGAAGTTACTGAATTGATGATGTCAAATTGCTCCATCACTGAATGCCTTTGACACCGCGTGAATAAAATGTTTGTTCCCAGCCTAGAACTACTGACTTGCATAGCAATCATGTAGCCAACCTAAATGACCTTATTTGCAAAAAGAAAGTCAGCACAATGGGGTAGGCAGAACCTTAAAGCAGAGCTGGTTCTGCCCGTATGGGCTGCCAGGCGAAGGCTGGAGCAGGGGAAAAGCTGCCAGTAGGAAAGGCGAGACCAGGATAAATTGTGCAAAGGGTTGTTTTTTTTAAAAAAAATTGCCTCCTGTCTGGGTGAGTTGGCATGGGGAGCATAGGGAAGATGCTGAAGGAGGCGAGCCTGAGTCCTGGAGAGGGACCTTGGTTTCTGAGGGCACCACTCCACGGGTGGCAAAGCCCAAGGCAGGGACTGTAGTGCTGGTTGCCTTCTCTGTGCTGGTTTGTGCACCTCCCACACTCTGTTTGTGAATCAGACAGAACCCCCCTTGCAAAAACCAGTGTTTGCTTCTCCTGTTGAGCTTCTGCAAGGACAAACTGTAAGCAGTAAACCGTAACAGAGATAGTTTCAAAGGGACGGGGACGCTACATGGTTAAGCTGACAGAGTCTCAGTCCACACAATCAGTCACGATCTGCCCCAAACCAAGGGTTATGGAAATCCTATTGAAACAGCCCATCTTTCCAGGTAGCTGCTCGTTCAGTTTAGCATAACAAGCAACCAAGAAAATATCTTGCACATCTTACAGAATCATGCTGATATTTTTCCTGAATAAACCTCAAATATCATATAATCCACTACCCTCAGTTTATACAGCACTGAAAGCAAACCTGTATATTTCAAAATATATTTTATATTCCAGATGTATTTAACAAAACTCTTTCTCCTCAAAACAGATTAGGAGCAGGTAATTTCTACCCTTTATTGAAACATCCAGATACCAAAGCTGTGAAAGAAACTTCCACAAAAAGAATAACGAAGAAATTCTTCACTCATCTCAAGGCATCACAGACTTTTAACAAGAGCCAGTCCAACACCCACCTGCAAAGCAGCTATTAAGAGATACCCAAGCAGCTCTTGCCAATAATCCAGCTGCATTTTCTCACTGTAATTTCAGATTCTTCAGGTGTTCAGACACCTGACTCTATTCCTATTTGCAACCAGATGAGCCTAAATAACTACCACATGCCGCCCCAGCACGTGACAGCTGACCAGGCTGCAGAAGAGCTCTTTCCCCAACTCTCAAGCTCAAGTCAGGCATCGGAGAGAGAGGCACACATCTATTCCTCTTGCAGTAACTGGTATTTAAAAGTATTTCATCCTTTAAGTGAAGAGCCTGCTTTTGCCTTAAGACTTGAAAATTAACAATGCCTTGTGCTTTTGTCTGGCCGCTCAGGTGCCAGACTGCCCTCTTCCAGGGACACCACTCTGGGTCTGCAGTGGAAGGAGGACAGTGGCTCGCTGCTGCAGAGACAACCCCTCTCCCCCTAGAGCTTCAAGGTTTGCAATTCCCTGCTTGGGAATTTACAAACTAGTTTATAAACTCACAGAAACAATACAGATCAGGGGCAAATGCTCTTGTTTCCTTCTCCATTTAAAGTTCTCTTTTTATTATTTTAAATAATGATTTGCTGAAGACATCAAAACCAAGACTGACACAGGATGAGAAAGCCTCAACTTGGTTTTGTCATCTGACAAAGACAGTTTAAATCTACTTTTCAATAAGCATTTCTAATCCTCCAAGCTTCTGCAGGCTAATTCTCCCTGACAACACAGTGGCTACTCTCCAAGATTATATTTATTCTTTATCTGGTTGAAGAAGAGCTGTCAGGCAATGGCCTATCAGACAACGAGGCTTCTCGCTATTTCAGTGACTCTGTGGCAGAGTTCTTGAAGAGCACAAGATATGACGGTCTAATTCTTCCCTTGTGCTGGGCTCTGGGAACCCAATTTCAGGTTTTCAGTTCCTCTGCAGAGAGAACATCCAGGCGTATGCGAGGGTGGGTGCGAGGGAGCAAACATGGCACAGATGGCAGGGAATATATTTATCTAGCCTTTCTGCAAGTTGCTGGCTGATGTTCTCCTTTAGAGCAGAAAAGATCCTCCCCTTCTCCCTGCTGCCTCCTCTAGGTAAAGGTCTGTTCAGTGGAGAGCTGAAGCTGTTGCTGAGGCACTCACTGTGGGTCTTGAGCACCCTTTATTACCTCTTCAGACTTCAATCTGCACTGCCAAAGACCAAACATTTTCTGCATAAACATTAAGAAAAACATGATCATAACTCAGTCCAGGATGAATCTTGAAGACCTTGCCTGGGGGGGGGGGGCAAGGGTGAACAATGCTGTTAGCAACCTCCGATTTTTTTATTTGTTATTTTTACTCCCCCACCCCCCCTTTTTGCAAGAAATATTTTAAAATGTTACATTAATAAAAACAAAGCTGCAATGTGATTAATTTTCTTGTGCTAACAAGCCTTTTAATCTGGGTTATTTTTTGTCTTAAATCAGAAAAATCTATTTTCTCAGCAGTAGCAGAAAAGTGCTGTATTGTGGACTGAGGCACAACTATTAAGACACTTACAGTAAGTATTTCTTCTTCAGAATATTCTTGCAAATACCAACAAGTGTGATACATTCCCTTACCCCATGTACCTTTCTGATATTTGGAACAGTTTCTGATATTCAGAATAGGAGTAAAAAGAATCCTTGCAGCTGCGTTGAAGCCTAAACATTCAAAATAGCTAACGGGAAAAGCAGAGAATCAACTGTACAAATAGCAAATTAGGACATCGTTTGGTGCTCTCGTGATTCCACTTGAGGGAATACAGGACACCTTTAAAAAAAATGAACATTTTGTTACTTTTTCTGGTTATTTCTGGGTTTGTGGAGTTCCTTACTGTTGTGCAAACACTTGGCTTCCTTTATCACTGGATGCGTTCAGGGCACACAAAGAACTAAATAAATGCCTTATTATTTGCATGCGTAAGCTATAGAAACATCTGCAGCTTCAGGGGCAGCACGTACAAGGACAAAGATGTCTGAAAGCCGATCGCTTTCAGATATTTATTCTTGCCACGCTATGTTGCGGTAGCATCTAGAATGGCTCTGCAGGTGGGCACCTCATCAGAGAATAATTACTCCTCACTCCACAACAGCTTTGGGTGAGAGATTTAGACTTAATTGCAAACTGAAAAGGAAAGCTGCATGCTATGCACTTAAGCACCACTTTGCACCATAGGTATCATAAGAAACAGAAATTCATCAAATGTTGCTATCCAGCAGCAAGGAGGTCTCTGCTCTTTCCCCTCTCACTAACCTTCTGCTCCTGAAAGCATCAAATAGATTCAAACAGAACTAAAACAAAAGCAAAGCAAGTCGTCTCTTGCAAACGTGATACCCAGCAACACAGTCCTTGAAACATCCCAAATCAGCGATCAACTACAAGGGTATTTGATCTTTCAAACTTTACTAAGAGATTATGTCATTATCTCCCTCCCCCCACCTTTTGACCCCTTACTTCCCAAGATTAAATTTTTTTTCATGGTTTCAAACTACTTTTGATGCCCAAAAATCTAGCCCATACCTCTGACATCAAACATATTTGCCAACTATGTGCACACAGTGTGCGTGACTTAAGAAGGCTCTTAGGTATGAAGTTAATTTGGGGATATTGTACACCCTGCTGATTATCAAGAACAATTTCCAAGGGGGGAGGTGCAGAGGGAAAAAAAAAAAAAAAGGCATCTTGAAAAAGCTGTCTGCCCCTGTGATTTTCAGCTCTTTGAAAAAAACAAGAAAGAACAGAAAAGCACCCCTGGTGTGTGGTTAAGATAACTACAAAGGAACTATTCTTACCAGGTTCCTTCAGTAAAATGAAGGGTGCTTTGACTGCATTTTTTGGCCTTGCTAATCTGACAGATATTGATGGATAATTTGGAACAGCCAAACTTTGTTCTAACAACATTGACTCATGCATGTTACATCCAGATGTTTTACCGGGTTCTTACTAGATATCAAAGCTTTCTTTAAGTACTTGGAAACTGCATTTTATACAGTTAAACGTGCACCTATGCAGGAGGGGGAAAAGACAGGAGAGGAGATCCATTAAGAACAGGTTAAAAAGGAGTATTTATGCCCCCCAACATGAACACTCTAAATAGAAAAAAGCCCAACACTTTCTGCCCAATCAAGTTTGAAAATTAATAGCACGAAGATTCTTAATGAGCAATTAGGGCCTTGCAGGCTGGTCTCTCCAACAGGCACAGGAGCTTGTGTGTAAGCACTCCCGTGCCTACACCACCCTGCCGCCACCCTCCGCCTCACGGCTGGGCCAGCCAGCAGCAGCAGCCCAGCCTGCTGAACAGCCAGCCCCCGTCTGGTTGCCCACGCAGAGGCGTCCCCATGGCTTCTGACAGCTGGCCCTTCATCCTCCCCCTCCACTGGGATTCAAGAAAGGAAGAAATCCTTCGTCTGAGAGTACATGGGGGTGGCACCCCACCCCATAAGTAGTTTTTATGAGATCATGAATGAAAGCAAGCAATGTGCTCACCATGGCTCTCCGCAGCGCTCTTCTCCCTGGCAGTGCCCGAACCCCTACCACTGGAGAGCAGTTGGACAGATAAGGTGCATGACTGTCTAAGAAGAAAGAGCCGACTGCATGTGGGAAATAAAGACATGCAGACAAATCAGACGCAGAAGAACAAAACCAGGTAGCAGGCTGCAGCGTGGGTTTGGGAAATGTGATGCTGTGCAACTCAGAATTTCTGTCACTTGAAATCAGTTTGATTCTCACCAGCTCCTGATGGATGAAGCTTTATGTACTGGCTATTCTGCTTTACAGTCACTGCTGGATAAACTCAATAAGGAAGGTATTCATCCCTTTATAAGGTAAATTGGCAATCAGTAAATATACCATTTCATCCCAAGATGGGCAATATTCTTCAACTTGATAATCCTTTTAGTAGAGAACCCTCCTAGCAGTAAAACAAACAGACAGACAAATTGCAACGCATACGAAACGTGACAAGTATCAAGCATAGACAGACTTTCTGATCTGCCAGGAGTCAGGGCTGAAGATCTGCTGCTGAAGCACTGCTTTTCCATCCCAAGCATGTCAGTGGAAATCAGGCAGTCACTCACAGAAGCAGGTATCAGGTATTGCAACAGAGAAAAGGATCTTCTGGGTAAATAGGATCAGGCCATTCCTCTGCGCCTGTTTGCAATAGCATAAAGAGTTTGTTAAACATTAAGGTCAGGAAACTTCCAAAGTCAGTTTTAGACAGTTACTGGTGAGACAGCTCCTCAGCCGAAATGCTGACTGCTCTGCTAGTTTAGACTAGTGTAGTCTGGAAACAAAAAAAGGCATTAGCATTACTAGTGCCAGCCTTACCACGGCTGGTAGTGGCCCAAAGCATATCTGACGGTTATTTAACAAGTGAGGGTAATAGAGTCCCAGCTTCACTCTCAGCACAAAGGCAGCCACAAGAACACAACAGCTGGGATCTCAACACACAAGAGTCCATCCTGTAACTTACATGAAAATTAAATTCCCCTTTCAATCTCAGAGGTGTTTTCCTCTGTGTTACATAGAACACAATCAGGCAGTTTCACAGGACTTGCTTTTGGGAATCCAAATACAGCAGCACAAGCCTCCTCCCCGCACCATGGATTCCCATCCCTCAAGTTTCATGCGATGCCAAAGGGGAGATAGTAACAGTCTACCCCCAGCACCCACTGTCAGCAGCCACACAAAGCGAAGCAACTTCTCCTCCCGAGACCAGGCTCACACAGGTGGGAATGCAAGATCCTGGAGCGTTTTCATTAATGATGTGAAGTGCAGCATGGGAACTGAGGTCTCTCTGGGCTGACGAGCCAGCACAGCTGAAATTCTCTGGAGTTGTTCAGAGAAGTTTCAATCTTTTACATAAAAGCAAAGATGACAGCTGTGCTTGTAAAGACAGATTCTGAAAAAAAAACAACTACTAGAAAAATGTACTCTTTAAAAGACCTTTATTTTGGTTGCATGGTTACAATTCTGCAGTCCATTTATGCTTACAGTTAGATTGTTCCCAAATAATATTTCATAGCTCACCATGTAAGCAGTGCATTCTCTATCAGTCTAGTGTACAATAACTTTATAAAAGACAGATTAAGGGACTTTTTCATCTGTACACTTTTCAGATTAGTTCACCAAGATCAATTAAAAAGGCAAATAGATTAATTGGCAAAAAAGTGTTGTTACATTTTTAATATATTAGTACAAAATGGCACAAAAGGAAAAAGGTCATTTTAAAGGCTATAAGCATCAAACGTCTTGAACAGTTTGAATCAGTTCAACCGATTTCAACTTCATTTCAAATACCACTGTTGAACTTGGAATTGAACTTGTAATCTTATTTTCTTCAGCTGTATGAAAGACCTCACATACAACTTTGTACCTGTTTGTGGAAACTGAATCACAGCAGTTTCAGAACAGTGACATTCAAGTGCAGTTAGGAAGTTGGGAATATTCTATTCTTCCCAGTAAATCTAAGAATTCACAGACTAGAGCTTATTTTCATCTAGCCAAGCTCATTGATGCACACTTCAGATGCAAAGATATCAGACGTGTGCACATAAACCGTAATATTTCTTAATGCAAGAACTGAAACAAAAAATCCACATAATTACATCATCCACCCTACCTACCTTTGCAGGATGCTTCCAGGCATAACCACACTCAATGCCAGATACAGAGATATATGAAGCATCTAAAAGATTTCAGGTAAACTGAAGGCTTAATTCAAAGGCTTCAGTTATAAAAGAGAGATCACACCAACTTCAGCAACCTACATTTTATTTTTGAACCACCCATATCAAATGGGCAGGTGAGGGGGATGGAAGGGAAAGACAGACATTTCTAACTTTAAAATAAATTCCGAGATGTGAATTCGTTGCCTCAAGCAACAATTCAGGAGTTTGTTTTGGCAGCAATTGGATATTTAGCAGTATCCCAAAAGATAATTACCGGTCCCGTCAAAACAAATTATCAGGATCTTGATTAGCCCCCTAAACCTTAAGAGTTTTTTTATGTTTAAGTTAACGGAACAGTTTATGACCTTGACTGGTTTTTTTTCTGGTGAGACAGCACCCACACCCAAGAGGGCAGGCAGTTATACTGACGGTAGTACTGAAAACGTTACTTCTCAAGTTAAAACAAAAAGTCTTATAAAAAAGGTAAGTGTGACGAAGTATACAGAACCATTATTTTACTCAGCTTCACAATGAGCAAACCATGACTAGGGATTTCCTTTCATAATTTAAATACCAATTACAACGCTTCCTCCAGAGACTTATTTTGTAGATAACCATAAGATGATTCCAAGAAGCAATACTCCAACAGCAAGTATAATAATGAGGATGCACATTTTCTTTCGGGACTTTTGCTGCCAATAGAGAAAAAAACACAAGTTGACTGAAAACTGCACTGCCACATCAGAAGACTACTCAAATGCTTTTATGGTCCTACTGCTTGTGCAATCTAAATAAATTGTGTCCTCACTAACGACAAGTCATATAAAGTTGCTCAAGAAAAAAAGAACTAAGTTATCCACAACTGACTTTTACGGCTATATTATTCAACAGAATGATTTCAGTGGTATTTTCTGGCATACATAATAAACTAATGAAAGAGAATGCAGTAACATAATGAATGAATGTAATTAGGACACTGGGGGAAAGAAAACGTGAGAGAGCAGGTGACCATGTACAGAGGAAAACGGACAATCAATCTGCACAGGAGAGGAGGTAGAAATGGTCTGCTAGAAAAAATATATTTAAAGACTATTAATGTATATACAGATGGGGACAAAGGACTGCAATTTTAGACTTCTGGAAGATTGACTTTGCATCTATTCACAGAGTTATTTTAAAGTTGTTTTTGTCAAGTTTCTTAGGTACAGCTTGCTCTTAAAAAAATGAAAAGAGAAATTAAAAAAAAAATAAAAAGACCTCACTAGAAACCCAGTTATGTAGATGTCACTACAATAACGTGTAAGTTATGAGTATGTCCAGAACTTTCACGTCTCCCATACAGGTCTGTAACTTGAGATACCAGAGCATCCAAGACTAGCAGCAGACTGTCATCCTTTATCTGAAGGATATGGAATCTGAAGGTTTCCTTCACAGCAGGAAAGGAAATTACCAGTGGGTTTCACAGGCTTTTGCTGATAGCCAAGGGACAATAACACTCAAATCTCGGGATCTGAGGCCACAGCTCCAGAAGCAAAGCCACGCTATGCTCTATTTGGCAGAGGTTCTTCTGCCTGGGTGTTTTTTTTGTTTTTTTTTTTCCCCCCACAGAACTACGTCTGTGGCAGTTCTTCAGTGGAGCTGCCAGTTCTCTGCCCAGTACCAGCCACGCTACCAAGTTTCTTGTCTTAACTATTCTCTTCTTCTAGTTTTAGTATCTCACTGTCAGTTCTCCCATTGTCAGGTTAAGATTCCTTCATGTCATCATTTTACTTGCTAGAACTCAATCCGTTTGCTAGAGCATCTTCCTTCTTATTTAGTATGTGGCCAGATTCTCTCCTTATAGTCCCAGTCTCTTCCTTTCTTATCCTGGAGACAACCTCTTGCCAACAACTGCATTGAAGTCAAAACATTTTCCCTGTAACACTACTTAAGAAAGCTAGTGGACTAAAGACATGAAGATCTTATTTCCTCATACACTTGATCATCATTTCTATGACTGCTGAAGCGGCAGTGGTAAAGGGGGAAAGAAAGGAGAGTAGCCTGGCTTTGCCCAAGCAGCTCTGCTGTGTGACTGCACCCCACGTGGCAGATGGGTGGTGCATACCTCGTCCAACCACAAACAGGAGTTGTGAGGGTACCAGCCATGTGCGGCCTCGTCCCCGCCAGCATGCCTTGACCTCTAACACTTCCTTGAGGGGGTCAGAGCATACAGACATAATAGTTGCTGAAATTAAAATAAGTCTGCTGAAAGTGGAAATGATTTTTCAGCATCTCAGAACAAGGATGAGTCTTCAAGCAAAGGAAAGTTCAAATCCAAAGCAAATGACACAATCCTTTCAAATACAGGCCAACTCTACGGAGTAGTTGGTCTCTGCTGCAAGACCCACTGAACAGAAGTTTGTCTCGATAACCTTCCTTTGAGATCAGAAGATATTCATCCTTTCCTCCTCAAGATAAAGCATGAAGTTGTTAGTTTTCTGGTTGAAACTTTAAATTAACACCTTCCACAGAAAATTTTGACTACTACTATTTTTTTCCTGAACTTCGTCAGTATCAAAATAGGAGTCATCAACCCTACTTAATGTGCCAGTTAGTGCCACCTAGAATACAGTTCAAGAATGCATCTACACCTTTCCCCTCTCCCACTTCTGAAATCAGCAGGCAATCCTTCAGATATTTTGTCACTGATTTACTGTCCTGGCTACTACTAACACACATAAGAGGATAAAAAGAAAAGTCTCAAGGACTAACTCTGACTAAAGAGGGAAGATTTATTACTAATAAGATTATTTCTAATAAGTTCCAAAATGTTACAAAGAAATGGCATTTAAAGGTATTTAAAAGGCTTTTCAAAAAAGTTTGAGAGTTTGAAATACATTTTTAGCATCAGAGTAGCAATTAACAGAAGCTGGATATATACAGCTTTGAGAAGATTTTGGACAGCAAAAGTTGATGCTACTGGCAGCATCTTCAAAAGACTTCCCTGCCTATCTTCCCTACTCCTCCAGTCATCTCCAGAGGCTCACTCTCTGTACACAGGAACCTTTTACTTCTTGAGCTATATAAGAAGGGGTTGGTTTGTTTGTTTGTTTTTAAATAAAGGTATAACTCCAGGTGCTCTGAAACAGCCTGGCTAATTTTACAGGAAACCCAAAGTTTTCAGAGGTCACTGACTTTTGTTTTATAGTGACCTACAAATACCATCGTAGTCTAACATAAACCTTTAAGTAAGTCTCCAAGCCTTGAGGAAACTGATAAACAAAACCTGAACTGTGTAAGTAAGTGGAAGTCAGGACTACTGAGAAAGAACAGTTACACACAACTGGTAGTCAGCATTACCTGGTAGTTTGCTGCTCTTGACAGCTGCTGGTTTGCTTGCTGCACATGTACATCTGCATTTTCCACATTGGCTTCTATGCTGTCTTTATTTTAAAAGGAAAGATTTCAAATTTTGGTTAGTCATAACCTAGCCAAAGGTTTGGAATGCCAAAATACACTTGAGAGTATATGTAATAACTGCCCCTCAACTGCTGGTGTCTTCATCAATACCCAAAGTTTTATACCTTGCATTATGGAAGTTTGACTCATCCTATACTTATCCCTGAGTTCATTTTCAAACTGCCCAGGCAATGAGTGGCTGAATTCATGTCAGCAACAGCTCCCCTGCTTTAGAAGCAGGGCTGAGCCTTAGAAACTGATTGGGGTAGAAACTTTCAGTACTTTTCTGTCCTCCAACTTGCTACTGACTGCCCTTTGCTCAGACTAAAAAAGCCCTAAGGCCTATGAAATCAGAGAAAACAGACACACAAAACATCCCAAGAAGCATGACTCCAATTTGGTATTCTATCATACTGACAGAGATTTTTTTTTTTTTTTCCCATGGGAAAATATGACGGGATCTTGAACAGATTATGGGGCAAGATAATAGAAAAAAAGCCCTGCAAATGTATGCTGGGCACAGACAACAGCGTGATTTAACAGTAGACTCAGAAAACGCACTTTCCAATCACATTTCATCAGAAGAATAAGCTTGTCTGCATGGAGAGTAAAGCAGGAACCTTTGCTGAATCTGCATACTTTTATCACTAGTCAATACAGTAAAACTCCCAAGATGAACTCCAATTTTATGTACAAACAGTTCCAAAAACTATTTTTAAACACATTTTATACACATTAAAAACTACATAATTTTTTAAAATTACACTTTAAGCACACTTTCTTAATGTATTCCCAGTCACCTCAGCCAGTCTACCCATTGTCAGGTTGTACCTGATTTGCTTTAGCATTGATATTTTCATTACAGGAATTTTTCCAGCAAAAGGAAGTTCTACATTGCTGCAGAGAGATAGAATAGAATTTTTCAGAGAAAAATTGAGTTGGACTTACCTATCATATCACCTTGCTCATGAATCATCATTCCCAAATCTTTAAAAATTTCATTGATGTCCATAATATCTGCCTGCAAGGAAACAATCAGCACATTAATTGACATGACATATTCCAGGATCTCTGTGCATTTAGATACAAATACTGCTCCTTCTCCTCCCAAGTACACATCCATGACTCTCTACACTATAAGATAAAACCCCCCCACTTTAATATGTTTATTTGGGATGCTTTTTTTGTATTATGAGAGCAAGTTTATTATAATCAAACTAACTGAAGATGAGTATGTGAACAAAGTACACTTTATATCACATCACAAACAGGATCTCTCATTGCTGAGGGCTTGTCTACACACATACTTGTATTAGTTTAACTGAAGGGGCAGGCTCATGCCAAATTTGCTTAAAAGCTATCCCTTTAACCCAAATGAATAAAAACATATGCAGAAAGTATTTTGCGTTAGTTTTAGTACATCTATCAAATTAAACGCACACAAATTTCACAAGCAGCATAGTTTACAGAAATTACCTCTATAATATGGCCAGGCTGCTGCACCTGTATAACATTATCCTATTGCCATCTGGTTATGATGAAGTGACAGATGTCATGTTACCACTGTGCATATGATCTCTTCTCAACTAATGACTGATACATGTTTAGTTCAATTCACTGTATGTCAGCGTATGGGTGGCAAGGGAAAGATTATTACAGAATTTATGCATAGAATGGATTTTGCCACATGCGTCAGCAAGATTTCCTGACAAACCCCAGTTCCAGCATCTTTTTTGTTGATGGTAGAGATGTGGATTCCAGACTGGCTGGGAAAATTCATTTTGTCTTCACAGAAGTCTCTTGATGTCAGTATTTCATCATGTGACAATTTTTTGTGTAGTTTACATCTTGTTTTTAAATGCTTTTAACTTTTTGACAAGCCCTTAATTACAGAAGTTTGAATGAAACATAGCATCTCAGTATTTCCAGAAGAAGCGTTCAAAAAAGCTGCTTACAAAATGAAGATGCTGAACAATACATTGGGAATACCTGGGATGAAAGATATGAATTTGCTTCTTTTACAGTCACTGTCAAAAAAGATTGCATACTATGACCACTATATTGGAAAAAAGATATATATTTTTTCATGCAATCACATGAGCACTCTCTTATTCCGTAACTGAACCACTGAAGTTAAACACAGTATCAAAACATGGCTTTCACACAGTAGATTTCTAATGCACATTTCACATACCATCTAAAGGCAATATTTGTAGTTTTGAGGGGGAAAAAAAACCCCACACCCACAAACAAACCCTAACCCCTCAAGATTAATGTCTGCAATTAAGGCTCAAGCCACTACAAAATGTTTTTTCTCTGGAAACATTAAAAGCATATTCTGCTGTAAAACCACTTGTACATACCTCAAGCTGCCTAATGGAGGATTCCCTCTCCTCAATAAGACGCAGGTCATCTTCTGTGATTTCTTCATCTTGTACTTGTGCTTGCGGTTGACTATCAAACAAAAACAAACAAACAAAAAAAAAAACCCACCCAGAATTGAGCAGGCGTGATGAGAAATAACACAGAAGAACAAAACAACAGTTAAATACATAGCACATACTTTACGTTATCAGTTAATAAAATGCACATTTTTACTCTTGCCTGTCTAGCCAACAGGGAAGGTCTAAGAGTCACACCTTTAGTATAGGAAGCTGCTGCTGTAGCAAAGTTGCATATAGCATGGAGTTAGTGGATTGGAAATTCCAACTACGAATACAAGGGCAAAGTTTCTTCTGAACTATAAACAGCAGAGTTTATATCCATCTGAGGCAAAAGCAAGCTAGCCAACAAAACAGAATCTGAGACTGAGAAGCAGTTCTTGGAGACTATGAAAGCAATTGGAGACCCCAGTAAACACTGGACCCTTTTATCACAGCTTAACAGTTTTCCTCTGTTCACAGGTTGGACTGTGCTTACCTAAGTTTGGGTCTCACAAAGCCCAGACACAGACTTGGGGCAGCTTAAGGAAATGACTGAAGCTGAGGCGTGGGGAAAAAAGAGGGAAATTATGTGAACTGCTCCTTTTTCTTCTCACCTATCCCACCAAAAAGCCTCTTCTCTACATTTGCCCTATGGAAGAAAGCCTGACTGAGCAACCTATCCCAACTCCCTCCAAGAAAAGGCAATTAATCAGAAAAAAAAATTAAAAAGAAAAATCAAAAATATCAGCAGCTGACTTCCCTGCAGGCCATTTATTATTCTGAGCTAGGTTAAGACTTATTAACAAATTCAGCCTACCTGTCCCAAGAGACAAGTGTTCCTTCTTTGTAGTTATCTTCAGGAGCACCACCCTACATGATCAGTGTTTAAAAAAATAAATAAAAACATTATAGCCCTAAAAGGAGCACTGCCAGCTTTTCTATAATGAGTCAATATTACAAGGTTTATAGTAAGTCAACTTCAAACTGAAACATGATTCAAAATGTTCTCATGCCGATTTTGCTTTATGCATGCACAAAGCTGAAATACAAGCAAAAACATTCAGCTCAGTAACTGCTTGCTAAAATTTACAAGTACAGGAATGTGTACTTGGCACAGAATAAAACAGCAAAATTGATATGTTAACAAGGAAAAGCTCAAGATCTCAAGCTCTTTAATACTGCATAGAAATCTGGCAAGTGATTCTTCTCTGTAGGAAAAAATCTGTTGATATCTAAATGTCTAGCAAAAGCATTGCAAAATCTACTAAAAATTGCTTTTGCAATGAACCCACGGGCAGTTCATGCCTTTGTGTGACAAAGGCAAGGGAAAAGTAAGAGTTTTCACTGGGGGTTCATTACAGCTTAATTCAGCCTTTACTATAAAACGAACTGCATAATTCAGCTATGCATAAAAGTGAGCAAAGAAAGCTTATAATTGTATACTTATAATCATATCGCACACATTCTGCAGTATTTGAAGTTAGATATGAGCTTTTGTAAGTAGCATTATGGAGGCAAATTTGACATCCAGCACCACTACTGTAATCAGAGTATAATGACTCATTTTCCGATACTTACAGATACCCTTGAGCTGGCTCTTACTCTGGCTACAAAGTCTTTTTCTTTCTCAGCAGCTTGCCTTTGGAGTCGTTGGAAATTTGTTAGTGCTGTGGTGAACTCCCCCACAAGACGGTCTTTCTGTATTTTTCTTTGACGCTATAGGAGAAAAAGTTTTACCAAGTCAAATGAGCTCACGCTTTTCAAGGCTCTGCCATTTCCAGGCTGCTCAATGCTAAAGCATATACTCTTCTTTTCTAAATAGGTGTAAAGGAAGGCTGCCTGCAAAACAATTTGCAACTGCATGGACAAACCTTCCTTCCCTCTGGGATCACATAACTCTGCCACAATTTAAGGCATTTAAAGAGGAAAGTGACGTATTTAGTTTCAACTAACAGCTGGAAATGAGAAACTGACCGGGACAAGAAACCTTCTACCTGCCTTATTATCTGTTGATTATAAAAACTACTGTTTAAGTGTGAAATATTTTGATGTTAAAATATGTAAAGGTGACTGAATGGGGAGGAAGGGTGCAGAAAAGAAAGAACAGGGCGCTTCACATGTATTTTACATAAAAGCTGGAAATACATATTGAGCTGCATACAGAAGTGAGTTTACAGCCTCCCTAGTGCTTAAGAACTGGTACAAAAATACCTGTT
Organism: Platalea leucorodia; assembly: GCF_965183815.1. Lineage (NCBI taxonomy): Eukaryota > Metazoa > Chordata > Aves > Pelecaniformes > Threskiornithidae > Platalea > Platalea leucorodia. The sequence goes on along the minus strand of NC_138825.1, from coordinate 66,076,437 downwards.
TTAACCTTTCAGATTTTTTTTTTTTTTTTTTTTTTTTTAAGATGTAGGGGAGGGAAGAGGAATACTGGGCACTCCAGAGAGCCTCCACTGCATTTCCCTAAACGTATACATTACATCAACCCTTCCATCCAAATTTCTGAGGCTATAATTTGCCATTCATCAATCTGCTATTTATGCATTTCATTGGGAGATAGCTTTGATGAAGATGCTCATGAAAGAAGGAGTAAAATTAAACAGTAAAACATCTTACCACCAACTTTTCAGCTCAGAGACAAAGAAACAGAGAAACCATAAAAAAAACCCCAAACATAATTTGCCTAAACTAGAGGTTATATACCAAGACCAAATTTTAACACCTCTATTAGAAGTTTACAACTTGACAGGATGAGAACACGTGGATCCTGGCCTGCCATTTGAATTTAGTGTTTCAGGACAATTCATTTTCCTAAAGGCTCCTTGGTAACCAGCCACAAACCAGGCAAGTTGTTTGAGTGACATCCATGTTTTCTGGGATCCTGTTGCTCTTTCCTTATTTAAGTGACAGATTTTGCCAGGATAAGAAACCATAGGATGGCAGGCAGGAGCGTGCTAATGACAACAGCCACTTCACATGTTACCTCCTGCTGAGATTTTACACAGACATAGGAAAGAAGCAGTTTAAAGACTGAACAAGTTGTTTTAATAACAGGTCCTGTCCACTCCTCTTAACAAAGGAAAAGCCCGTGGACAAGACAGCATATATGCTGATCCGAGTGACGTAGAACAGATTCACTGTGAATAATCAAATTATTTGGACAGTGGGTGAACAGGTCTGGCCATCTGCCCTGCAAGCGGTTTTGGCACACAATTCCTTGACCCTGGAAGCAGTTAGAGTGCCTGCGGAGTCAGACTGCAATGGATTACAAAGTGCCCAGCTAACTGAAATCACAGGCAGAGTGCTCTGCCTTGATTCCTACCATTTCAGTCACACTACCTCATTCCTGATACATAAAAACAACTTCGGAACAAGTCTGGACTGCAATAAAATATTCTTATAAGTGTCCCCGTTGTGCAAATGTGTTGACTCACTAAACAGCGCTTTGAAAGCCTGGTGAGGAGCACTAAAGTAGGTATGCAGAACTGAAGTCACTCAAATACTCTACATGAGCCAACATGACAGTCAAACAAGCCATGCTCTTTGGTTTTATACCTGTTCGCTTGTCGCAGGCAAAGATCCAAACTCTTTAATGTATTTGTCAGTTTCTTTGGCAAGCTGGTTGGTGTATTGCTGCTTCTGTTGCCTAAAACCAAATGCAAAGTGTCATTAGAGACCATTGGGTTACTTTGTTTGAATTTCACTGATTCTCAGAAAAGCAGCAGCACTAAATGCTTCTCTAAAGTGCACGAAGCCATCTTTAATCTGTTCTTCACTGTAAAGGTGTGACACCATGGATTCGAGGCAAACAGATGCTGAAGAAGGTGTGTTCCTCAGCGTGGCAGCATCTCACTACTCACTTTTTTAGTTTTTTTTTCTATTTTCCTAATGTGCAGCAATAGGTTTCTAGTTATTATGAATATCTAAACATGTTTTTCATAGTCCTTTTGAGGCTATCAATAGTTGAAAACACCTGGTCATTTCTGAGTTCAGAGTAAGTGTAGAAAAGACCAAGTTTTTTCTGTGTGAAAGAACATACTGTGGCTTGGATACCACAGTTCATGAAAGGTCAATTCTTGATACTTACTGGGAAGCTTATCCAAAGAGATTTATACTCTCCCATGATACACGAGCTGCGAACTTAGCTGAGAACTTCATTATTTACTAATAGCTTTAACGGTGCTTAAAAAAGCGCCTCTTCTTCAACAGCATTGCTATTTCTGGGGGTTTTTTGTCTCTTTGCTTCTGATATTATCACACACTCCTTTACCAATGTTCATATTTTTTTCCTGGAGCAACTCAAATTCTTTACCTGCTTTTGCATCCTCCTCCTCCCCAGTGTATATAAAAAGGTTTTATCTGGAAAGCTATTAGCAAACAATCAACATCAATATTTAAAATAATCAAATAACTCTTCAGATACATACAGACATGAAAGGAAGGGCCAAATGTTCAGATAAGTGAAAAAGGGACAGACGAAAACTCAAGGAAGCTTACCATATAGATTACCTCCAGAAAGCGACTGGAACATGTCCTTCACAACAGCTTCTATCCTGTTTAGTTGTGAATTTATGCCTAGATCCTGTCTGGTTATTGCATAAACTGCATACGTTGATCTTCACCTATTCACAGTGTCCAGTAGGACATCCACTGTGGATTGTACCTGGCGAATGTTATGGGCCCTGAACTGGGGCTAGCATAAAGCAATCTGGCTGTTCACACAAAATGAATGTGATGCCTTTGGTCCAATACACACCTCCTCCTACTGTTCAACGGCCACAGTGCGGCATTAACCACACTGAAGACTGCCAGCTTTCTCACCCACAGAGTTAGACCAACATGTCGCTTACATGCATTTATGATGCTGAGATTAATGTGGTAAAGGAGGTTAATGGAAAAAAACGTATCGGTTCATTAGACTGTGCAGGGAAGTGGAGAGCAGCTGACTGTCTCTGCTAGTGGCATAGTAATGAAAGTCCACCTTCAGGTGACCGAACTACAGCACAGCATCTGCCTTGAAGCCTTATTTCACTTCTGCTATTTCAGTATTTTTGGTACGTGTTTATTCTATAATGCCACCCCTTACTGTAGCTTTCATGGCTAAAAAGTTCTCTCCCCCAGCATCACATCTCACCAAAAAACCCCAATATATTCATTACCTTGTGAAACTTACACAGATAGATTTGAAGAGTTGACTGGGATGGAGGGGTGTGGGTGTTTAAAACAGTGATACTGCTTTCCAGTTCTGCCCCTTTCCCTCTGCTGACATACAGCGTAGGTTTTACAGATGTATGGATACTGCAGGCAATGTACATGGGCAAACCAGCTGACTCTAGTTTACAAAGTCTATTCAAAATTAATTTTAAAAAGGGAATCACAACATTTAAATTTTAAGCATTCCTCTATACTTGTCTTTCTCAGTGAGATCAAGCACTCTGCTAAACAAAAAAACACCTCATCACCTACCAGGAGATTGTTTACAATGCAATAAAATTAAACGTTTTCACGTGAAGTACTCACAGCTGTTGCCTCAACTCAGGCGTGTCTTGTGGTGTTCCAAGCTGATGTAGTATTCTTTGTATTTCGGCAGCTGTTTGTGAAGAGGAAGAGAAATTTTAATGGGGCACAGACAACTCCCACTTAATTTTACGCATTTTTGCTTGACAATTCTAAAGCCATAAAAGTTGACAGAAACCGATACTCAAGACTTTTTCAACCAACTACAAAGAATCCACTTAAGAAATCCCAGAACAACCAGTGAATAGTTTTTGCCAAGTCAAAGACAAAGCCCAGGGTTTCTTATAAAGGATGGGAACGCATTCAAGTGTCTAGGTAGAAACAGGCAATTTAAAGATCAGTTAAGAGTTTCACTGTAATAAGTATAAATCGGGCCTTTTAATATTAATTTTTAAAATAAGCAGCACAATCCTTATTCCAGTTTAATCATATTTTACACATGTCATTTTGGAAAGCCATATGAAAGACTGCCACGACATTATCATACACAAATATTTCAGAACCAGTGCATTAATGAAGAGACAGCAATAAAGCATTCATGGGCTTACAGTACATTGGGGGGGAGGGGGTGGGGGAAGTCAGGTGTCCAGGTTTAAATTGTAGTTTTGAGATCCTTACATTTTTAAACATGAGACAGAAACCACCAGTGACTTTTAAGTGTATTTCATAAAATATATTAGTTTTGAACTGCAAAAAGTGACACATCATCTGAGCCTTATTTAATTTACTGTCACATGAGAAAGCAAGGAGAAAAATGGACAGATGCTTCAAGAATATGCAGTTTATCACATTGCAAAACTAATATCCTCAACGTGCTTTATCTCAGCTTAACACCCTCACATCTTCTCAAACAAAAGAATACATATGCAAAATAACTTGGTTTTGCTTGACCTCAGCTAGAAGTAGACTTGTCTTCCCTGTATTTCTGTGGCCCTCCCCAGGCAGACTGGTGTACCACACAGTCAATAGAAAATATGACAGTAGGACAGCATGTGGGCTGGCACACTATCTTTTTTTTCCTAAATGAAGTTAAAACTGCAGTAAAAGGCATCTCTAAGTAATGAAGAAAACCATTTAAAAAAAGAGTATTTTTCTATATACCATGGAAGAGATCTGTAACAGACAGAACTTCAGTTACAAGAAGAAAGTTACCTGTGACTTATGTTAAGCTGTTAGATAAAACTGGAATTCCTTAGAACATTTTTAGTAATAATATTAATTCTAGTCTTTGTTTCATAACGAGTCTCCAGTGACTCAGATGATATTGGATTTTCTACTCTGCTTTACATAATGACATGATGTCAATAACTGCTATAGCCAATTCCCTCTGTGCACACCCAGGTAATGAAGATATCAAAAAAAAGGGTAGTTAGTACCCAAGTTTTGCATGAGATGAAAATCAAATCCTTCAAGACGGAAGTCTTTGTGGGAACTGAGTAGACTTGAGCTACTAAAAATATTACTGAGGAGAACAGCACTGTAAGGTGGGTTTCATGCAGCTTGTATTTTAATTGAGCTGAAAAGCAACAAAACATAAGTAAAATTTTTTGAATTTTGTCTACAGTCGCCACCTGCCACTGACCACCAGCCCTTCCCTGCTTGGTGGGGATCTCCTACCTGCCAGGGACAGGAGGTCCTCCGTGCTGCTCCTCAGCAGCTGGAGCGGGTCACACGTACTGATAAACACCGACTTTGGGTAATTAAGCCTTCTTTTTATGTTCAATGTAACATATTGTTTTAAAACAAAGAAAGAGTTAACTAGCTGGTGTTCTTTTCAGCAGTGTTAAGTTTTAATATCTATAAAACTGAACACAAATTATCCTTTATTTGTTCCAAGGCACTTTCCCTTCTGATTCATGAGCCAAGGTGCTCAGGTATTCTGTATGTACTTTTACAGGGAGAATAAAAAACAAAACAAACTGCAAGCACCCTGTTAACAGCTGTTTTGCAGACAGGAAAAGTACCGGTGTGTCCCTACCGCCACCTAGAGATGCATTATTTAACTGCAAATAAAGAAAATACAGGTTTGTGTTTTAAATAAAGGCTCTCACCTGAAAAATTCCCTGAAACAAAGCCTATACTTAAAATATTTGCATTCCAAGTTAATTAGATATTTATCCTACTTCTAAAACTGAACACAGGTGAATAATTGAGGGGAAATTAAAAGCCAGCACCTCATAGCTGGTCAGCTATACAATTGCAGGCAGAGGAAAGTTCATCTCAGTTCAGGTCTTTTGATTCAAGAATTCAGCACAAAATTAAAGCACATGTTACCAAGAAGTCTGTAAGTATGCATCAAAATAGCAAAGTGCTAACAGGCTTTCAAACCTCAAGAGGAAAACCCAAGGACTGAACTGACACCAATTTTTCGGAGCTTCCTGTAATCAGCATTTTCCACCATTTTCCTTTCACAATAAGAATATTATTCAGACAAAAAATCATTTCACTTTTCAATTTCTTCTTCATATGAAGTATATTGCATTGAAAAGTGAAACATTGCTTATTCAAGTAAGCAAGCAGAAAAAAGGTGGAGCAGTAAAAGTAAGTTGTGGCCAACAGTCTTCAGCAGCACTCCTGAAGCTGTCTTCATAAAAGAGCCAAAAGCAAGTTGGTAGGACCAGTGTAACACAGAAAGCAGAGAAGCTGACCTTCCTGAAATCTTGATTTACAGTACATACCTGCAGGTTGATGAGTTAAAGAAATCCATCCTCTGTACTCCTTCATATTAATATAAACATGCTAGAGTGTATACAGGCTAAAAAATATATTTCTTATATAGTCTTATAATTCTTTTCGTTTGGCTTTTTTTTTTTTTTTTTACAGATTTCTTACTGTAGCTACTACTCATTCAAACATTTGATATAATATTATACATATAATCACAAAACCACCTAAACCCCAGACATTTTTCCAGACTCACGAACTTGTACAGCTTTACTGATAAAAACAAACTTTAAAGTCGGCTTTAAGGCATTACCACCTGGATCACAGAGGTAAAGTGTCTTGTTCCCTCACATGTACACACAGAGATCTTACAGAATTTGATTCAAAGCAAGAACTGGCTTCAAAACTTCTTAGATAAAAGTCACTATCCCTTCCTTTCCCTAAGGGAAAGGCAGCATAGCCTTAGCCTCTCCTCCTGCAGGTTAGACTGTGGAAAAATCTCTGCTGGCTCCTTCCACTGTCCAGCAAAACTGCTGGAAACCTGGGATTACTTTTCATAAAACAGAGGCCCCTAAATTCCCAGCTTCACTGCTGATGGTAGCATTTATAATGGTACTGCCTCACTTGTTTAACCAGCTTTTCACCCCTGTGCAGAGAGTTCAGGCTGGCACATCAAGGCACCTGGCAGCTGCTTTGGTGCCTCCCAATCCATCAGTAACACTCAAGCATGCTGGAAAGCCAAACGCTTAGGCCCAGCTCACAAAGTCCTAGCTCTGCACTGTAAACATACTGGTAACAGTCAGCGACCAAAGATCAGAGCAGTTTTGACGGGTTCCTAGGTTACCTCACCCTTTATGGTTTTCCCTTCCCCACTTCCTGATTCTTCCAACTTCCCAAGGAGCTCTGAAAGACATAAGTAATACGACTACCAGAGGTCCCTCCTATCCTTCTGGGCATTACCAATCCTGTAATAGAGCCTGACTGGATCTTGTGCATGATTTTAACCCATTTCAGTGCAAAGTCCGACACTTTACCTCACATTCCTTGGGTACGTACAGCTAGCTGCTGGACTTTGCTCAGGAGCTGCAGAAGGGCACACACCATGTGCACGCAGGCATTCTTCACCAAAGTCACCAGGACATGGCAACAGCCTCCTTCAGAGGCGTGCTGACTCCTGCAGCCACTTTTACACTGAAGGTCAGGGTAGATGTTTGCATATAATGAAGATCAACAGCTCTTTCCGGACTCATACTGCAACCCTGCAGGAGCAGCCCCTTGACAGCTGTGGGCTGGCAATGAGGCTCTGCAGAAGGCGAGTCCCCGTTGGGAACTGGGCAGCGCAGGAAGCAGGGTGCATGATACCACACAAGCAAAATAAATTTCCTCCACGCAACTGCTGTCTTGCATGCAAAAGAAAAGAATCTCACTTTTTCCACCTGAAAATGAGTCTTGTATCAGAAAGAAGCAATACCATATTAGTAGGAAGACTTTTCACTTGCCTTTGCGGCATTCCTGATCTAGATCTCGTAATACACAGCTACTAGCTGCCGAAAGCTACTTGGCTACTCTCAGACCAGTCACATGCTCAGGAACAGGTCAGACACGGTTAATGATGAGCCAGAGAAACAATTAAGACCTAACCTGAATTCCTACAGAGAAAATTATTTAAGAGTCAGCTCATGTTTACTTTTACTAAGCCAAACAGTGGTTCCATTTCTAGTCAGTGGAAGCTCTCCCTCTAGTTAAAGAGAACAAAAAAAAGGGCACAGAAAAAATAGTAATACTGCCTCATGTAAAAGGCCTCCTTTTCTCTACATGAGTTATAGGAGTAGTGAGATTTACAGTGGAAATACGTACATTTTTTTAACAGGTAGAAGTATTTGAGAAACATGTTCCTGCCAGACCTGCAATACATACTATTTTTTCCATAGATAAAAATATATTTCACATATTGGATCACACACTATCCTTGCTTAACAGCTGGTTTTTAACTGGCTGGGAAAGAAGAAAGTTTCATCTCCTTTCTCCTCATCTTCCCTTGTTTTTCAGCTGCCCCTGCAAAGCTGTTCCTTTAACCACAAGTAAATCCATGTTGACATAACTGCTGGTTCTGCCCCTTGAAGATGAAAATGTTTAAGATCACACAGGAAGTTTCAAACTTACAATAAAGATACAAATAAATAAATACATAAATAAATAGAATGAAGACCAAAACGTAAACAACTTCTTGCCTCTAAGAACACAGAAGCAAACAGTTATCCCCAACCGAGAATTAGCAATCACTGTACAGGCTGTAACACCATAGTATCGTTGCAGAAGAAAAGGTAAAAAAAAAATATAAATAAAAACAAACCCTTGAGTAAAATCCTAATGTTTGAAAGGCAAAGAACTAACTAAGAAGGAGGAAATGAAGAATGGACTGTAGGTCACCCACCACATTCATCCCTAGCATAAGACAAGGGAAACTGAGGATGGTCTTACTTTGGAACACTTACCAGTAACTCCAGCTACAGGAGAGAAGCTTTCCTAGGTTACCTACAATCAGCTGTCTTCCCATCTCAACCTCCATTCTATTTAACATCTGGAAACCCAAACTTTAAACCCTCAAGTGGCCATGACCAAGCTTGTTGCAGCTTTACAGCTGGAGAGTGAGGTGAATCAACACATAACCAAGAGTCCTAAAAAGAAGGCCACAACACAGAAGCATGAAATTGGGGGGGGGAAAAATACATTTAATGAGTGCTGCTTATTACCCCTTTGCAGCTTGGAACCTCACTTCTTACTTGGATCACACAAGACTGCATTATAGCCATGCAGCAGCAGCAGTTTCCTTCAGTGCTACGGTACAAGCCAAACCCACCACATTGCCCAATGTCATAAAGCTACGGTCTAACGCTTCCCCAGGAAATGCAGCACCCATTGGGCGTGCTTGGTAAAAACACCGGCAGCAACAGGAGCAACAAACACCGCGGCATCGTGCTGCAGAGGACAAGAACCAGACAAGCAGGCAAGGCGAGTACAATGAAACCTGCCTTACAGACAGCAAGGCTTGGGACCTGTCACAGGAAGGAGGAGCAGAGCACTGTTCCACCCAGCAGCTACAGCTGCTCCTGAATGTTAACTGTAATGGTGAAGGTCGCCCCCACGCCACCGTCTTTTACTTAAAAAGGGACAGATAGGGTTTTAGTCACTGCCTAAGGTTCACGGGAGTAAAACTAACAATGGGGATTCAAAGCTATTGATTTTCAGTCCTTTTCCTAGTTCCTGAGCCGAAGCAGGATAAACAGAACCAACAAAGCATTGCTTTGTGCGCACCAAACGCAAAGTCTGCTCCACGTGAGGCTCAGGCTCAGCTATGGCTTCGTATGGCAAACAAGCAGTGTATACAACACCAGCACAGTCACCATTCAGAAATGCTTCGTCAAAGACCTTACATATGCTGCCACCGGTTGGGTAACTATGAAGAAATCTACTTGTTTCCAGCTGAACAAGTGAGTCAACAAAGAGCACATCCAGTTACAGATTAAGTTGAGTGGAATCTAATAAACTTCAGAGCTACTTCAGAGCAGGTTATTGGACTACAAGAATTATTTTTAAAACTTACACCAGTTCAAACTGCTTTTGCCTGAGGACAGCAGGCTTCCTCAATTTATTCAAATCCAATTCAATGTGTTTTCCTTCCGTGGAACTTTTTGACTGAAAGTACTTGACTAAAGACGGACAGACGCTACAGAAAACATTCCTGAATCAATCTTTTATAAAAGCTGTGACATACAGCAACCTGATCTAGTTGCAATAAATCCAGCAGATTGGAGTTTTCTGTATAAGTGCAAGTACGTCTTTAAAGCTACTAGTGTAGTTCACACTCACTAAAGATTTTAAATAAATTACAACGCCGCTGTGCTGTACACCTTGCTATCCCTACTTTAACCAAGAGTGACAGTTCACTAGAGGAATCAAATCCAGGACACCAGTCAAAGGACTTCAACTTAGTAAAAAGCAGCCCCCTGCCCAAGAGCTCACCTAATTGGAATTAAGTATCTAAAAACTTCAACAATTTGGTTTTAAGTGATTTGCTTTATTCTGTCTTAATGTATAACACTGATTATTCTAAAACAAGATAATACACTGGCACAGGGAAACAGTAACTGAAGTATGTACGGGAAAGAAAAAATAAAATGAGGATGGGGATGAAGATTGTTCTCAGAGCTCTAAGGACTAAAGACTCCGTAAGTACATAAGAGTGGGAAAACACTAAGTCTTGTACCCTTTCCTGTTGGATTTTATTAGAGCTTCTAGCATTTCTAAATAGAATCATGCCCCCAAGTCATCAGGAACATTAGTAACTATGTCTGGAGTTCAGGACCTGCCTTCAGTTTTTTCAGCGCAGCTGTAATTATTTCATGCTAGTGTACTACTATTTACAATGGTCTTCCACGGACACCGGGAAGTGGGATTGAAGTAGTGCCTATTTTTCTAATGTGGGTATAGAGCACACTAAATACACATTAAGTGCACAATAACTGATCATGTGATCAATTATTACAGTTCAGCCAAGGGGAAGTCATTATATCAAGCTGTAATCACTTCATACTCTATATTCATATCCTACATTGTCCCCGGTAACTCCCTGAAACCCCAAAGTTTGAACGTTTCTCTAAAGAGTATCAGTAGCTTATTAAGTTATGAAAATGATGCATGATTCTGCAGTAAACCGTAGCTGCACAAACACCATAAACCCAACCCACCTACATGAAGAAAGCTTGTTTTTTTTAAGAGGTCAGGTCACTAATCCAGGAAGCTAACTCAGGAGCTAACATGGAAGCAAAGACATGCTACACATCACAGACCTGTTGACACAATCAAGTAGCTGTTACTCTGGGGGTCACTCGCAATCAGCCACATCTTGCCTAGCTGAGTCCATTTATACTGGCTCCATCAGCAAAAGCAACGGTTGCAGACAAAATTGTGGATGTCTTCACTGGTCACCTTGCTATTTGTAAATTGCACACTGGTTTTACAATTGTTATTTAAACTGCTTCCAAACTAAGATGGCTTAATTTACAGAGCTCTTTCATCCCCACCTCACCCAGACTAGTTAACTAACGTAATGCAAAACAGTGTAGGACAAGGAAAAATTCTGCCTTTTCTGCACATACTAACACAAATAGCATGCTGGGGCGTACATGGAAGACCCATTTTTCATTCTATTCTGCTGCTAGCATAAATAAATCCCTGTCCCTCTTGTGCAATGTCATCCACATAAGACACTGTTTCATATGTCATTTTCCATAGAACTAAAATATTTTTAACAAACAAGACAAAACACTGAAAAAAATGAACAAAACTCACCAAATTCATAAACAAACCTGTGAGGCATACTACCTTAAATATATATGCTACTTTACACAGATCAAAGCCTTTAGGAACAGCATGCAAATCATTCATGCTTAAAGTTTTCAGAAATAGTTTATTTCTGAAAGAACTGTGGGCTTCATGACTTCACCTCATTGCAGAAAGACAGGCATTTAGAAAGACCCAAAATATCTGAATTCCTCCTCCTATTATCCTTCATATTCAGGTTCTGAATTGGATATAGCAGATTCAAGTTCAATTCCTCAGCCTCAGAAAAGCCTACAAAATGGAACGTGGAGGACCATAATGAATGCTTAAAACCCCTAAATAACCAGCCTTTTCCAGGTTTTACTGAAACTTCATCTTAAACCCAAGAAATGTTCCTGACAACAGCAACAATAATAAAAAAGATTTGTTCCAATTAGTATGTTCCCACAAAGTTAAATTCTAGTTAACTGCAGCTAATTGGAAATTTCTGACCATATCATCATCAAAAGTCTCAACAAGCTCTACTTTAAGCCTATTTGCTTTAAAATCACACCTGTACAAAACCGCACTTTAAATATAGACAAAACAGAATTTTGTTTTCATACAGGCTCTGATTTCAACACCTCAGCGATTTCATTTACTTTTCACTTTCCCATCTGTAGACTTCTTTAGCTAAAGAATTATCATGTGAATCCATTGGTGTTACAAACATAGTAGCAGACATAGTTTCTCGTTAATGTTTCAGCCTGTTTTAGCCCAATGTTCTAGTTATCTACTGGGCTTAAACCGCAACAAAAAGGCACATATCAGAACTCTAATATTCTTCAGGGTTTAATCTGTGTTTATGATTTCCTACAGTTACATAAAGTGAAAGGAAAAGTCATATGATCGATGCAATTCAACTCCCATTTCAAGAACATTCAATGAAAATACTGCTTATAGAAAACTTGGGATGCAACAGAAACTGGACAAACTTGCTGTCACAGGAGAGGTATCACATGACAGAGGGATCTCTGCTGGCTGAAGTTGACCTTCCAGGAATGCGATCTATACCAATTGATGTTTGTGCTACCTTAAGGAACAGAGAAGAAGGTCAGCAGAAAGCAAGAGTCCTTATGAAAAAGAATCTCTCAAAGCCAGGGAGACTCCCTCTAGCCATATGTGGATTCTGGCTACTGAATTTTATTTTATTTTTATTATCTTGCAGTATGCAGAGCATACGTTTCTCCAGCTGGGCTGATTTTCAGTGTGCATGAACAAGTCAAATCCTCTATCACTGACCTTGCCAATACTGAGCAAGGGCAGATTATGCCATTCTTACTGACTTTGCAGCTACCACTGCATGAAATCCTGCCATGACCTTTACAAACTGGAGGAGTTGGGAAGAGAGAGGTCGGGAGGGAATATGAATGCCTCACTTCAGTTAGCGTAGGTTTTGTAACTAATTACAGTTTGCAAACCAGAACTTCTCTAAAACTCAAAGACTGGGTGTACTTTATCAACGCCAGGCTTTGTTCTGTGTTCCCAAGCAAAAGGCAGCGTTCTAAACTGCTTCTAAACCAACAGCTCCCAAAGCCTGGCTTAAGGTGCCAGTGGAGACATGATAGTTATCCGTCTAGCCTGTATCATTCTGGCTTTTCTTCAGGGATTGCACTGAGTGACATGTTTGGTAGCTACGAAGAAAATATTAGGAGCAAAGCAAAAAGAAAGGCCTGCAAGTCTGCTTCCTCAGTGACCCACACATGGGAGACAGACTTGAGAAGAAGTATGTGGGGGGAGGAAAAACCACGGCTGGTTACTTCTTCTTGCACAGTTCCTGTCAGAGACACGAGTCAAATCTTTCCAGCTGAGTAGAAGAGGCCCCTGCTCCTCTAACCATATCCTTCCTACTCTTAAAACTGTGGAGTTGTCCCTGTAGATGAATGCAACTCCCATTCCACTCCCTCTTGGGAACATCTTTTTAAACAAAATGCTTTCCCTCTTTTTGCTACACACAGCAAATCAGTTCTTTAAAATGCAGAAAACTGTTAGATTTCAAAGAACTGCTCCCCCTCATCTTCACAGTTGTAAGAAGTCTGAAATTAACATTTTAAAGCTTTTAAATTAGGCTTTTTGTTTGTTTTACTTATTCTACTTTAAACTTTCCATTTGTTGAAAGATCAGATTTCCTCTTGTACAATTTGCTACATGCTCTTCAAGAAGAGGAGGAGAAAAAAAAAAAAAAGAAAAAAATCATAGTATGGACTCAATGCTCTCATCCTACTAGGCATATCCCTAGTATGGTAAATGAACATGCCTGGTAGAAATACAGGTTTGTAAGCAGGCAGGCCTTGTTTTATCACAAAGAAATATTTTTTGCTAGCTCATCTAGTTTCTGTGCATCACACTCATTCCTTGTCTATCCAGTTGCTGTAGACGAGTGACCAACAGGAAATATTTCACAGAAATACTGAAGGAAGGCATTGAGATTTCTCTCAAGTTAATAGCAGCTGCCATTAAGCTGCCACATAAGTGAGAGTGCAACCTATGAAACCCAGTTCAGGAACTACTGCTCCTTCAGTAAACATTGATTAAAACACCTTGATAATAGGTTCTCCATCTGCAAAGCCCAGACAGGTTGGAGCTCTACACCCTGCATCATTCCTTATATTCGGTTCTCCCTATTCCTGTACTTCATATTCAGAAAGTTAGGGACAAACCTCAACCACCTTTAAATTCAGATTTTAAAAGTCCAACACAATGCGTATCATCTAGATTTTATAATCAGGTATGATAGGCCTGGAATGAGAATTCCAGTTACTTTAGACCAGATTCCAGACAGACAGACTTTCAAACCTTAATCATAAGTTGTGTTCTAGTAACACAGAAACTTGGCAGCTGCCTAAGCCTAAGAGGTGCCAAAGCTCATTATACACTTCTTTGGTTTTATTATTTAAATCTGAAGGTTCCCTAGCTGTTCTCAGATCTGCTTCTCATCACTGTTAACACAGACCCGAAACCAAACCAGCGAGACACAGCTCGCAGGCATCGCTGACCTCACCGGGGCTCAGCACACAACGCTGCAGCTCCCTCAAGCACACATGATTCGGGCTCCCCAGGTTTTACAGCAGTGCTCAAACAGAGTCACAGGGATTCTCTAAAAACACCAGCAGTGACTCCGAGAGCCGAACTCTCCCTCTCCTGCCTGAGGTCTGCCGCTCTACATCAGATGTCAAGAAGAGCCTTACGTTTTGCAAGTCCAGCTGCTCAGTGGAACACTTTTAACAAAAGGCACGGAGGAATGCTCTGCAGAATAGCTCCCTAAATCTCAGCTCAGAGATGTCACTGCTAAGCAAAACATGAGTTTCAGGCTGAGGAAAGTAGAGTCCATTCCCCTCGACGTTGCTAAGAGATGTTATAATCACTTATTTCTGCAGGAATGCTGGAAATGGAAAACAGAGCATGGATCCTTGTTTGAAGAACAGCTGAACCAACCTTCTTTTCACAGAATGCTCTGGGGTTTGGGATCCCAAACACGTATAGGTGCCCTCCTGGCTTAAGTTCCCAAGAGAGCTCAGAGTGCAGACAGCAGTGTATTCCTATTAGCTACCTCAATTATATCTTAAAGTCCTAAAAATGACCCACCAACACCCTCTCCTCCAAAGAAACTCAAACAGCCCACTACAGATAGCATTTACTGTAGCAGTTCACCCGTGGTTTCAGGCAAGGCAAAAGCAATTTACAACTCTTAACACATCTTCAACATAACAATCAACTGCATGATTGGATCAACAGATCAATAAAAGCTGTTGTTTAAAGTTGAAAGGGTGCTAAGCTAACCCAGCTGTTACCTGATACAAATACAGGTCCTCTCCATTACCACAGAACAACTCAAACCAACAAGAATACGATCTTGTAACTGATTTAATTACTGAAGTAGTGTGCTAAACCAGCACAGAGATGAGCTTTGCTTGTCAATCAGTAACAGTGGGCTACATGAACTAGGAAAGAAGGGAGGTAAGGATCACAAGTATTAATACAACAGCAGCATCATGTGGATGCATTATGAAATGTGAGGTATTTAGTATATGTATTTTATCTTGTATATGCATGGCATATTAAAAACAGTTAATCAAGAACCAAATCAAATTTATTACTTGGAGGGGGGGTGCGTTATAATTCAACCTTGAAGAAATGTTACAGTAAAGATTGTTGTTCTGACCAGTGCTACTTCCTATAAAACTCTGGTGCATTATGAAATCTCGGCAGAAGAATGTTGTCTAATTAAGGAAGTTCTTCTGCATTTCTCTCACAAGTTAAAGGGCCAGCTTCTAGCTGGAAGAGTCAGCTTCCTTTCAACTAATCTGTATCTCATCTATATCTCTGTAGTTGTATTCACAGTTTGCTTCCATGTTAGCAGAAGTGTGAATTAGTTTTGAGGGTCCTCCTGAAATGTTTTGGTAATCTGAAACAAAACTCTCTTACTCTGTTAATCTCACTCTGAAAACCAGAATATCTACACAACTCCAGGTTAACCAAGAAGATTTCAAATGTGTTGACGTATCTCACAAATGCTAAGCATTTCTGGACAGAAGTGCAAAATCGAGTCAATGGCTTAAAAGTAAAACCATGGATTCGGGTCAAGATTCCTGTTTCTCTCCCCCTCCCTCCCTAACCGAGATCATAAACTGCAGCCTAAGAGACACCTGCTCAACAGCTGACTAGCTCTATAGGTCTCTAAACTTGCAGGTTTCTCCCCATTTGACCTGGAAGCTCCTGCAGCTCACACTTTCCAACAGAAAGCTGGACGGACACTACACACGAGAACAAAATAGCTAGAAAAGTGTACATAAGCCCTTAGAGAGCTCAGTCCAGGAAACATGTTCAGCATGCCCATAGGCTCCAGACTCACAAAATCTACCGGAGGAGAACGGACTACAAGAGTAACTGAGTGGTTACAGTGCAGTCAGATCTACAGAAGAGCGAGGGATGGAATCCAGTGGTGTACCTGCCAGTCCTAGAAAAGTGCTTGGCTGGAGCTTTTGAAAGCAAAGCTCCTGTTTCTGAAGCCATGCAGCAGTAGGGCTAAGAGAAATTTGGACTTGGGTCTTGGAAAGGCAGAAGCACCTGTCTATTGCTCAGACTTTAGCCATCTAAATTTTAAAAACGAAAGGAGAGCAGGATTGCAGGTAACCCCTGTGGCATGTCTCCTTCTATCTAAGCCTAGGCAGCTTGCTTTTAGTACGCCTTGTCACAAGGGGAGGGGAGACACAGCAGAAGCAAGAGAGGAGATGGAAGAGGCAGGATGAGACTAAGGACTCGCTAAGTCCAGCATAAGATGGTTAATTATGTTCAGCGACTGTCTTCACAATGCTCCAGTTTCAACCACTGATTTCACTTCACATGTTCACCTGACAACCGAGACTTCTTTTTTACATCTTGGAGCCTCGGTGTCTGTCACAGGTTGGCAGGTGTCTCTGGAAGACCAAGTTAGAAACTGTAAGACTGAGTGAATTCACTGAGCAGATTTTAGCAAATAAAGCATAAGGGCTTTTACAGAGCCAGTTTGTTAATTTTAGATTGAGGAAATACAACCGTGATGTACAGAAACTTTGCAGTAAAGCAAAACTGCCATTTTTCTTCCTGTCTATTAAGATTCAAAGAATTTCTTTCTGGAAGAAAATACAAAATGTAGCTGAAAAAGTAGGCAAAAGCCCAATCTGTACCATTAATCTGTGCTACAAATACCAACTTCTAAAACTTGTCTTGCAAAACAAAGATCACAGTTTTAATTAAAACTGACATACTTAACTGATCAGAATTCATTTGAAGTTTTAACAATAAAATACCAATTTCTGCATGCACATTGCGTCCTGCACACCACTAAAAACATGCATGCCAAAACCTAGCCATGTGCTGTTCATGGCTAGCTCCCTTCTGATGAACGGTATACTTCGCGTAATTTGTGAGATCAAGTTGTATTTGCTTTATATACACACACACACACACACACTAAAAATGTAACGGAAAATGGGGCGAAAGGGAAAAGGACTGAAAACCCCAGCACTCTAACTTACCTCTAACTTGAGCACCCCGTTACGTGGCTAAAAAAATTAGGTGGCATGAATCTAAGCACAGGTATATTAAACTTGCACAACCTTATTTACAAATCTCCTATGTACTTCCAAGGGCAAGCTGCAAGGCCACAGCTTCCATCCCTGCTAAACAATTCAAGCCCCAGCAAATATTTGATGCAATCCTTGCTCAGCAAACATGTCAACCTACCATCTTAAGGTGCCACATAACTGGCCAGGACAAAACTGGCTTATTGCCAGCAGCCATCTTACTAATTATTTATTCATTCGGTGAATACTGAGTGATACTATACTTCCCCAGGATAGATCACACTTAACCATAC
This sequence comes from Platalea leucorodia, assembly GCF_965183815.1. Taxonomy (NCBI): domain Eukaryota; kingdom Metazoa; phylum Chordata; class Aves; order Pelecaniformes; family Threskiornithidae; genus Platalea; species Platalea leucorodia. The sequence continues at coordinate 66,058,882 of NC_138825.1, read as the reverse complement.
ATATGAAGGACTGGATCTGCTGTGTGATATGTCACAAACCTGTCAAAAGAGCAGGTGAAGTCAAAGAGTGAATTCCCATGAATGAATCTGAGAAACTAACCTCAACTGGGGGGCACCACCATTATTAAAGTTTTATATAAAACATGCATAAATGCAACTTACAGCATTGTGTGATCTTCTGGATGTTAGAAGTTATGCGTTGGGCTAGTTGATTAGGATCCCCAAAACCTGCACCGTATGACATGGCTGAGTAGATTCACTGTCAAGTTCATCCACGATGAGAACAAGTCAGACAGTCTCCACCTATTAAGGACACCTAAAACCCCATCCCAAGAAAACAAAGTTATATCTTGGTCATTGGTTTACAAAGGTCTTCATCATCTTAAAGAAGAATACATAGGAAAAGATTAAAGAAAACTCCATATACTAGGGTTTACCCTCTCTGAAAACACAGTACTTCAAAGACAGAATTTAAGGGAACGCTTTCTTAAAAAAGTATTAAATAAGAATACGACAATCTTTTTGAATTTCCTACAATAACTCTTACTATTGAGATTCTTAGTAATACGCATGGCCTAAGATCTGCAATTACTCTACAGCAGCTACATCACAGAAACTACATCCTTTGTCAAACTTCTTACATGTTCTCCCTACTGTAAGCAAAGAAAAATTATGCATTTTCATTTGTTGTCGTACCAGAAAAAAGCTGTACATTTAATCTGTCAATGCCAAATCCTCTGATGAACTATGTCCCAAACCAATTATATGGTTATTTCCAACCTAGAATATATAAACCACTGGAAAAAAAAAACCAAACAGCAGATATCACACAAGATATCAGAATGAAGGAGACACCCAATTCCCTCTAAACACAAATCATTTGTAACAACTCCAGTTTTAGTTGTAATCCAGTTTCATATGAATCCTATGAATTGCCACTTTATCCTGTTTCAGCTGCTGTGTTTCTCAATATGAACTCATTTTTCAACAACTTGGGTATACAAGTGCATTTTTAGGGGTGTTTTTTGCACCCAGAACTATCATATCTTACCCCAAAAGGTCAAAATCCGACAACACAAATACACTTGCCCTAAAAGCACACATATACAATCATGCAGCATGTAACTACTAGAGATGTCTTAGCCTGCTTTCCATCCATACAGACCAAATTTCAGCAAAAGCTCAAAGATACTCTAAATTAACAAGACATAGCTTAGGATACACATGCAAATCAAAACTGGCCATTTATCTGTTCTGCAGTGAGAATGCAGACTAATCAAGCATATGTGCATCCAACACCATCCCACAATTTCATCCCACTAAGCAGGCTGTGCTTAGTCTTATCTTTTCTACTCTCCTGCACATCACCTTCATGGGTTCAAAACTTTAACCTCACCAGTTCCCTGCACTTCCACTGTTCAACCCAAACCACATGCCTTCCAAGCAATGCCCTCTTCTCCCAGCCTGCCAGCTTCTGGTTAACAGACACTGCTAAAACTCAATTTCAGGGAGAGAGAGAAAGCCCATTTAAATGAAAAGGCCAACTTATTTGTCAGGTGTGATACCAGCTGTCCTACAGCATGCAAACGCAAATCCTTATGAACTTTTAAAAAAAAAAAAAAAAAAAAAAAACAAACAATTAACAGTCCTTGTTGCTAAGTATTATTTTCTTTCACCTTCGGAAATGCCTGTATTAATACAGCACAGCAACACCCTGGTTGTTTTAAAACATGACTGTTTTCGTATCTCTATGATATAAAATGCTCTCTAGTGGAGCTGGCAAGACATTGCTTTGGTAAGACACATCCCAGCAGAACTTCACTAGGGATCCCTGCTGCCCTGCAGGTTACATTACCTATGCCGGATGAACAGGCTGCTGCTACCATGAAGACAAACCCTGCACGATTTTCAAGCGGCTGCTGCACCAGGGTCCCAAACCCTGCTTGGAATCTTCAGGCCCTGAAGTATCCCCTAGTAATGAACAACCTGATTGCAGATGAGGCGACGGGGAATGTATTTGCACTCTTCGACATACTTGCTGCACAACTGCCCACGAGTCATGCTAGCTCTCTGCAATATTGTTTCCTGTCTTTGTCTGTTCCACATGCAGATTCAAGTTATTTTGGGTCACAGACTAAAGTCTGAAGTCAGTCGCTCAGCCAGCCTAACTCTGACTTATCTGGTCCGAGGCTGGAGTAACAACCCTTGATCTTTTTGGAAACTCTACACAATATTGCAGTGAATTTGTATTGTAAGACCAAACCCATGCAAACTTTATAGCGAATAAGTGGTTCTGCGCCTTGGTGCATTGACTAAGTAAGAAAATTCTATCAGTTTAGCAGAAAACAGAGTCCTAGGCATAAAAACGAAAGAAACAACCTAAAAGAAGTTAGTTTGAAACCAAAGATTTCTCAGACTGTTGACATTGTTTGTTTCTTTTAAAAGTTATGACTATTTCTAGACACCTTAGTAGCATGCTAACTACAATGCTAGCACCCGCTAAAAATACTTTTTAGTTAAATATTATATTTAATGTTAAAAGTTAAACATTAAAATGCAGCTGCTCGGAAGAAGAGACAGCAAAAGACCAAATTACCTTGTGTAGAAAGGCTACAGAACTGACTGAAATAGCCCTTCATGATTATTTGTTCTCCCCTCGTATTTGTATTCACCAGACAGCTGCCTGTAACATGGTTCTCAGCTCAGCATTACAATCAAGAGCTACACACAGAATATTTCATCCAAGTCTTGACAAAAGCAGTGACTTTCTTTTTTTGTCTCAAAAATTTCTACAGCTAACCGTATCTTCAAACAAGTTAATACTGACAAATGTACAGCTTGTACTATATATAAGAGTTTGAGATTTTCAACTTTCTAGCTACATAGTTGGGCAGCCAAACACAACACAAAATGAGAGGATGTTCAGATGAGAGATTGCTAAGTCCAGAGGATATAGTTTAGCTTTTTGTCTGCACATGTAGATCTCTCTAATTGTTAATACAATTCTTTGTATCAACACACGTATTTCAATTGAGATTTATAGTAAATTTGTAGGATAGTGTAAATTCACAGCTGTTTTACTCCATACAAATTCTTCCACCAGCAATGCTATTCCCGAGCATGTTGATAACACAGGTTAGTGATGGGGTAAGCTACTGGTCTGGGAACAGACAGAAAGAAAGGTAAGGAGTCAGCCATCAGCTCTCATCACTTCCCAATCTTCACCACAAACTCCCCATGTCAAGAAAAAACAAACTGAACAGTCCAAAGAGAAAGAAAATTTTGTATTTGTTTATTATTTTTTTTTCAACAGGAAGGGTGAATCATAGAATCATAGAATCGTCAAGGTTGGAAAAGACCATTAGGATCATCAAGTCAACCGTTAACCTAGCACTGCCAAGTCCATCTATACCATGTCCTCGAGCGCCACATCTACCCATCTTTTAAATACCTCCAGGGATGGGGACTCAACCACTTCCCTGGGCAGCCTGTTCCAGTGCCTGACCGCCCTCTCAGTGAAGAAGTTTTTCCTAATATCCAATCTAAACCTCCCCTGGCCCAATCTGAGGCCATTTCCTCTAGTCCTATCACTCGTTACTAGGGAGAAGAGACCGACCCCCACCTCGCTACAACCTCCTTTCAGGTAGTTGTAGAGAGCAATAAGGTCTCCCCTCAGCCTCCTCTTCTCCAGGCTAAACAACCCCAGCTCCCTCAGCCCCTCCTCATAAGACTTGTGCTCTAGACCCTTCACCAACTTTGTTGCCCTCTTCTGGACACGCTCCAGCACCTCAATGTCCTTCTTGTAGTGAGGGGCCCAAAACTGAACACAGTACTCCAGGTGAGGCCTCACCAGTGCCGAGTACAGGGGCACTGTCACCTCCCTGGTCCTGCTGGCCACACTATTCTTGATACCGTCCAGGATGTCATTGGCCCTCTTGGCCACCTGGGCACACTGCTGGTTCATGTTCAGGTGGCTGTCAACCAACACCCCCAGGTCCTTTTCCACCAGGCAGCTCTCCAGCCACTCCTGCCCCAGCCTGTAGCATTGCCTGGGGTTTTTGTGACCGAAGTGCAGGACCCAGCACTTAGCCTTCTTGAATCTCATACAGTTGGCCCTGGCCCATCGATCCAGCCTGTCCAGGTCCCTCTGTAGGGCCTTCCTACCCTCCAGGAGATCGACACTTCCACCCAACTTGGTGTCATCTGCAAACTTACTGAGGGTGCACTCGATCCCCTTATCCAGATCATCAATGAAGATGTTGAACAGGACCGGCCCCAGTACTGAGCCCTGGGGAACACCACTCGTGACCGGCCGCCAACTGGATTTGACTCCATTCACCACCAACTTCACCAGTGAACTTCTGCCTCATTCTAGTTCTCACAGAAACATGGGCGTCTGAACTGAATGAACACCCTACGTCCACTCACACACCCTTTGCTTGTTAGCGCCGAGTTACTCAAACTCCTCTGCAAACACAGATAGCTGAGCCCTTGGGAAGTCAATGGGAGTGTTGCTAATGGCTTTGACAAGGTCAGGGTTTCAACCACCAGGAAACAAAAAAAAGACGCATGCACCAAGCATTTCCTTCCATATCAAGGTGACAGAAGCATTCAAGACTCTGAATTTCCATAGGAGTTACCCATTTTCACTTCCACAGCATTTAACTACTCTGTCGTGATGTATTTTGGTATTACTGCCTGCATAAATTTTAAAATGGGGAAGTTAATAATCAGCTGCAGTTGAGAGAAGTACACTTTGCATTCAAACTGGAACAGAGCTGCATCTGTGGTAGTCTTCAGTTCCTCTAAAAGTTTCAGTCGGGTGTGAGCTTTTGATTGTACCTGTTATCTTCTGCTCAACATCTCTGTCTTTGAATGGGAGTACACCTAGTGGCAACTCCGCTTGTCAAGCTGCTGAAGAAAGTCCAAAGAACTGAGTCTACTGGCAAAAATTAAAAAAGAAACAGAACACTTCAACACTCACTGAAGCAAGACCTTTCTGTACATACATAAAGTTTAAAGAATTCAAAGGATTGCTATACATTTTTCGTAATTTCTTTGTTACCTGGTTCCTGCATCACACATACCCAAGCAAAAACTGAACCTTAGTTATCAACTTGTTTTCTAGAAAGGTGTTTGTCAGGAATGGAAAAAAAAAATCCACTTTTCCCTTGGCTGTTTCCAGTCGGATCACTACGGAATGCAGAGACAAGAAAGTGGGAACTCCACAACTGAGCAGCTCCCCAGTGCCATTCTTGAAAGCTCCATCAGGACAAAATGATGTAATGTGACAAGCGCAGCGCATGTTAGATCTTGGCAGCAGTCACCTAACTATCTTGCAGGCTCCAGTCAGCTACAGTTAATAAGCACCTAATCTATTTCGTATTTTCTCATTTAGATATTCTAAGAGTTTTTCTTTTCCTATAAATCTAGCCCATATACCTTAGGATAAGAATCCTTAAGCAATATTTTTACTGTTTAAGCAATATTTTAGCATCAGGACCTAGAAATGTTTACGTGGATCCTTAACTTTCAGAACAGAAAAAGTACATGCTGCATTCCATAGAAATGCTTGAAAATTTAAATCCAATCTGAATTAGGATTTTATGACTTTAACTATTCAGAGACAAGTCATGGGGCTTTCTTGTATGTGATTATTTTTTTTTCTAAATAAAGGTCACAGAAACAAAGCTTCTTCCAAACAACTCCTAAATGTGACTTCCCCTGTAAACCACTGCCAAAAAAAGTGCAAAATCCTTCAAGCAGGGTGAAAACACAGGCAAAAATGATGAACTGCTGAAAGACTTAGGAAAAAAAAAAAATTGCAGCCAGTCACAATGTCAGCTACAGAAAATTTGTATGATGGCGACAGCCATGATTAGTAAGATTTCTGCAATATAACATTGCTCAATCTATTTCACCTCAGTAGGTTTTACCACTCAAAATACTGAGATGAGACAAGCTGCACCTACAGAGTGACTCTGGCACCCTACCTAAGGCAACTGACAACACATTACCATCTTCAGGCAGCATCTGCTGCTGACTTTAGCAGTAACTCTGCAGCAGGTAAAATTAATCTTAAAAAAAAAAAAAAAAAAAAAAAAAAAAAGAAAAGCTCTTGGAATAAAGGGGCAGTCTGTATGCTATAAGATAAATACTCCTTACTACAACACCTGAGGGATTCTCATAACAGACTCATAGCAATTGACTTAGTAATATACAGGTAAGCACTAAATCTGCCGCTGTTTTCTCTAGTGGGGATAAGGGAGGTTAAGTTTTTTCTGGATTTATCTATTTTTTCCCCTTAGGCTAAAATATTTAGAGACAGAGATCATATTTTCCACTTTGTGCTTTTACAGCTCTTAAAGTGCTGGAATCCTGGTCCACAAAGGCAGGCTGGGGGCTTCCATAATACAAAACCAACTATGAAGCATAATAAACATACAAACAAAATAGCAGTAAAATTAATTCCTTCCTGTCTTCTTAAAAGAAGAAAAACAAACAAACAAACAAAAAAAAACCCAAACAACTTTCCAGATTTTCTTTTATCATCTAGTTTCAGGTAGCAGTCAAACTTAAATCCACATAGGGTAGGGAAAAGCAAGCAAAGTTTATTTAAAACTTTTTTTGCTCTAACACAGCAACACTAACATAAAAGATGTCAAAAGGTAATTTTCTATGCCACTCTACCCAGTTCCCTCAGCCTTGCCGTATTAGTCATTCTGAAACATACCAAAACCAAGCTTACATTGTGTAACGACTAGAAGTATTTTTTTAGAAAGGAAAAAAAAAAAAATATTAGATTGTGCCACTGGTCAGTGTTTTAGTCATTTTCTCTAGTAATGATTCTGTCCAACAAAGATGTAATTTAAAGCAGTGGCATTTAGAACTGCCCAGTGTGGAAAGCTAAATTAAAAAAGCCTGAAATACTATTAGGCCTAATGCATCATCAACGCTCAGCATACACGGCTAAAAAAAAAGAATATAGAATCATGGAATTGTTTACATTGGAAAAGACCTTTAAGATCATCAAGTCAACCGTTAACCTAGCACTGCCAAGTCCAACGCTAAACCATGTCCCTAAGCACCATGTCTACCTGTCTTTTAAATACCTCCAGGGATGGGGACTCAACCACTTCCCTGGGCAGCCTGTTCCAATGCCTGACCGCCCTCTCAGTGAAGAAGTTTTTCCTAATATCTAACCTAAACTTCCCCTGGCACAGCTTGAGACCGTTTCCTCTCGTCCTATCACTTGTTACTCAGGAGAAGAGACCGACCCCCACCTCGCTACAACCTCCTTTCAGGTAGTTGTAGAGAGCAATAAGGTCTCCCCTCAGCCTCCTCTTCTCCAGGCTAAACCACCCCAGCTCCCTCAGCCACTCCTCATAAGACTTGTGCTCCAGACCCTTCACCAGCTTCGTTGCCCTCCTCTGGACACGCTCCAGCACCTCGATGTCCTTCTTGTAGTGAGGGGCCCAAAACTGAACACAGTACTTGAGGTGCGGCCTCACCAGTGCTGAGTACAGAGGGATGCATATGCTTATCATTGATTCATCCACACCGATATTTATAATGAACTAGGTGAAGGAAGCACATAGCTTTCACATGCCTAACAGAGCATACTAGTTCTCAGGGAGATGCCTTAAGTAAGGGAATTATGTTTCCTAGGAGCGCAAAAGGCATTTAGAGGCCTGACGATGAAGCAGGAAGAGGAAAATGAATGCTGGGTACTGGAACTATTGGGGAGGGGAAGGAACAGGAAGGCTGAAAATGGACCTTTGATGACCATTTTGAAGTGCCAAGTTTCTTGTGCTGCTGGTAGACAAACAACGTCTCATGGGAAAATGAAGATGGACCAGGACTACAGGACATCTCGTGTACTACGTGTTCTCACCCAAATCTCCCTAACAGCAGCTTTTTCTTTTTGAACCAAATGTTCAGACCAAGTACAGGGAGGGAGAATTTATCTTTGCACAAAATCTGATTGCGCTGGATGACGAGTTTCTCTGAGGCATACCAGGATGCTAATGACTACATACAGCTCATGGTCCCTTTTTTTCTCTCCCCCCCTGCCCTCCAAAGAGTTTCATTTCAATTTAAGCCACCAAGAAGAGTGCTACTTAATATTCTGATAAAAGAGATGTCTTCATGAAGGGAACACAAACACATTTTGTAACAATGCCACTACCTAGCATCACTATCTTCTAATTGCAACATATTTTAACTTTTTTTTCCTCCTTTTTTCCTTCTTTTCTATAAAAAGCACTTGCACAAAACCCCAAGCTCCAAGCAGAAAGGCTGCACTGCCGGCAAAGCACACGCCTGGACGGTGATCAGTGAGGAGGGCTCCACTCGCCCTGCTGGCACAGCTCTCTGCCTTTGCACAGGTTGTTCATCAGCAGAGGGGGTGACAACACATGAGCACATCGCTTCTGGCAATAACTATCCTGGGATTTTATCACTGAACTTCAATTAAGATGCAGTGCCTTGCATTTCACGCAACGCAGAGTGAAACCTTCCACTTCCTTCTACAGCAACAAGAAGTGCCCACTGCTGATGCAGCGGCGAGTGGTGCACCAGGAAAGCAGTGGTAACGGCAGGCCAGGGGCCTGCCACGCCAGGCCCGGGCTCGCTATGTACATAGGTGACTTTTATAATCTCCCTTCCTCCTGCTGACATGCTTTGCCCACCTCGGATCCGCAATAGCACGGAGAGTGTTTCAGCACAGCGGAGGTGACCATCCGACCCTGCGAGCCGACGCAAGCTGCTGTAGAACACCAGCTGTAGGCCCCGAGTCTCTCCTTGGTGCATCACGGTCGGCATCAAGCCCAAGCCACGATGTCGGGGGTGTCACGGGGAGGGGTGTGGGGGACCAGGGCTGGTGGTGACACAACCGACCGCACTGCAAAACCGCGGCCCCGGCCCTGCCCGCCCCAAGGCCCGGCCGCCCCCTCCCGCCCGCAGCCGCCCCGCTCGCCCCAGGCCAGGCGGCAGCGCCGCGCCGGGGAGGGCGGCCCCGACGCCAGCGAGGGCCCGCAGGGCGCTGCGGCCCCGGCGGCCCTTCCCGCCGCCCTCGGACAGGCTTCCCCCGCCTGGCAGCCCCTTCCCGGCCGGCCGGACACTGCCCTGCCCTGCCCTGCCCGCCCCTTCCTCCGGGCGGGCGGCGGCCACCCCCGGCGCCCCAGCGGAGCTCCCGCTGCCCTTACCCGGTCCCGGCGAACCTGCACCCACCGGGCGCGGCGGCGGCAGGGCGGGGAGGGGCGGCCAGGCCCCGTCCCGTCCCCGCCCCGTCCCCGCCCCGTCCCGCCGTGACGGCGGAGGCGTGGGGAGGAGGGGCCGCGCCGCCGCCCCGCCCGGCGGCCTGGGGGAGCGGGGCCGGGGCGCCCGGGCCTGCGGGCGGCGTCTCGCTGCTGACGGGCGGCGGGCGCCTGCCGGCGCCTCGCTGGCCGCAGCCCTCCGCGGGTGGAAAAAATGGCGGGGGAGAGTGTAATTTCAGGAAAAGATGCTGTTGCATCAGGAATCAAGGGGAAAACACGACTAAGGAAACAGTACTACAGTGAAGAGTACGATGTTACTACATTAATATCCTGCCTTGAAGCAGTGCCTTCAGTTTTGGTCACTTCGTCTCTAAATGGGAACGAACACTTGGAAGAAAGCGAGTGGGAAATTGTACCTATATCTCAAGGTGCCTTTAAACGAAAAGATGTACAATATTTAGCTGAGAGAGGGGGCAAGTGGTGCCGGGAACAACGGGAAACGAGGGGTGCGTTCACACGGCTGCCGGCGCTGGGATCGGAGCAGGCTGGAGCAGGCCGGAGCAGGCCGGAGCAGAGCAGGCCGCGCGTGGCTGCCGGGGCAGCAGTAGCCACCGCGCCAGGGAGCGGCGGGAGCAGAGGCGTGGGGAAACCCGGCCTGCTCCTGACCCAGCTACCTGAGAAGAAGCAACAGCTGAGCCTCGAGGCCGCCTGCATAGCAGCTGAGGTGCTCCTGCACCCTCCCCAGTTCTTCAAAGGGAAAATTACAGGACCAGATGCTCCCCAGAGCCCTGGGGCTGGGCTGCTTTGTCTGCGGGATACCCCCGTGTGTATTAAATACCACAGAGCGTGCAGCACCTGATTGCTGGGAATGCCGTCTCCTCCGCAAAGCCCAGCCTTGGCTAGGGAAGAGCTGCAGAAGTTGGGAAGTGCAAGTTTATTTCTGGTGCGTCATAGATCTCTATCATCGCTAAGATTTAGAAATAACTAGAGCAGTGGAAACCTTAATAACATCCTAACGAAATAACGCTAAGAGAAAAGTCCAATAAACTGCCAACACAATAGAGTGACGTTAAAGGCCTGAAGTAGACAGACTACCCTTTACATAAGTGGTTCTTGATGTGTCTCAAAGCATGCTGAAAGGAGAGAGACAACATAGCCTCTGAGACTTGTATGCCTGCCTGTAGTTCTTATGTTAATTGATGCTTGGAAGTGTCCTTTTCTCACTTTCATAAATCAAAGTTACCAAGGAAAAAACATTCTGATATGCCTGTTTGCTGCAGGAACGCTGTATACATCTTCATTCTAGTTTTAATAGGCTATTTTGAGTAGCAATGATTTTAGCGCTGCTACACGTGCAGGTGTTTACCCCCATGCTGTTGACATACTGAAGCTGATCCAAGGTGATCCCACTCAATGGTGCGCTAATGAGAGTATAATGCACGTCCTTTCTGAATTAAGGCCTCGCCTTGATTTTTATCTCCAAGTGTTTGTCATATAAACTCTGTTGATTGAGGCTAATCACTCTTGCTTTATGAAGCTTCAGCTGAGCTCACTGTCAGTTTTTCTCCAGAAAACAATACATTTTTTTTCTATCTGATTTCAAATATGTACTTCCAATTAAAAATATTGAGAAGTGGCCCTTTGTCAGTGAGAATACTTTATCTAGAGATCACCGCTTGGTTACTTTTTTTGTAGCTTGGAGGTAATAGACAGTCATCACTGATCAATGTTCATCCTCATGCTATGGAAAAGAGGTCTCCAAACACTTTCCTAGTGATGCTGGATGTTTTATGAACAAAATGCTGGTGCTAACCTGCTGTTAGCTCACTTATCATCAGCATCCACTTTTTATTGTTCAATAACTAACAGTCTTTTTGATATGATGCTCTAAAGTAACTGGTTGCAGCAAAGATACTGCAGCCTGGGAGGAAAAGCTGGATTGTAAGACACATTTTTCGTTAAAATGTTGTCCATACGATGAAAATATTTAGATGACCTCTTTAATATAATCATATAAAGTAATTATGAAGATACAGTTAAGAGACCAGCCAGAAAGTCCTATTTACTGATCAGATACTGCTAAGAGCACAGTATGTCCTCAGAAGATTTTTGTTAACTCCTATAGAAAAGCCACTGGCTGGGAGAAGGTGCTCTGTTTTACCCTTTTAGATAAAACAGGAGGATTCCTTCGGTTTCTGCATCCTTTCCTTTGCTAGCAAATAAGAATGTTTTCAATAGTGCATAATCCACGGACAGGAGTTGTAAAGCAGCCATCTCTAAGTGTTATCATCAGAGATGCTGAAAAGGAGTGCTGCTACACAATTCTGTCTCTAAGCTCATTTAATTGGCTTATTTCTAGAGCTCCCACACCAGTATTAGCCAGGGTTTGAGTTCAGAATCATATATTCATCTACTTATGGACCTTCCCAGTTGCTTTGGCAGCGTGATCAGATTTCAACTGATTAAATGACACGGGGAAAACTCTGGGGAAAGAAAGGGGAAAATGTTGAGACCCTGCTATTCATAGGTACAGCGTACCATGGAGGATGCTCTGGATCTTCACTGACTGAAGATCAGAGTATACGCCATTTACATTCTTGTTGATGTATGTAAAACTGAGCTAAAAGGGATGTCACTTCGAACACGCTGTTTGAGGATCTGTACTCAGTATGGTATCTGATGTTTGAAAGAATCGGAAATTAAACCAGCGTAGTGTGATTTTGAAAGCGCACGCCTTCCTCCTAGCCTGGTATCCAAATCTGCCCCACCTTCCTGACTCTCTGTTCCTGCCTCCCACCTCTTGCTGCTGCCCTGGCACCGAACCAGCAGGCGCACGGGCCCCGCGGGGTGGGTGGCCCAAGCCTCGGGCCGCCTGTGACGCAGGAAGGAGGCACTCATTCCCCTGCAGCTCCCCGTGCCTGCCTGATGCATGATGAAACGAGGGGGAAGCAGCCCAACCCTGGCCTCGTGTTCCTGGTGAGTGTCCTCTTTCCAAGGCGTGAGCGGTGCCTAAGTGGTGCATAGTTTACGGTATGGGCAAATTTCATTGTCTGCTGTCACATTTCACTTGCGCACCTCTGACTTTGGATAGGAAAAGCAATGCTGCCAGTATTTGGTACCGACAGCAAACCGCCTGGCAGAGCTTCCCAGGTGGTTGTTACTGACGCATTCCACCAGCTGGAAGAACTCCTGTTATTGTCACCGTCATCTCCATTTGCTAATTTAATTAAAATAGCCACTCCAGAACCTGAAATGAGATTAGGTTCCTATTATATCTGATGCTGTACAAAATTATGATGGATGATGGTTTCCAGCCTGAACAAGCTTATGGTTTAATTATATTGCAGAATGGCCAGTAAAACCTATTTGTTTAGAAAAACTGTATTGACCATTTGCGTGTTATTTAGGCTGGTACTTGCTCTCCAGCAGCAGTAATTAATGTGATAGCATACATTTTAAATAAACACAGAAAAATTCTGTTCCCAATGTTGATAATGTTTCCTAAAAAAAACCCAAAAAACTTTACTAGCAACTTATTTTCAAATCTTTCTTTGCCTTTCTGTTTAATTTTCAAAGACCATAATAGAATTTCATCTACACTAGTGAAATGAACTGACGTTTCAAAGCCCAGTCTTTGATTAAGAAGTACCTGCAAATACATAATCTTTCTAACTTCATCCAGACCATTAAAGAATTATAAGGGGCATAAAACTAAATGGCAATATTTTGTTCAGATAAGGAAATACAAATCTACAGAAGGAAATATATTAAAAAGAATAAAATTTATGGACTTTGAGGTCAGCAACTAGCTGTGATAGAATCCAATAGATTGTCATTTTGAAAATGAGATTATTGTTGAGCAATCAATCTTCATCATTTTACAGCTCATCATCATCATTTTACAACTCATAATTATCTTTATTGCTTTTTGAAACCATGGAGGAAGAAAACACACAAAGGGTTCCTAAGAGAATTTGGGTAGGTCATCCCAACAGACGTCAAAGGCAAGGGGACAGAGGGGGAGCTACAAAGATGAGGAAAACATCACTTAATGATAGTTGTGAAATGCAGCGTCAGAAAATTGGGAAAGCGATCGTGGCTACTCCCAGAGTTTTAGCAGCTTTTCGTTCTCACTTGTTTGCTCTGCCACTGTCACTGTCCATATCAGTAGTCTGGCTTCTGCTTTTCCCTCTTTCCATCATTCCAGTCTGCTGTTTAGCCAAAAAGGACATCTAGCAACAATCACCCAACGTTATGGCGTAGTCCTTATACTGCGGCATAGACACTGGTAACCCATTGAGGGAATAAGGCTCATCTGCTTCCACAGAAGAAAAGAAAACTATAAAGACAGATTGTGCAATGGGACTCAAAAAAGAAGTGGCCAATTGAATGCATTCATGACATATACCCTCTGTAATCTGTTGAGGACTGATGGAAAATTTCTCAAAAACCAACTAGAATCTCAGTGGAAATTCCCTTTCTCTATTGCTTTGGCTGCAGTGAGTTCAGAGCAAAAGGTGTCAATGAAAGATGTTGTTAAGATTCCCCTAGGACATGACTCCGTTTGAAACTTGCAGATTTCTACATAGCTAAATGTCTAAACTTCTATTATATGCCTTGCTTAAGCTCGATGCCCCACAGAAGGGTATCTAGTGCCATTTTAGATGCCCGGATGTGTCCCACCTGGTTCTCAGCTGCTGCTGAGATTCATTGGTGCTGGATGCTAGCCCTGTGTAGATAGCTCAGGTTCCCTAAGGCACCTTAGGTGGCACTGGGAAAATGATTCATATCCTAAATATCCACTGACTACAGTCTGAGTTTAGACAGCCATTCTGGATGTGGCTATAATCAGTGCTTCGACGATTACCATAATTATAAACGCCTACCCATACACATTAATTTTAAGAGTCTTAATCTTGAAATTCCTCCCACAGTCTAGGTCTTTCAAGACGTACCACAGCTTTCCTATATGTTTCTATGGTAATTTGGCACCTGAATTTTTCTAAGAATCTGATTCTGCCTTTCACTCTTCAGCCTGGTCCCTGGGTTTGGTGCCCTTATTATAGAAAGTCTACAGCTGCATGTAGAAGGGGTCAGGTTTTTACCTTCTGCTACAGCATGAGTAGACAGAGGAACAACAGAAGCCTTGGCTTCTGTCCTAAGAAACAATGAAGATTAATATCGCAAACTGGGGATATATCAGACACTGGGAGAATGAAGTGAGATTGAATGACATTCCAACTACAGGCGTAAGGCTTCATAAGTGTCGCAGTTTAAAAAGACCAACGTTTTATGGTCACTCTCTGTTCAGGACATCCCTGAAAATAATGCATAAGCCCTATTCTCCTTCTTCCAGACATGTGCTTTAGCTTTAAATATTTTGAATACCGATATTTTTTCTGACTGGGGTCTTAAGATTATGGACAAAACCAAAAAGGATTTGAGATAAACAGATGTCAGAAGAGATACAACATCCCAAAGCTGTAGCTCATTTGTACTTGTAGAGGAAACTGTTCTTGCTGTGCAAAAAACATAGTGATAAGATAAAAAAGAGGGAAAAGAGTTTTACCATTTAGTTTATTGCATACAATAAAATATGCAGCTGCTACAACAATCACTGTATTGCTCTGTTTTCCTACAGAATTCCTTTCTGTGTTCTTCTGTGTAATTCCTTTCTTTTGTTCTTACGCATGTAGGGCCTGATTCATTTGCCTACTGCATTTAGCTAAATTGACCACCCTTCAGTAGGCTATGGCGCATCAGCTGGTTTCTTACTATTAGTTACATGCTTTCTGTAGCTGTTTGTTCTTTTAGTGTTTGTCACTTACTTAGAAAATATGCAGTTGACTATAGGATGGAATGACTTTTTTTTGAAGGCGTTAAAAATTTGAACAACCTGCAAACCTAATAATAGTTTTACATACCATTAACAGAAAAAGATAAAATTACTAGAGTTGTTATTTAGCTGCTTGTTAATTGTTTATAGAAGAGTTACTACTGCTTACTACAATTTAATTTTTTTTCTGATAAAATGTTCGTAACAATGAGGTAGAAAATAACTTCGTTATGAATAGTACAAAATTTTACTATGCGGCTTGCTGCTGAACAGAGATCTCAACTTACCAGCATCTACAGTTTTAAAATTGAACTCGTGAAAGCGCATAAACATAGCCAAAGAAAACTGAGAACCTACGCTGACATTTTTTGCTCAGCCCAAGGTTGTAAGCGTATGTTATGTCTGTAAGCAGACCTACTCATTTCTTTGGAAACAAGCAAACAAAAGAGCATGTGGAATCTTAGGATTGTCAGGGAAAAGAAATTAAAAGAACAAACATAAAACATCATAATATCTATTGATATCTGGAGTTCAAGTACCCAGTGCAGTTCCTGTCCTCTCTCTCCCCCCTTCTTCTAACTCACTTTATGCAGTAGCAGTAGAAAAGATATGGAGCAAGGCAAAAAGGGCGTTCAAAGGCATGGAGCAGCGACCTTGCACACACGAATCAAGCAGGCAAAGATTCCACGGGTTTCAGTGGACACTACAGAGGAATTCAGGATTGTATCTCCCATATGTAGCCTTTGGCTCAGGGGCTTGTCCCTGTGGGCTAGAAAAAGAATGTAAAAAATACGGGTATAACCTTGCTCTCTTATCCGCTGTTGGTCACTATCTTAGGTAGACATTTGATGTCACCTGCAGTTGCATCCTTATGCCTTTTTGTATTTAAAAAGACATACACCCTATGTAACTTTGTAAATAAGCACCACCTGCTTTGCGTAAAAATTAGACAATTGCCTGTGAAGAAAGGCTCTTCAGAAACAGGCAGCAACTCTTTCAGGATACCTGAGGAATAGCATGGTCAGGGTCCTCTTTGGAGCTGATTAGAGCCAATTTTCAAATGCTTGTTGGCATCACATAACAAATGCAAGACTTTTTAATAAGGTGTGTGTGCTGGGACAAATGTTGTGGAAGGTGAGTCACAGAATGGCACGTCTGTTTAAAATGGGGATCTGCCCAAGACAGCTGTTTTAAAAAAATTGGAAAGTAAGAAAAGAAATACTAGCTAAGTGGATGTTGAATAATATTAATGAGAAATGCTATGATTACAGTAGCTTACAGTATTTTCTACAGTGCATGAGAAGGCTTTGGTCATTCCTGGTACAAGTCTACTGTAGATGTCCTGGAACAAAAGATCCCATGAGTTAAGACTAGTTTCACAGCTTTCCTGAACCAACGGTAGAAAAATACATAGATCAAGGGACTGCAAGCAGAATTGAAGTAAGCAAACCAAATTAGGATGTCAAACAGAACTGGGAGGGTAATGAAATCCAGAAGACTGTCTACCATGGTGTCAATAGTAAAGGGCAATCAGCACAGGAGGTAGACTCCTACAGCTACCTCAAGAGTCTTTGTTGCTTTCCTTTTACTCTTGGGTGCTCCTATGTGTAGCTGAGACCCAATACTCCTACTCATGTTGTTTATCAGCCTGGCCTGCTTGTTAGCCACAGTAAATATTTTTATGTACAAAACTATCATTACGATGCAAGGGAAGAAGAATACTGGGAAGTTCAACCACCCCCAGAGCTTGTTGAACAGCAGCCGACAGCTACCAACACAGGGCACGTCTCACAAAAAATGGCCCAGTCCTTCTGCAATCACTTTAGTGTAGAGGAAGACAGAGGTATAAGCCATAGGCACTGCCCACCCCACCCCAATGTAAATGCAGGCCACTCTTACAGTGAACTTAGTGGGGTAGAGCAAAGGGTCAGAGATGGCACAGTGCCGATCAATGGAAATGAAACACAGATGAAATATGGAGGTCAAGCAAAAGTGTGTCCAGAAAGGTGTGCAGCCTACAGAAGTAATCTCTGAAATACCAGCAGCTCCGTGTGGACTGGATGGTGCTGAAGGGCAGCATGGTCAGCCCCAAGGGGGAGGTCAGCAAGGGCAAGGGAGAGAAGGAGGTTGGTGGGGGTGTGCAGGGCTTTAAAATGGGAAGCGACAACAACGACAAGCAGGTTTCCCAGCACCTTGATCAGCGTACCCAAGGCACAGGCCAGATAAATGGCCAGCTGGACTCCAAAGGGTTCATAGAATTGTAGAATGTCCTGAGTTGGAAGGGACCCACAAGGATCATTGAGTCCAACTCCTGTCCCTGCATAGGAATCTGAATCTGAATTCTCTCAGTGCCAGGAGGCACACAAGGCG
Organism: Platalea leucorodia; assembly: GCF_965183815.1. Classification (NCBI taxonomy): domain Eukaryota; kingdom Metazoa; phylum Chordata; class Aves; order Pelecaniformes; family Threskiornithidae; genus Platalea; species Platalea leucorodia. The sequence goes on along the minus strand of NC_138825.1, from coordinate 66,041,419 downwards.
TGAACATCGTTCTTCCACTTCGATCGGTCCGCTGCTGCGTGCTCTGGAGTCAAGGGCCACAGCGCAGTCTTCCGTCGGTTTCCCCCTCAGGACATGACCGATCCAGCTCCATCTCCTCCTCCTCACTTTGTTACCGATTTTCTCCATCTCCACCATTTCTGATGCTCGTCGTTTCTGAAACTTTTTTTTTTTTTTTTTTTTTCCGGGAGGAGGTAGTTGGCCTCCTGCCCAACCCCCATGACTTGGAGGGCCAGTGGTTTTTCTGTCAGGGTGGCCTTCCCTTAGGCTGCGTTGGTTCGCGGCACCTTCTTCAGTTTTATCCGGTGCACCCTCCAGAGAGGGATCCCCTATCCACCACCCAGAGGACGCGCCTTCTAGCCGTGCAGCCCCAGCCGAAGGGTCCCTGCATAGGACAACCCCAAAATTCACACCATATGTCTGAGGGTGTTGTCCAAATGCTTCTTAAATGTTGTCAGGCTTGGCACCGTGACCCCTCCCAGGGGAGCCTGTTCCAGTGCTCCACCGCCCCCTGAGTGAAGAACCTTCTCCTAATGTCCAACCTAAACCTCCCCTGGCATATCTTCCTGCCATTCCCTTGGGTCCTATCATTGGTCACCAGGGAGAAGAGATCAGCGCCTGCCCCTCCTCTTCCCCTTGTGAGGAAGCTGGAGACTGCGATGAGGTCTCCCCTCAGTCTCCTCTTCTCCAGGCTGAACAGACCAAGTGACTTCAGCCGCTCCTTGTACGGCTTCCCCTCTAAACCCTTCACCATCTTCATGGTTCTCCTCTGGACACTCTGTAGGAGCTTCGTATCCTTTTTGTACTGTGGCACCTAAAACTGCAGGCAATACTCAAGATGAGGCCGCACCAGTGCGGAGTAGAGTGGGACAAGCACCTCCCTCAACCAGCTGGCAATACAGTGCTTGATGCACCCCAGGACACGGTTGGCCCTCCTGGCTGCCAGGGCACACTGTTGGCTCATGTTCAACTTGCCATTGACCAGAACCCCCGGATCCCTCTCCGCGGGGCTGCTCTCCAGCCTCTTGTTCCCCAGTCTGTATGTACATCCAGGGTTGCCATGACCCAGGTGCAAAATCCAGCACTTGCCCTTGTTAAACTTCATACGGTTGGTGATTGTCCAGCTCTCTTAATTTGTCCAGATCTCTCTGCAGGGCCCCTCTGCCCTTGAGAGTGTCAACAGCTCCTCCCAATTTTGTGTCATCGTCAAACTTTGATAACAAACCTTCAAATCATGCATCCAAGTCATTTATGGAGATATTAAAGAGCACTGGCCCTAAGATGGATCCCTGCAGAACCCCGCTAGCAACTGGTCGCCAGCCCGATGTAACCCCATTTACTATAACCCTTTGAGCCTGACCCGTTAGCCAATTGCTCACCCATTGCATTATGTGTTTATCCAGCTGTATGCTGGACATTTTGTCCAGGAGGATACTCTGAGAGACAGCATCGAAGGCTTTACTGAAGTCCAAAAAGATTACATTGACTGGCTTCCCATGGTCAGCGAGGTGGGTAATCTTGTCATAGAAGGAAATCAAGTTAGTCAAGCAGGACTTTCCCTTCATGAATCCGTGCTGGTTGGGGCCAATGACTGCGTTGTCTTTCAGGTGTTTTTCAATAACTCCCAGAATAATCATCTCCATAATTTTGCCAGGCAGAGAGGTGAGACTGACAGGCCTGTAGTTACCGGGGTCATCCCTGTTGCCCTTCTTGAAGATTGGGACAACATTTGCCAGCTTCCGGTCAACTGGGACCTCCCCAGATTCCCAAAAGCATTGAAAAATCGTTGAGAGAGGTCTCGCTATGACATCAGCCAGCTCTTTAAGTACCCTTGGATGAATCCCATTGAGCCCCATTGACTTATAGGGATCCAGCTGGAGCAGCAAATCTCACAGAAGTTCAGGGTTGGTTGGGAGTTTGTCGTTCTCGCAGTCATGGTTCTCTAGCCCAGGGCTCTGGGGGTCCCAGAGCTCTGGGGGTCCCAGAGCCCATCGTCGGTGTTGAAAACCGAGGTGAAGAAAGTGGTGTAAGGGTGTAAGGTCCTATAGCAGGAACCGTTCACCTTGTAGCACAAGGTGATGAGCATCCCCTGCTCAGCACTGGGGCCCTAGGCTGAGCTCATGCCAACCTGCCCAGGTCCCACTGCTTCCCCTGGCTCTGCCACAAGCCTGGAAAAGGATTCACCTACCAGCAGAGGTGCCAAATGACTAACCTGAAAAAAAGGTAATAAAAAGGCAAGTTAGAAGGAGAGATGTCTTTTAGTCAAATACTTTTACTAAAACCATTGGACAGTTTCCATATTTCAAGCAAAAAAATGAGCCTGATTTATCTGGTTTATATTTTTATATTACATTTTGGTTTTCTTTCAGCCAATACTGCGAATAGTGCAGGAAACATAGCAAATCCAGAGGTGTGTGGGCAAGCAGTCAATAAAGAGAAGGTCTGTCTTAGAAGGAAAACCAGTGCTGAGTAACAGGCATTGCAAGCCAAAGCTCCTTAAGGGATTTGAAAGCTGACTCTAGTACAATGGTGCACTGGTTCTTGTGGATTTCCCTGGAAATGAAGTTCCAGTTTAGTTATGATTCTTTTTATTAAGTAGAAGCTGTGAAGTTCAGGTTAACGGTTGGACTTGATGATCTCGGAGGTCTTTTCCAACCTGAATGATTCTATGATTCTAAGTGATTATTCTAAAACAAGTAATATCTGATTGCAAGGGAAAACCCCTCTGGGCAAGTTGCTAATTATATAGTGTTCTGGCTATGGGGATATGTATGGATATCCATTGTGTTGATGACATAAATATTCAGCAAGACAAACAGAAATATTGTTATATGCCCCAAAGATTGCCCCTGCTTTTTACTTATGAAATTACTATTTAAGTTTTAAGTTGTTTAATTTTTAATTTGAACTGTAAGAAATATGCAATAGTAATGGATTATAAGGGATTATTCCAGTAGTCTTTTTAATAAATCAGATAACAGAATGGTATGATTTTTAACAGTAAGACAATGACAGTTAAATACATAACATTTTTTTATATGTATTTTTATTCTTGAAATGAACATGCCGGTGGGATGGGGGAGAGAATCGGAAGAGTAAAAGTGAAAAAAAGTGAAAAAAAACCTCATTGGTTGAGATAAGAACAGTTTAATAATTGAAATAAAATAAGAATAATAATGATGATGATGATGATAAAAAATATACAAAGGAAGTGATGCACGATGCAATTGCTCACCACTCGCTGACGGATACCCAGCCAGTCTCCAAGCAGCAATCACCGCCTCCTCACCAGCTTTCCCCTAGTTTATATACTGAGCATGACATCATATGGTGTGGAATAGCCCTTTGGCCAGCTGTCCTGGCTGTGCCGCCTCCCAGCTTCTTGTGCATCTCCAGCCTTCTCGGTCAGTAGAGCGTGAGAAGCTGAAAAGTCCTTGACTTAGTGTAAGCAGTACTTAGCAACAACTAAACCAGCAGTGTGTTATCAACATTATTCTCATACTAAATCCAAAACACAACACTATACCAGCTACTAAGAAGAAAATTAACTCTATCCCAGCCAAAACCAGGACAGGAGAATGGGAGCTGTACTGCAGTGCACTGAAATCTTTCTAAGTACATGTCTACTGCCTGAGTGGAAAGCGTGAGATGTTCTAGAAACCAGAGGGACAGAGAGTCCCTATAGGTGACAAATATACCTTAGGGGCATAGAGAGACTGTTGTGTATTTGGCAAAAATTGCTGTTTTATAAGAAGTTTAAATGCCCACATGCTCAGCTGCTATTGAATCTCTGAAGATTTATATCACAGTTTGCTGTGAATTGTCTTTCTTCAAGTGTTTCTGCAAGAAGATGCAGCTAATGCCAGCTCATCCTGGGGCATCAGTGATCCTCACCCCATGAAGGCCTCCCTTGCCTGCTCCTGAGCCTCGGTCTCCCTAAAACCCTGTCTCTCACTCCAGAAGGAGGTACATCAGGTACCTCTGGATTTTCCTTGCTTCCCCCATGGTAGTCCCCATTTCTATCCCACAGTATAAGCTGGTAGAAGAGGTGCGTACAGCAGCCTTCACTCCCGGATGATTTTGTGATATTTCTTTGATGCAGTGGAACAGTCTGTTTTAACGTGGACATTACAGAGACAAATATCACTCAGGAAAGTCTTGGATTTTTCATCCTAGACAGGATAAGGGGTTTTAAAACAAGCTTCTCACTTCTCAGTGAAAGTTTTCCCGGTGGTCAGATCTTCCACTCTCGTCTCCTGCTCAGTCAGGGCAAGCTCATACCAGCTTCTTAAGGGACTCCAATGGCACATCTCTCAGAGCTTGTCTTCTTCATCCCTGCTCTGCAATTAGTTTTTTACAAGCTCTCCAATATGACTGCCGTCCTTCGTCTTCCCTACTTTGAGTTTCTTCAGTTAAGAAGTTGCCTACTGCCCAGCTCCCCTCCCCTCCCTCTTGATGTTTTTGAGGCACTCTGTGCCAAAGGCTGCTGACTCCAAGCAGAGAGGCTGTTAGAATAAGGCTGAGGCAATTGTTTAGACTGAATTTTTAATATGAGAAAGAGCTAAATCAGTATCAGTTTCCATATCATTCTGTTTTATGTCAGGACATGAGTAGCAGCTATTACTATAGGGATTTAAGAACTCCTACAAGAGCAAGATATTTTTTTTTTTTCAGTTTTGCTTCAACAACAATTTAAGGTGACATTTCCACACTATTAAAAATCCCACTGCAAAAAGGTATAAATTGGGCATAGTTCTCTGAAACACTGTGCTTAGCTGGAGACTTGCTGTAAAACTTCAAAGAAGAGGTTTGTTTCTCCTTTTCCTATTTCCACATTTCAATAAGAGATTATTTATATTAAGATTGTCAGAGGCTTTTGGATAGCTCTTGCTATTAACAATAGGGTTTTTGTCCTTGGTGCTCTGACATTTTCATTAGTTTCATTCTTCCTGTATTTTATATGCAATAAAGTATTCTCATCCAAGTACTTTGTCATTCAAATTCCAAGTAAAATCATGTCGTTGACGGTAGCAGACATCATTACTTGTTGGAATTGCTTTGCATTTTTTCCCCTCTCTTGTCTTCTGGTCATGGACAAGAGACCAGTTCACAATTAAGAGAAGGCTCAAATAGTGACAATGTAGGTCTTTATACTATGGAACAAGAAGAGCTTTTCAACATGTATCAACTTCGAAAGTAAGAATGCTATCACAAAATAAAAATTGCCAATCATATTCAAGATGTTCCTTCTCTTTACCCTTCCTTCTTCAGGCAAAATTGCTGGATATAGTCTCAAACTGAACTTTTGTTGAATGTCCTATGCAGCCTAGTAATCCACAGGAAAATATACAAAAAAATGGAAGTGTGCTATCTGATATGGTTCTGTCTGCAGTGAAGACATGCATAGCCAATATCTTTTTTAATTGAAAATGCTGCACATAACCTCTAAGATCTCAATTCCTCTAAGTAACCTCTGAGTCTGAGTTCCTTAAAATAGAACAAGACAGTTTCAAAGGATTATGGACTTTCTAAGAGGGCCGTCATCAGTGCCCCTTTGCCAGGAAATTTTTCCTCACAGCTTCCAAAAGAGTCAGTCTGGGATCCCTAAATAGAATATAATTGTACGAGAAGGCTATGGGCTTACTAAGATGACCTACACTGAGCTAGTGAACCTAACCCACAAATCTTCCGTCGCGTGTATTACAGCCATACAGCCTATGTAGTGCAGCCTTTTGCGCTCTCCCTTGTAGTAGTGAGCAGTGATCATCTCTCAAGAAGTCGATGTATCGTATATGAGTGTTTTATCATTACTTCAGAGTGGTGGAAATGTTTGTAGAGTAAATACTCACCCCGTCCAGCTTAAAATTTTGCTAGGTGTAGCGCACCCCACCTCTGTGAAGACAGGGGGTCTCCATAGGGTGCAGTATGTATTTTTTTCTTCATATTTCTTACACAAATAGCAGCATTTGGCCTTCAGTTTTGTAAATATGGAAAATTATTGTCCACAGCACTCACAAGAAATTGTCCCACCTGCTGCATCTCATTTTTATGTAACTTTTGCTTTTATGTTTTCCTGCTCTTGGTTACATTGGTCTGCGTTCTGTCCATTCAAGTGTTCATATAGGACACACCTATATATGCAGTTTTACAAGCAGTGCCTCTGTAAGTTAACTGTGGCAGCTTAAACCGTGTTAAAAGTGGAAGTGAAGATGGAGAGAGAAGAACTCACTGGCGTTGTCCCCATCTGTAGCATCTTTGTCCAAATTAGTCAGCTGAAGGATTAAAAACGAGGAGTCTGTGGATTAGAGAAGGAGAAAAAAAGGATATTTTAGTTCAGGAAGTTAATAAAAAGAATTATTAAATTCAAGTATTTTTTCTGTTATCTTTGAAATTAACTCATATATTTGTTTCAGTCTAGAATTGTCTTAACCCAAAATAAAATGTTTTTCTTTCAGTTTATTGATCTTGTTATCCTTTTATTGTCTCTTTTTTTTCTATTTATGTCAAATTTGAAATTATTAATATCTCAATAAAGTTAAAAATCCCAATAGTTCATCATCTTCAAAACATTCCCTCTCATCATTTTTTTCTGTCCAGACTTTTTTCTGAATGTGACCCCAAAGTGCAGTTTTTAGTGAAATTAGTGTTTAGTGATGCAGCAGAGGAATTGCAAAAGATATGACAGAAAAAGTCAAAATACACACAGAAAAAAATTGAATGTGACATACTGCGGTTCAAGAGTTCTCTGCAGAAGAATTCATTAATAACAGGTGTTAAAGGTAATCCCAAGACTGCAAAAGAGGGCTGCAGATACAACTAATATAGACCTTCCCCAGAGCTCCCAATTCCCTTTGCTGTTGTTCACAGCGAGCAAAACACATGTCAACGGGGAATAATCTAACCAAAACAAGCGGTATGTTAATAGGGCCTGTTAATTCACATTTCAGAAGAAAAATTAGAAACTTAAGATATTTTCAGCGGGTAAAAAAGGAAGGGAGAGGGAGAAGTAAGGTTTTGTACTGCATAGCACTGGCAGAACAAAATGAATGAAGAGTTAATACTGAAATACAAGCCACGAAGTAGTCCAGCCTGTCAAAAGCATCAGATGGCCTTCAGCCATCTGGACGTGGCCCATGCAAAGCTGCCTTTTTATACTGGACAATTTTTTAGTGGCACAAACTGGGCAGAGGTGGCTGAACTCCCCTGGGCGAGGAGCTGGAGAGCACATGGCAGGTTAAAGCAGGGCTCCCCATCGCCTGTCTTCTGCTGGTTCGAGGCACCTGCACGGCACTGACCTGCAGCCAGACCGCTGGTCCCAGATTGGGCAGATATCACTCACTCTCTGCAATTTCCACTAAAGGAAGCAGAAATGGCCAATGTAATTGCCCACAATTTCTTCCTTGCTCGGTCCAGGGCTGCTCCATGGGCATCAAACTTCACTTTCAAACCCTGTAGAAACACATTTTCTTCCTGTGTGACCTGGCAATGTTGCACTGCTGGTGGCATTACTTGAATGGGATATTGATTTCTGCTAAGTTGTCACGATAAGGAATAAAAATCACTTTTCTGGCCATAATAATATTATAAAAGCCAGATGCGCTGGAATGTCCTGCATCACCAAATAGGAGCATGCTCCTTTTGTACTCACCCAACAGAGCAGCTGCATGGCAGCACCCGACCATCACTTTGGCGTCCTGACTGGTGAAGGGGCACAGTGCAGCCACTGGGAAGACAGAACTGAAGGTTTGCCCATGAAACCTTTGACAAATATGATGGGTTTTTTTATTTATATTTGATTTACTCCCTTTTTTAAAATCTAACCTTTAATTCCTCTGAGGGAATGTACCCACCTTCATAGATGACTATTTTGATGATAACTTATTTTCATAAGCAGTGCGGTGCAGCACATGAAGAGAGAGGCAGTTGTTCAGAGGCTAGACCGTCATACCCTAAATCAACCCACATTTAAAATATTTTTCAATTACAGAATGAAAAATTACATTTCTAAAAGCAGGCTGAAGTTGTTTTATCAGTGCTTGTAAGATTGTGTCTGGAGTCCTGTGAGTAGATAAAGACGACAGAGTATTTTCAGCTGGAAAAAGTGTTTTGGCTCCATTCTGCTCCCGTGGTTCATTTGGAAAGTTTGGCTGATAGATCAGGATGACTAGGGTGCTCATTTTCAGACAATGGTATCTAAATAATTACCTCATGCGGCTTACACATGAGAGTTCATGCTGGCCCTTGGACACAATGGTTCTTTAGTGTCGTGGCCACATAGCTTGTGTCTCTGTGTGCACAACAGAGAACTGGATAATGTATCCTGTGGATGTTGTCAGTGTGCTGGGTCCTTTCCTAGCATCTGGACACAACATTTCTTAGGATATTGTGTTATCTTGCTGAATATAAGTCTACCCATAGGTTACCTATTATTGTATTTGACAGTATATGCAAATACTGTAAAGATAAAACAACCCATATAAGTATTTGCAAAATTTTCTGAAAGTTATTCCAGGAGTTACTAATCTATTTATAAAGAATGTGACTAGGTAACCAAGTTTTTACAGGAAGGCAGTAGAGTACACTGAAAATAGCAGAGTCTGAATATTGCACCTGCAATGAACATTTCCAAAGGTTTTTTGAAACAAATAGTAAAACAAACCATAAATGGTAGGGCTGCAGGTAGAACTGAAATAATCCAGCCAGAAGGTGGCATTGCACAAGCCCTTAGGTGCTGAGAAGTTGATAAAAAGATCAACTATTGTGAGAAAGGCGGCCAAGAACAACAACAAAACCAACCAACCAAAAATACCCCCAAATTTTCATGATTACGCATGGTGTTTCCATTATGTTGTTCTGGTTTTGAAGGAATTCTGATTCTTGTGACACATGGAGAATTTTAGTAATTTTTCTGCAATGTTTTCATGCTACAGAAAGTATGTGGACTTATATCTCTGCCATCACTCTGTCTGGAAAAGAGGAAGCAAAGGGAGAAGCCAGCACTCCTCAGCATTTGTTAAGTATGAGAGAAACACAGAAACTGCTGCAGGCAATACGTGCCATATATTCTCCAATAATGTCAGTATTCAATCCTGAGAAAACTATGCTAAAGGCGAACAAGAATAAAATTGACTAGCTATCTAAGAAAATTACTTCTACCATAGGGATGGTCATTTTGGTGATGTAATGCAATGGGTCAAAGACAGTACAATTACAGTCAAGAGAGAGAAATCAGACAAGAAGGCGAGGTGCTACACACAACTACATCACAAGATGTGCAGAGTTTGCAGGAGAGAGCCCCAAGGTACCAGCCCAATTTGATGGAGCTGTCTGTGTTGTGGGGCATAACACGACACTGAGGAAAAGTCAGGTTTGACCATGGAGCAGACCAGAAACTTGGTGAGAGAGTGGATTGCTGGAGATAACGGATGGAAGCAGTCACAGACATATTTACCCCCATTTTGGACAGGATAGTTCCACCCATGTATGTGCACGTAGCACAGGGGCAAAGCCCACGCCTTGCATTTCTAGGCCCTAAATTGTTAACTACATCTTGCATTTCTAGGCCCTGAAATCTTAACAAAGTCAAAGCAATGTTACATCAGCTGTGAGCTCCAGAGGCTGGATGAAGTCATGATTTGGCAGCATGAAGTATTTGCCAAAGTATTGCAACACAGCCAGTCCTGGGGAAGAAAACCAGTTAAAATTGCTTAAACATTGAAGAACAAGATCTGTAGGGGAAAGGTTTTTTGGGGAAAAGATGTTCTTGAGCACACGATCCCTCATTTAGGTCAAATCTTGCCTTGCCTCATTTATTTAAAACATCTCTTTGTATCTTCAGAGGTATCTTTAAACCATCCTGATTACAGCGTTACATCAGGTCTAGAGACAAATGTGACAGTCGCAAGTTCTGTGACTGTCACTTCTGTCACTCGGCGTCTGAACTGAAGGATGAGGGGACAAAATCTGGCCCTTAAGCTCCGCTGATGTCAGGTACCTGCAGCGTCAGCGTACTTCGGTCACGCGCAGGCTGTGAAATTAAAGTGTCTGAGGGCAGGACCCCAAGCGCAGGAAGGAGCTCAGATGTCCCTCGCTGCCTGGTATGAAAATGCTGCTGCGGGTTGGTGGCACAGGCCAGCTGCCCCGCTCCCGGGTGGCCTCGCCTGCGAGCTGCTGCAGCTACAGCCTCTGTGTGCAGGCACGCAGTAAGAGAAGGCTGCTCCCGATCAGAGTCAAACAAATATTTGCCTGTTTTCCTCTCCCCTCCTGCAGGCTCCCTTCCCCTGCCTCTCCATCTTGCTCCAGAGCGCTACCAGATTAATTTAGTTTGTGTTTAAATATCCTTTCTTTTATTAAAATCCAAAGCTGCTTTGAGTGCTCTTTTTCTCCATCCTGCATTTTGCTGGAAATGTGTAATTAAAAATACGAGTGAAAGCCCTCTTCCTTTGTTACAGGAAAAACTGGAATGTTCTTGGTTTATATATAGCTAAAAAGTCTCATGGCTGTCTCGAGAAACTGCACGTCCTTTTCTACATCAGTTTTCTCTGTAATGCTTCATCGATGCTTTGTTGCTGCTGCAGCCACGAAGACTGACACGCAACCGATCCAGTGGGAAGATGATTTGTTTAGGTTATGTAAAAGGAAGAATAAATAAATTATTTTAATATATTACAGTTACAGCTGTATACGCCCTTTTGTCAGGAGTTTCTTCGAACAGTTACTTTCATTTACTTAATTTTCACTAAAGCTGATTAAAATGTTGTGGGTTTTTTTGGTCAAAAAAACATTATAACTGAAAATTGGACACTGACTATTGAGCATTAATTTACCTGAACTTATCTGACTTCTTTGGCATATTTTCATTTTGAATAGAAAAATTAATGCCTGTAAACCAAAACTTTTAATTTACATCTTGAATAATTTATTTTGTAAATGCTACTGCAGTGTCTCCAGAGAATTGCCACTTGGCTGTTTTTTGTTATTGCTCACTTCCTTCACCTCCAGAACACGCCTGCCTTCAGAACCATAGTTATATCAGTGACTTCATGCTAAATGCTTAAGTGCTCTGCACTATTGAGGTATAAAATAAAAATCAGCACAGAGCTTGCAAAAATGAATCAATCTATTTCTCAAAAAGTTTTCAGCTGGTGTTTTTGCATCCCAAGGATTTAACTTTTTTTTTTTTTTTTTTTAGCCCTGTCTTAATAACAGATGTCGACTTTTTTCTTTAAAGCTGCCTTTGCCTGTGGACTCCACAAGGCGGTAGGAAATCCTTTCGCGCAGTTTAGGCTCTGACAGAAAAGATCAAAAGAAAAAAAATAAAAGTGAACTTAACTATTCTGACCACAAAGCATTTAAAAATAGAAATACAGCAATTGTTTGAATAAAAATCACTGGCTTTGAAGACAGCTCTGAATGTTGCTGTTAGAGGCATTGCAAGTGGGAGGCTGACTGTGGATTAGCTGCCTGGGATGCTCTTAAGTGTGTCCTGCATGTTCAAACTGAGACGTACCGGAGAGGAAGAAGACCATGGGGGTGCTCTCAGACTGAGGTGCCCACCTGGATATGGGATCTTGAACTCCCTCCTGAATCCAGGATTGGAAATATATCCTCCAAGGGCAACATTAGCTCTTGCTGGAATCATTCACAGTAAAAAAGATACAAGAAGTCCTAACCCTTCTGGCTGCTGCACTGAGGAGAAGAACATGGTCTGGATTTGATATAGACCAGAGTTCATGCTAAAACAGTTCACTGTGTCATTTGGAAAAATAGATTAATGGGCGAGCATGTGTTTCAGAAAAAATAACACAAAACAACTTACCATTATGTTTAAGGAGAGAAAGAAATGAAGAGATCTGCAGTGCTTGCATCTGAATATAAATGGTGTACCCCATTGAATTGAATGTGGTTAATATGTTGCAGCAAAACCCACAGACACTCAGGTTGTCCTGTGCACCAGCAGGTGTGGTCCACAAAAAAATCCCTGTTACTCTGATGCCCTAGGTTTTGTGCAAAGCAGAGCTTTGTTTAGCATCGAGGTTTGCACCAGCATCAAGTTTAACAGCAGGTGGAACAGTGTGGCATGCCACAAAGTCGTTCAGGAGCCAAATCCCGCCATCTGACAGATCTTCAAGTCCCCTTGGCCAGAAGAACTACTGAAGAAGCTGCAGGCTGCAGGTTGGATAGCAAGACTAAGTAGATACTCCTTTAACATCCAAGGGCACACACTGGACACACACAAGGACATGACATGCTGAAGCCTCACAAATATCTCAAAATTGTTCCCTGAAAATTTGCAGTCTGGAAGAAGTGTTGTCCTTGTAGGAGATGTAATGTATTGGGCTGACTCTGAATGATTTATGCTATATGTTAATGAAGTAATCTAATCACTACTTAAAATGTCTCCAGTTGCATCACGTGTCACCAGGTAGACATTTAATACGTAGAAGAACTTTCACAGCTGCCTAAATGTGGACTTAGAGACTTAATTAGACACCTAACAGTAACTTAACACTTTCTTGTGTAACTAACAGAAGGGATTAAAACTCACTCTGCAGAGTAGTTGAGTACAGTGGCAAATCCTGCTGGCAGCAAACATTGTGAAGACACTTAAAAAGGATCTGTAGTTGCCTCCAAGTCTAGTGTTATATCTAATTTTTTGTGGCGCATCATCTGACTCATGGTTTCACTGCTGGAAGGATGACAGGGACATGTAGCATTTGTTAGCTTTCAATAAAAACCCCTCATGGACTACAAAGACACATCTGATGGCACACGAGTTTCTCTGAAGAAGCCACAGTGAGCCGCATGCAGACATGACCTGGCACAGCTGGCTGCGACACCGTCCCTGCTGCGTCCCCCATCACCTGGCGTGGAGTTCCCCTCTCCCTGCCAGTACCAGCACATTGTGGGCTCTCTGTATTGCCCCCAAACACTGTGTATTTCATGTGGCTCAGCTCCAAAAGGAGAAGCAGAAAGATACCCTGGCCAGTAAAGTGTCGTGTGAAGTCTATGCAAAGGTTGCCCTCTGCTTCACCAGAGCCTCCAGAGAGCTGGCCCCCACGAAAGTACTGCAGGAGCAAAAACAGATGAAGATGAGTCTAGACAAAGTTGAAGTGACAGCACAGGCTCTTTAAGTCAAGGCTGGGCTGTGTTAGAGATTGAGCTCTCCAGAGCTGGGCCATTGGCCACAAGCAACCTGCTGCTCGGTTTTCTTGCTCTCCCTTAGCACTGCTCCCTCTGCCCTCGTGTTTAATCCAGGGATCTCCCTGGGCATGCATTGAGCAATGATGTGGGACAATGTATTATCCAACTTCTAGGTGCCTGAAATCTGTATTGCATCCAGCCCTGCTCTGTTCCCTGCTCTAGCTGTTCAGCTAGTGGCAATTGTGCACAGAGAGAGTATGTGCATCAACTTAAAGACCTTGGGGTTTATGTTTCTTATTATGAAAGGTGAGAGTGTTACACACCACCCTAGACAAGTCTGTGACCTTCCAGCTCCTTGCTCTCTCAAGTATTTCAGGGTTGGGGTGAAATTGGGATTCTCCAAATTCAAATCAGAACATGTTCATGTTATCACAGATCCATTTAAAGGTTTTCAGCAAAGAAAACTGTATGCATACCATGAAAGGTACATCAGAGGTACAGTTCACAATAAAGAGACTGCAGTAGCTGCATTCAGTAACGACCACTCAGCCAACCTTATTTTAAGCATGTAACTGATGTGATCTCTGGCAGTGACTCTTACTGACTTCAGAGGGAGCTCAGCATGGCAAGGGCCTCAATTAGAGGCTCCAGTTCAGTGTGAAAGTGTGGTGGGGTGAATACGGGGTGCGCTGTCAGCAAGCATAGTTTATAACATCTGGAGCCTGATGTCTAAACAAAGAAAGGACAAGCACATACCTGAGTGTGAGCAGTACTCTCGTGCCCAAGTTGTTCTCCCCAAGTATGAAGCACATGGAGAATAAGGGCTGAAAACCCCATTCCATTGTTTTCAGGGGAAAAGATCAACTTCAAGCCAAAATTATACTCACATTCTATTTGCCTGGGAATAACAGCAGACTCTATACATCGCTAATGCCCCAGTCACAAAAGAGTGACAAAGACTGTCACCATATTAGCCTGGGCTGTATTCAGTTTAGGAGATTATGGATGGTAAACCTCAAGAAAGATTAGCTGCATGCATACAAGATTAGGTGAAATATTGAGTGTAGGGACTGTATGTAAATACTTTCTGAAATTAAAAAAAAACAAAACAAACAATACATTAAGAGATTCTAGAAAGACTTAAACTCTGAAACACTATCAAGGCATTAAGAGTGAACACAAATGGTAAATAAATATCATATAAAATGAGTCTGATTTTATTAAAGAAATATTTGATGAGATAATTCTATACGACTGACTCATAAAATTCATATTGCGCGTTTCAGGCTTTTAATGAACCATGAATATCCAGTAATCCACTGTTTCTTCGTAATTTCTAGAGCTGCTGTCAGTAGTAGAATCTATTACTGTGACTGATCTTCAGATAAAAGTTTTATTATACGAAAATGTGAGTTAAATATTTTGCATTTAAAGATATATTTAAATGTTTTCCGAAACCACGGATAGAAAAAGCCGTATATTAATGGACTGCAGAAAGAATTTAAATACCCAAGCCAGTTTAGAGCATCAAACAAAGGTAAAGGAGTAGAGAAATTTACAAATGGATCAATTAAGACTGAAAAAAAGACAAGGAAACCAGCATATTAAGAAACCCAGCATAACTATACTCAAAATCTTGGCAGCTTTCCTGTCTTTATTCTTAGAGAGCTCTTTTTTCTTATCACTTTTTGTGTGCCTGTATGCCTGGCTCAACTCACATGTGTGCCTTTGGGAGACTGTAAAAATTTTAACATAAATCCCTATCATAATGCAAGCAGGAACAAATAAACCAACTGTAAATAAAACAGCCCCCCACAGTGTGTTGAACACAATAAGGCACAAGCTCGAGCATTTAACTGGCATTTCACAGTCCTCCATTCCAGAAGCATAAGCTTCCGAGAAAACCACACCAAAAGCAAAAGCAGCGGGCAGTGACCAGCACACGGCTACGATTTCTTTTATGGCTGCGACAGTCACGGTGCTGGCGTAATGCAGAGGGTGGCAGATTGCATAAAACCGATCCACAGCAATGGAACAAAGATGGAAAACGGAAGCTAAGCAGAGCGTCAGGTCCGAACTGTAATGAACTTTGCAGAATGTCATCCCAAAATACCAGCAGTTCTCCACAGACCTCACCATGCTGTAGGGCATAATGGCAAAGCCCAGAAGGAAATCCGTGATGGCCATGGATAGGATGAGGAAATTGGTTGGAGAATGAAGCTGCTTGAAATATGAGATGGAAATGATTATGGCCAGATTCCCTAAGACAGTGAGAATGAAGGCTGCTGTTATGAATAGATACATTACCCCTCGTGCTCCTGGTGACCTAAAGCTCTCAGGACGGGATCTATTTCCAAACTCGGAGCAATCAGTCAAATCCCTCCATATATCTGGAGAAATCATAATCAGTCCTTTATTAGATTTTTCTGTAGGAGATGCAGTTCCACAGACAGATTTAATTTTCATGAGTTTCTGAAAGATTCCAAATCCTAACGTGAGAATACAAGATAAAGTAAGTCAAGAGCATGAATTAAATTACTGAGTGAAATGCAGTAATTCAAAGACGAATTTTCTCTTAGCTTAAATAGGGACCAACTGCAACCCATTATTTTTCTGAAATGGTACATGAAATCTGGTAACTGGAAGCTATTATAAAAGTCATTGCAAATAATATTTAAAACTTCAAAAGCAGTTGAAAGTAAAGTTAATTAACTCTTAACTAAATTACATGATATCATCAATTTTATCTTGTGCATTCTATTGTACCTGGAGTGTTTTGTAAAATATGGTTCTTGTATTTTATATACATCAAAATATTAGTAATTTTGAAGCGGTGGAACAAAGAGATGCATAGACAAAGAAATCCCTCAAGTTCACTTCAATCTGTAAATATTGTATAGGATTTATTTATCTCTTCAATTTTAGAACGTTGATCTTTTTTGTATAGCAGAAATGTTATGTGAGCTCACATACCTCAGCTTTCTTGGAGATTTCAGTTAATGGCTATTCACCTAAACACTCATCTTAAGAGTCACAAATCACCTGCCAAAATCCCCTTTTCCAAATTATTTATGATGCCAAACTCACCTGCTGTGGATTAGGAAGTACTAGTAATGAACATATCTGATGGAAATCAGTTGTAAATTTGGTATGATAAGAAATATTCTTTTCTTTCCCTACATATACACTTGTTTTCTATCATTATAATTCCACTAACTGAAAGGGAGTGGAGATAGGTTGAGTCTTGCCTTCTGTAATAGGCTGTGGTCCAGCTGCAGTAGTTACAAATGAATACACTTGTGAATATTTTCAAGGGTCAGAAAATTCCCTTCATTTATCTGGGGAGAACCAGACCCATTTCTGCCACCTCTTTTCCTGATAACTTGTTTGGGACTAAGAGCATATTTAGAAATAGAAGCAGAAAGATACTCTTCTCCACAGCAATTTAACCCACTTGAAAGGAATTTGGGAAACAGTGTGGTCCACTGACTTTTTCCAATAGGTATCACCCTGAAATGAAGAAAATACAGAAACAGAGCACCAAAAGATTCAAAAGAATGCTTGGAAGTGAGTTTTATAGACTAACCCTACCTGCATCTATTTTAGTAATACCACCAACAGATTCTTTAAGTAGACATTTTCCTGTTTTATTATTCTCCTTCAAAACTGCAATGTCTGTGAAAGGCAGACCCCCTTAGTAATTTGGCTCAGATTAATGAAAGGTGGGAATTAATTTTTCTTTTACGACATTACATTTAAGTCCCAGGAGATTTTGAGTTAAAAATATATATATAATTTAGGGGTTCACATCAACAGGAGATAAACAAAGCCAAGTGTCTGTATTCCCAAGACTATTATTTTTTGTTTGCTCTATTAATTCATTCACCCACATGTATAGGTGAGCTATTTTGGTGACTTAAGGTAGATAAAAGTCATATGAAAAAGAGTCTTTGAAAGGAGAGGCTAAAAGTCAAGGTGAAGAAAATATGTTCTGTTTTTTATCTGTTTTAGTGGCCAATAAGTTCTATCTTTCACACTTTTAATAATTACCATTTCTAATGAAACTTAGAAATTAAATACTTAATAACCTTGAAGAAGATTACAATCTTGTAATTTAATGGGCTGAAACAGCACTTTCTGTCATGCTGGCTGTATATGCAGCTTTCCCACAATGTACAGAAAATCTTCCCCATACATTACAGAAACAGATAAAAAGAAGTGTTAATTTAGGTGAATCTATCATTGTTATTGGACAATCTATTATTTAGAAAAAAAAATAAAAATAGGAAGGGTAGTATTTATTTTCTTAAAAGAAAAGACAAAATTAATTCATTATTAATGTGAATAAATGGAGTCCTCTGAGGTCAGAGGTGGATGTTCAGACTAAATGCTGACCCTTATGCAGGTGTATTGAAGATGCATTACAAGTCCAAGGGTAAATGACTGCTATTCAGCAGAGACTGGATTTTTATTGAATGTGATATACAGTGTGTCATAAGAATGGGGCAAAAAAATAAACATGGGTTTTAAAATTAATTAAGGGAAAATGGCCTGTAATGATAGGACAAGGGGTAATGGTTTTAAACTAAAAGAGGGTAGACTCAGACTAGATATGAGGAAGGAAGTTTTTACAATGAGGGTGGTAGATGCCCAGAGAGGTGGTAGGTGCCCCATCCTTGGAGACATTCAAGGCCAGGCTGGATGGGGCTCTGAGCAACCTGATCTGGTTGTAGATGTCCCTGCCAGTTGCAGGGGGGATGGACTAGATGACCTTTAGAGGTTCCTTCCATCCCAAAGCATTCTGTGATTCTATGATTCTATGAAAAGTAAGAACATTTAAAGGAGTCTACCTTTATGGCAGCTGCTTTAAAGACAAACAAGGAAATTTTCTGTTGGAAATAAAATGCAAATCTCTGGCATTATCTACAACAGGATCATTTACAGACTCCAAAAATAGTAAAATTTTGTTATTGTGTACAGCAGAAATATGTTATCTTTGAGATCTGTCAGTATTTTTGAGACAGGCATGTCTAGTAAGTTTATTTTTAAGTAATCAAGTGAGAGATATGCAACCTTTACAGGTGATCTTTTATTAAAGGAAGTTACTAAAACATAAATCCATGCAGAAATCTGTCCAGATGCAATTATATTAGATTTAAAAAATAAATAAATCTGTGGATGGAGGCTACACTTCAAAAAGCATTACCTTCAGAAAGCAGTGTCCCGTGTGCCTCACCGTTGGTCCCCCTTCAGCATGGGACAGAAGATAGTGGTGGGGGAACAGTTTGACACCTCACCTCTTGGAAATGAAATGTCTAAAACCTGCTAACAATTGTACAGGAACTGAAACCTTTATAAAAGAAACTGTTTAACTGGATTAAAGCAAGACTACAGAAAGGACCTTAGAAATGTCATGTGGCAGTCCAGTTGGGGGTTGTTCAGCCTGGAGAAGAGAAGGCTCTGGGGAGACCTTATAGCAGCCTTCCAGTACCTGAAGGGGGCCTACAAGAAAGCTGGAGAGGGACTTTTTACAAGGGCATGTAGTGATAGGACAAGGGGTAATGGCTTTAAACTGAAAGAGAGTAGATTTAGGTTAGATCTAAGGAAGAAATTCTTCACTATGAGGGTGGTGAGGCACTGGAACAGGTTGCCCAGAGAAGCTGTGGATGCCCCATCCCTGGAAGTGTTCAAGGCCAGGTTGGATGGGGCTTTGAGCAACCTGGTCTAGCGGAAGGTGTCCCTGCCCATGGCAGGGGGTTGGAACCAGATGATCTTTAAGGTCCCTTCCAACCCAAAATGTTCTATGATTCTATGATTCTATGATAAATTGTCTTTGAGAATTAGTCATATGCGGCACTGCTGTACTGCAAAGGCGGCGTGGAGAGAAAATTGCTGTAGTCATTATTTTCACTGGTGAAACAGTTTAGTTTTATTACAGCCTATGAGTTTCCTTCATGTTGTACCTCATCATTTCCATGTTGCTCTTAATTATTGATTGGAGAGAACTATTTGGTTACTTATTACTAACTGCTCTTATTCCTCTGAGCTGGCTTTAGTAAAGCGGAAATCACAGCAATACAGAGCAAAAGACAAGCTCAGATTTTCGGAAAGAATTGATTTTTCCTGTTTGTAACTGGGAGAGTCCAAAGGGTATAGGATGCCCTCTGTTTTCAGTGGTCTCTCTTTAGCTGACAGATAACCTTTTAGTCAGTATGCTGTGAGCGCTCAGTGTTTAAGGAGACTGACTTTTCCTATACCTATGGGAAATAAGTCCAGACACTTAGGAGTAGGTTGTGGAGTTCCCACTGCCTAAGTTAGCTGTGGATCTGATGTCTTAGAGAAGTGAGTTTGTTTTACAAAGGCTATAGCATAGTCATCACAAAGAAACATTTTCAATTACCCATACAGTTGGTTGGATTTAAAGTGGCAGCATGAAGGTGAAAAGATTAAAAAACCTGCGAAGGAGGAAATATTGTAGGAATTAAATTTCATAGAATCACAGAATGGTTGAGGTTGGAAGGGTACACTCTGCCCAATCATCCAGATCATTAATGAAGATGTTAAACAGGATTGGGCCCAGTATTGACCTCTGGGGTACACCACTAATTGCTGCCTTCAACTAGACTTTGTGCCAACGATCACCACTCTCTGGGCCTGGCCATTCAACCAGTTTTCAATCCACTTCACTGTCTGTTCATCTGGCCCATACTTCATTACTTTCTCTATGAAGATCTTATGGGAGACAGTGTTGAAAGCCCCACTGAAGTCTAGGTAGGCAATAACCACTTCTCTCCCCTTGTCTACCAGGCCAGTAATTTTATCATAGAAGTTTATCAAATTTAGGCTATGTCTAATGGGAACAGACTAGTCAAAAAGTGCTTACAGATAGGCATAGTCTTTTTCTGAATTAGGTCTTTAGATGCAGTAGTGTGGAAGTAGTGTTGTAGATAACTAAGATCATCAGAAAAACTACAGAAGTAAAAGCGTTTTGTAGAACACCAAGTATCATGTCTGACTGTATCTAGTATTTTCTTCCTTGTTGAATGGGTATTAATGCATTGTAGAGGACAGAGAGTGCACAGTGTGCACAGCCTGGATGAGTTAATGATTTAAGGAAAGCCATACACTTTGCAACATTTACACAGTTTGAGAGCTCAATTTTTCTGTTTGAACACTGCACTAATGTATGTTTTTATCTATCTGTTTAATATATTCCAGTTTGGAGTGAGGCTTTCCTTGTGAACTTTCTGGAAGGGTCCTGCCTGGACAGTCAGTACTCCTCCTCTTCCCCTGTCCTGCTGCATCTGGAGTCTGAGGAGCAGACCAGGAGACTCTGCCGCAGGTGGGACCACTGTGCATGAGGCCATAGCACATGGCAGCCCACAGGCTGCAGCACCATGTTACAACCATCAAAACACAAGCTACAGGAATAAGGCAGAGGGGACAGGTGGCAGCCTGTGACTCTGAAACTTACTGTCAGTTTTGTACAAAGCATGAGAGGGAGGTGCTGTTGCAAACTGTGCTCACTGGTGGCAAAATGAACAGAGGTAGGTTTACTGGTAAAACAGATCCTTTCATCATGCTGGAGTAGTTGCTTTGCACAAGTTTTCAGGGAAGTTAAAACATATGAAATCACCCACTGGAGTTTCATTTGTTTTGAAAAAGATAGCCATCTGGGAAGTGATTAATAAGGTCACTGATTAAACGTGTTGATGATAAGGAATTTAACAATACCCTTTGCACTTCATTTACACGATGACACTTTGAGATTGCAGTCAGGTACATTCTGCTTCACCAGACCTAAATCATAATCTGCTCAGACAATAGCATGAGGCATTTTTCTTGTGCTCTCCTAATTTATCAAAATCTTGGGCTCAAATAGAGACCCTGTGGCCTCATTAACACATCTCATTTGAACATCTCCTTCATAATGAGAAACAGCTTTGTGCTGCCTGTGATTAGAGCTGATGAGAGAAGGTAACCTGGGACTTCATTAAAGTTGCTTTGCCAGAGAAGGCATTCTCTAAACAGAAGGCAAGGAGGCTCTTGGGAAAGTGCCACCTTTAGGTAATAGGACACCAGAGGAAAAAGTTATTTCTGAAACTTTCTGAGCTGGGCCATGCAGAAAACTGACTTACACTTGTAGGTTATTAAGAACAAGGAGAAATGCCTTCTAGGTGTGGATGAAGGTTACTAGCAGTCTGTGTGTGGAGGCCCCTTGTTAATTCTGCAGGGAATAAATACTGGTGGCATCTTGGATGCACTAGCTTGAAGGAGAGTTGGGGGTCTATACATTGAAAATTTCTTCTTCTGCTGTTTCCATTTACACTAAATAGACTGTGGCAATCTTGTGCAGCCATGATGTTGGGATGCCCTCTCTACTGGCTTTGGCTGGGATAGAGTTAATTTTCTTCATAGTAGCTTGTGTAGTTGATCTGGTTTCTGCTGGGATAGAGTTACTTTTTTTCCTAGTAGCTGCTATAGTGCTGTGTTTTGGATTTAGTATGAGAATAACGTTGATAACACTCTGATGTTTTAGTTGTTGCTAAAGAGTGCTTACACTGTCAAGGACTTTTTCAGCTTCCCATGCTCTACCAGGTGCACAAGAAGCTGGGAGGGAGCACAGCCAGGACAGCTGACCCGGACTGGCCAAAGGGCTGAGCATATGAGGTCATGCTCAGTATATAAACTGGGGGGAGTTGGCTGGGGGGCAGCGATCGCTGCTTGGGGATGGGCTGGGTGTTGGTCAGTGAGTGGTGAGCAGTTGCATCACTTGTTTTTCCTGTGTTTTGTTTCTCTCTCTCTTTTTGTTTTCATTTCAATATTATTATTATTATATTTTATTTCAATTATTTAACTGTTCTTATTTCAACCCATGAGTTTTCTTACTTTTGCTCTTCAGATTCTCTACCCCATCCCACCAGGGGGGGAAGGTGAGCGAGCAGCTCTGTGGTGCTTGGTTGCCAACTGGGGCTAAACAATGACAGTCCTTTTTTGGTGCCCAACATGGGGCTCGAAGGATTTGCGATAATAACAGATTAACCAGAGTGTATTAAAGAATTTGTATCTGTTAACAGTTGCTGGTCATAATATTGATTGATGTGTTCTTGGTATTAGTCTACTTGATCTGCACCATGCTTTTGTTTTTGCAGTACGTGTTAAAGATTGGTGTTGTTTTTTGTAGTTTGCTGTGCTCTGCAGTGATCAGTGATGTTTTGCCTGGGACATTTGTTATTAAAACACTGGCCTTGAGCTTCATCTGATATTTAAGCTTTGTACTGAAGCCATTACTGTACTTCGGGTACCACCTCATGGAGACAATCAGCAATTATACTTCTTCGTCTGAGAGGTTTTTTATGGAAGAAATACAGAATGGCACATTTGCTACCTTCTTCTGCGATGTTTCCTCCTTCATTACAATAACTTTTCAGTATCTTGAACATCCTTAGGTAGTTAAGATACTTCTATTGGAATTTCTTGGGAGTATTGTTTCGGTTTTGTCTAAGGTCTAATTTTTGTCTAATAAGCAATTTAAGAATATCACCCAGAGATCTGCCCCAAGGCTGGGTAGTTATGAGTGGCAGGGTGTGTGGCATAGCATGGGCAAATGCCTAGGATGATGGGCATCTCGAGTTTTTGGAACTTCACCCCTGAACAAGTGCAGAATCCTGAAAAATGAGTAGAATATTTGGAAGAAGTATGCTGTCACCCTGGCAATTCTAGGGAGACACAAATCACTGCAATGTGCTGGAGCCTAGCCCATGCCTACTGAGCCCTGTTCAACACTACCCAGTACCTTCAAGGGGAAGAGAAGGTTTCTGGATCTGACGACAAAATGACAGGCACTGAGGCTACTCCAACCCTCACAACAGGCACTGCGGCTGAACCAGAGAACCAACCTGTGCCAGTATCAGTCGCCTCTATACACAAGAAGAAATCTTGGAAGCGAAAGTCAGCTCATTTAGAAAAGGATAATGAAAAAGCAGGGCCATCACAAGGAGAGGAGGAGGAAGAGGAAGAACTCGTAAACAAGATGGAAACCACCTTATCTCTATCTGTGAGTGAGCTGCAAGATATGCAAAAAGATTTCAGCTGTTGTCCGGGTGAGCACATTGTCACCTGGCTGCTCCAATGCTGGGATAATGGGGCTAGTAGCCTGGAATTAGAGGGTAAGGAAGTAAAACAGCTGGGAACCCTTTCTAGGGAAGGAGGCATTGAGAAAGCGATTGGAAAAGGGGCACAAGCCCTCAGCCTTTGGAGGTGACTACTGTCAGGTATGAAGGAAAAATATCCCTTCAAGGAAGACGTTATATATTGCTCAGGCAAATGTACCACCATGGAGAGAGGTATCCAGTACCTGAGGGAATTAGCTGTGCTGGAGGTGATTTATGGTGACCAGTTATCCAAAGACCCAGATGAAGTGCGGTGTACACGACCCGCGTGGTGGAAGTTGGTATGGAGCGCACCAGCATTGTATACCAACTTGTTGGCAATACTGACATGGAAAGATGAAGAGGCACCGATGGTGGATGAACGGCTAGCCAACTCCAGGAATAGGAAGAAAGTCTGTCTTCTTCCCTGGACTCAGCTATGGAGAAACTGTCCTGGGAAGTCTAGCAATTCAAAGAGGATAGGTCCTACTCCCCACACGTACAAACCAGTATCTCAGCTATTAGGAGTCAGCATTCTTCTGCTTAAGAGAGAGGATATAGAGGGTGCACACCACGGGGCACCCTATGGTTTTACCGGTGTGACCACAGAGACGACATGAGGAAGTGGGATGGAAAATCTACCTCAACCCTAGAGGCACGGGTACGTGAGTTGCAAGGAAAAAAAAAATCACACAAGGGGGTTCTTCCAGGAAAATTGCTGCTCCAGTTTCCAGTGAGCAGTTCCCCAGATGGAGTAGAAGGACTGATTTTTACTTCCAATCATAATAAAGGGACTTTTGACTTGCATTTACAAGAAGTAGTAACGAATACTATGACCAGGACTAGAGGAGCCCAGCCTCCAGCCAGGTGGAGGAAAGGCACAACCAGGTTTACTGGACTGTGTGGATTTGATGGCCTGGCACATCAGACCCACAGGAGTATAAGGCTCTGTATAAGTGGACACCGGTGCACGGTGTACCCTAATGCTGTCAAGCTATACAGGGGCAGAACCCACCTGTATTTCTGGAGTGACGGGGGATCCCAACAGCTGACTGTATTGGAGGCCAAAGTGAGCCTAACTGGGAATGAGTGGCAAAAGCACCACAGAGGCTCAGAGGTTCCGTGCTCCTTGGCACAGACTACCTCAGGAGAGGGTATTTCAAGGACCCAAAAGGATACAGGTGGGCTTTTGGCATAGCTGCCTTGGAGAAGGAGGAAATTAAACAGCTGTCTACCTTGCCCAGTCTCTCGGAGGACCCTTCTGTTGTGGGGTTGCTGAGGGCTGAAGAACAACAGGTGCCAATCGCTACCACAGTAGTGCACCGGTGGCAATATTGCACTAACCGAGACTCCCTGATTCCTATCCATAAGCTGATTCCCTGACTGGAGAGCCAAGGAGTGATCAGCAAGACTCGCTCACCCTTTAGCAGTCCCATATGGCCCGTGCAAAAGTCTAATGGAGGGTGGAGACTAACGGTAGACTATCGTGGCCTGAATGAAGTCACGTCGCTCCTGAGTGCTGCCATGCCAGACATGCTAGAACTTCAATGCGAACTGGAGTCAAAGGCAGCCAAGTGTTATGCCGCAGCTGATATCACTAATGCATTTTTCTCAGTTCCTTTGGCAGCAGAGTGCAGGCCACAGTTTGCTTTCACTGGGAGTGATGTTCAGTACATCTGGAACTGACTGCCCCAGGGGTGGAAACACAGCCCTACCATTTGCCATGGACTGATCCAGACTGCATTGGAACAGGGTGGGGCTCCAGAACATCTGCAATATATTGGTGATGTCATCGTGTGGGGCAACACAGCAGCAGAAGTTTTTGAGAAAGAAGAAAATAGTCCAAATCCTTCTGAAAGCCAGTTTTGCCATAAAATAAAGTAAGGTCAAGGGACCTCCATAGGAGATCCAGTTTTTAGGAATAAAATGGCAATATGGACGTCGTCAGATCCCAGTGGATGTGATCAACAAAATAACAGCCATGTCTCCATCAACTAGAAAAAAGGAAACACAAGCTTTCTTAGGTGTGGGTTTTTGGAGAATGCATATTCCAAATTACAGTCTGATTGTAAGCCCTCTCTATCAAGTGACCCAGAAAAAGGATGATTTTACATAGGGCCCTGAGCAATGATAAGCCTTTGAACAAATTAAACAGGAGATGGTTCATGCAGTAGCCCTTGGGCCAGTCCGGGCAGGGCAAGATGTAAAAAATGTGCTCTATGCCACAGCCAGGGAGAATGGCCCTACCTGGAGCCTCTGGCAGAAAGCACCAGGGGAGACTCGAGATCGACCTCTAGGGTTTTGGAGTCAGGGATACAGAGGATCTGAGGCCTGCTATACTCCAACTGAAAAAGAGATATTGGCAGCATATGAAGGGGTTCAAGCTGCTTCAGAAGTGGTTGGTACTGAAGCACAGCTCCTCCTGGCACCCTGCCTGCCAGTGCTGGGCTGGATGTTCAAAGGGAGGATCCCCCCCTACACATCATGCAACTGATGCTACATGGAGTAAGTGGGTCGCACTGATCACACAACGGGTTTGAATAGGAAACCCCAATCACCCAGGAATCTTGGAAGCAATCAGGGACTGTCCAGAAGGCAAAGATTTCAGAATATTGCCAGAGGAGGCAGTGACATGTGCTGAAGAGGCCCCACTGTATAATAAACCACCAGAAAATGAGAAACTATTTTACCTGTTCACTGATGGATCCTGTCGTATTGTAGGAAAGCATTGGAGATGGAAAGCTGCTGTATTGAGTCCTATAGAACAAGTTGTACAAACTGCTGTAGGAGAAGGTGAATCAAGCCAATTTGCAGAAGTAAAGGCCATCCAGCTGGCTTTAGACATTACTGACCGAGAAAAGTGGTTAGTACTTTATTTTATACTGACTCATGGATGGTGGCAAATGCCCTGTGGGGGTGGTTGCAACAATGGAAGCAGAGCTACTGGCAGTGCAAAGGCAAACCCATCTGGGCTGCCACATTACAGCAAGATATTGCCGCCTGGGTAGAGAACCTGGTTGTAAAAGCACATCACATAGATGCTCATGTACCCAAGAGTCAGGCCACTGAAGAACATCAAAACGAGCAGCAGGTGGATCACACTGCTAAGACTGAAGTGGCTCCAGTGGATCTGGACTGGCAACATAAAGGTGAATTATTTCTCACTCAGTGGGCCCATGACACCTCAGACCACCAAGGAAGAGATGCAACATATAGATAGGCTCACGATCGAGGGGTGGACTTGACCATGAACACTATTGTACAGGTTATCCATAAATGTGAAATATGCGCTGCGATCAAACAAGCGAAGCAGTTAATGCCTCTCTGGTGTGGAGGAAGATGGCTGAAACATAAATATGGAGAGGCCTGGCAGATCGATTGTATCACACTCCCACAAACTCTCCAAGGCAAGCGCCATGTGCGTACAATGGTGGAAGCAGCCACCAGATGTCTGGAAACATATCAATGGTATTACAGTAAGGATCACCCAGATTAATGAAAAATGAACTTTGATGAAACCAAGCAAAGCGCAGCAGTGATGGAACCAGAACTGGCTTCAGCATGCAACAATCCAATACCACACACCATCTCTCCTGCCCTGAAAGACTGTTATGACAGATGGAGCCCAAAGTCATGGACTAAATGAAGTCAACAGGCATTTTAGAGGGATGGCCCATAGACTAAGGGAACGATATCTGTGTTTATATATCAAAAGACAGGGGGAGTGGTGGTGATTAATTGGAATGTATTGGAAGGGGTAGGACCTGGGCATGTCGTAGATGGTATAGAATAAGGGTTGGATGCTGTCCTGGTTTCAGCTGGGATAGAGTTAATTTTCTTCCTAGTAGCTGCTATAGTGCTGTGTTTGGGATTTAGTATGAGAATAATGTTGATGACACACTGATGTTTTAGTTGTTGCTAAGTAGTGTTTACACTAGTCAAGGATTTTTCAGCTTCCCATGCTCTACCAGGTACACAAGAAGCTGGGAGGGGGCACAGCCAGGACAGCTGACCCAGACTGGCCAAAGGGCTATTCCATACCTTACGACATCATGCTTAGTATGTAAACTGGGGGTAGTTAGCCAGGGGACAGTGACTGCTGCCTGGGGACTGGCTGGGGGTCAGTCAGTAAGGAGTGAGCAGTTGCATCACTTGTTTTTCATGGGTTTTGTTTCTCTCTCTCTCTCTCTCTCTCTCTCGTTGTTTTCCTTTTCATTATAATTTTTAATTATTATTACTATTATTATTATATTTTGTTTTATTTCAATTATTAAACTGTTCTTATTTCAACCCACAAGTTTTCTTACTTTTGCTCTCCAGATTCTGTCCCTCATCCCACCCAGGGGGGAGAATGAGCGAGTGGCTCTGTGGTGCTTCGTTGCCGACTGGGGCTAAACCACGACAGTAGTGCTGTGTTTTGGATTTGTGATGAAATCAGTGTTGATAACATACCCCTGTTTTAGCTATTGCTGAGTGAGTGGTGCTTACGCTGAGTCAAGGCCTTCTCTGTTTCTCACCCCACCAGCGAGTAGGTTGTGGGTGCACAAGAAGTTGGGAGGGGACACAGCTGGGACAGCTTGACCCCAACTGACTAAAGGGATATCCCATACCATATGACATCACGCTCAGCAATAAAACCTTGGGGGAAGATGAAGGAAGGGGACATTGGGAGTTATGGCGTTCGTCTTCCCAAGTAACCGTTAGGCGTGATGGAGCCCTGCTTTCCTGGAAGTGGCAGAAGATCTGCCTGCCAATGGGAAGTAGTGAGTTAATTCCTTGCTTTGCTTGTGCACACAGCTTTTGCTTTCCCTATTAAACTCTCTTTATCTCAACCCAAGAGTTTTCTCACTTTTACCCTTCTGATTGTCTCCCCCATCCCACTGGGGGGAAGTGAGCAACGGACTGTGCGTGGTTGAGCTGCCTACCGAGGTTAAACCACGACACCCTCCAAACTTCTGCACAGCATGCGTGGGATGGCTGAGACTCCCCTAACCCAAGGTCTCCCCTATCTGCCCTCTCTGGTAGGTTATCTCCTCAGGATGACCTACTGGCTGCTGACAATTTTTGACCTGCTTCCTTCCCGATGCAGGACATTAGGGAACTGTGTATATTCCTCTGACACTCCACAATCCACTATTCCACCACCCTCTCCCAGCTGCAGCTATTCAGGCAAACCTTCAGCAGTAGCTCTGTGGATCACTGCCTAGATCCAAAATCTCATTTCAGGTCTTTTGCTAGTCAAGTAAGTTAGAGAAGACATCTAACTGCTAGTTCCAGAAAACTGGCCTTTGACGCAAGCATTTTTGGAGTCCCAGAATCATCCCAACTTTTCCATAGTGTGGGATTCACCTATGCTGAGTAATCCTCATCTCAACTACCTAAAATTTATATCTAAAATCATCAAAAAATCTATTCTAGTGACTGGAAGATCCTTCTTGGTAGTAAGAGAAAGAGCATCTGCAGGGACAATTCATCTTACCTAAAAACGGATAAGCTGGTGAGATAAAACACCCTGTGAAGATAAATGGTTTTCTACAGTGAGTATAAAGAGAGTTACCAATGACTAGAGCAGATGTAGCACCTGACTTTTAGATGTCTAAATTTAGGTTAGGTGGCTATAAGCCTTCAGGAGTGTGGGTCTGGATTTTATGGTTTTAAGTAGATTAGCTTTGCACTAGGGTCTAGGTGCAGGTTGCAAAGGCATGTGCTCTATTTGAACTAGAGGCCGTCCTGCAAACAAGCTGCGATCATATTCATTCACAGACTCCTCCTGCAACAAGAAAAAAATGCCAGAAAGGTGCCAGAACACATTGTGAAGAGAGACTGACCATTTATGAACTCTAATAGAGCTGAAGTTCTCTGAAAAAACAGTAGTGTTTCCAGATTTTCAGGGAGATAGATAGACAGTGGTGATGGGAAAGAAACATCTTCATTGACTTCCTGAAGGGACCATGTTAGTATGTGCTGAACTTACTAAATATACTTTAAAAGCCTCAGATGGGCAACATTCCTCATAGGGAAAGATCACTTTCCTTCAATCTATAACACCACCAGAAGAAAGAAGGTATCACCTGGAAGCACTTCTGAAACTGCTATTTCAAAAGAGATCAAGATGTCCAAGTGATCACACAGTTCATTTCAGGAGGTAACACTGAACATGAGAAAATTAACTACATCAGGCCAGCCTCACTGGGGTTGAAGGAAGAAGAGAATTAACCATTCATTTATCAGAAAGATAGATTTTTTTAAATCTTAACTTACTTTATTTCTGTGAGATAAAGTATTAAAGCAGTCATATTGTCACTAACAAGGACTAGTGCCCATGTGGTGTATATTTTATTGTTCCTTTTAATGTCATTTTGGAGAGTGCAAACTTACAAGATGGCAATAAAACGGTAAAAGAGACGATCTCAGATCCTGATTTTGCTCTGCTGAAATGTAGCATCGTTCAACTTTTATGTTCTACAGAGTAGAATGCTTCAGTGCTCTACAGGGCACAGAAAAGAAAGACAAGATACACATACGATGTGCACTTATCCCAGCAACATGAATGGAGGACATAATTTACTGCTGAGCATAGCTCTTACTTCAGTACAGAGTCATCAGTTTCTCTCCATAGTCTCTTCTCAGGTACTAATCCTTTTCTGTCCATTCCCAGGACTGGTCCATAGTCCAACCAGATGTCACAGGATCAGGCCACAGGTGTTATTTCCTTCAGTTTGGTGATATGTCAATTCTAGAAAAGCCAGGTCATAGATGAAAAAAATGACAGCCTGTGGGTCTTCTTCAGCTGATGACCATGTGCTAGTTCTTGACTTACTCGCCTGTCCTTCATGTCCCAATCTGGGTGTCCTGAGAAGCTGCACACAGATGTAACCTTGACAGCCTGCTCACCCAAGCGCCGTCACCCCAAGCCATTCCTATAGAGTCCTTCTTCTGCCACTCCTCCTGGTGCTTCCACATTCACCCTGTCCCATGCACCCTCTGTTCAGGTCAACCATAGCACTTCTATAACAATTCTCTGTGTATTTTCCTCACCAGCTGTCACAGCATTGCCATCAGACAAAATAATAGTATGTCCAAGCTAAAAAAAAAGTTCTGTAAGATGCAAATTGGTGAATCCTTTACATGGAAACATTCATTAGACAAGCATTATTTTCTGGCATTGTCAGGTTCAATATTGCTTTTCACTATTGCTTTTCATTCCATACATCATATTTTTCCTTATCTTTGATCTCATTAAATATGCTTTTGATCTCATTAAGCAGCAGAGCCTTTAAGTGACAAACTCATAAGTGACAAGCACTAGTTGAAATGGAAACGGAAGGAACAACATGACTTTTCTCTGTTCCATCTTCCCTCCATGGAGTGTCCTGCTGTGGCTGTATATGGGCCCGTTTTGACCTCTGTACACATACTGAAGGGGAGGGACAAAACTTAAAAGCTTTGGGTTATTACTCAAAGATGTCTAGAAATTCAAAAGGAAAGGCTTTTCTGCTCTTCCTAGAGAACAATAAATAAACACAAATATTGTAATATAAACACACCGAGTTCAAGAAATTAATCTGTTGTATCAGAAAAATTTCTTAATGATTAAGAGCAGGGATATAAACTGCTGTAAGTTTTTTTTTAAAACTTAAGTCTTGCTCTCCTGTGCATTGCATATAAATAGCTATAACCAAAAAACCACATACAAATCCCGATCTGGAATGAAAAAAGACGTAAAGCTCAATAGTTGCTTATCTGCTTGAACCAGATTTGGTAAATGAGTAAAAAAATAGGTGTTTCCTTCATTTTTAGCTCTTACATCCGGGAGTTCAGCCTCCAGACAAAATTCAAGGCCATGAATCCAACCATTTAAAGCACGTTACTCTAAAAACAAATGAGTCCTGGAAGAGTCCTGTTGAAAAACTTTTCCAAACAGAATCATCTTTAGTGCCTTGCGAAACCACATGTAAAAAAATGCATAAACAATTGGGTTAAATGTAGAATTTAAATAACCGAACCAAACCAAAGCATCAATGAGAACAGGAGGTATCACATAATTCATAAATGGATTGGTTGCTGTAAAGAAGAAGAATGGACTCCAGCAAATGAGAAACACTCCTATTATTATGCCTAATGTCTTGGCAGCTTTCCTTTCTCTGCAGAATGAAATGTGGTGCTTCATTTCAAATTGCATCTTTTTTTGGATAATTGCATCAATGGATCTTGCCTGCCTCTTGGCTATAGAGTATATTTTCCTATAGATGTACAGCATAACAAATCCAGGGAGATAAAAAGACACTGTGGAGGCCACAACACCCGAAGTTTCACTAAAAATGACAAAGCATCCTCCAGCACAATGTACGTGATTATAAATCTCTTCTGCACCTCGCAAGTTTAGGTCTAGAAAGATCATCCCAAAAGCAAAAGCAGCAGGGACCATCCAACTTACAAATATCATGATGAGGATAACAAAAGTATTTATCTTTGATTTGTATCTTAGAGGGTCACACACAGCATAGTAACGGTCAATGGATATGAAGGAAAGATGGAAGATGGAAGCCGTGCTCAGCATAATGTCTGTGCTTGTGTGAATCTTGCAGAAGAGCTCCCCAAAATACCAGCAGTGCTCAACAGAGCGCACCATGCTGCAAGGCATGATGAGGAATCCCAGCAAAAAGTCTACTGTAGCCATAGAAAGTATCAGGAAATTGGTAGGTGTATGGAGCTGCTTAAAATGTGATATTGAGATGATAACTGTCAGATTTCCAACCACTGTGGCCAGAATAATGCAAACCATGAAGATATACATGGAAACACGGATACTGTTTGACCAGCCGCTCCTTATGCAAGAGCCATTTACGGATTCACAGCACAGTTGCATCCTTACTGAGGTCTCAAATCCGCGTAGGTATGCAGCACAGGTACTGTTTTTCCTAACGCTGAGATACATTTGCAACTGGTTTTTTCATTTCTATACAGGGAGAGCTGCAGGGAGGAAAAAAAAGGGCAATTGTAAACATCTTCATTTATTTGGATGTGTAGGAAATTCACATTTCATTATTTATGAAGGATGAAATTATTTTGTAATTATGTTTTTAACAGAATGACACTTTTATCATTAGACTTCCCTTGAAATGGGAATCTCATTTGATGAAATAAACTGTATAAGGGGGTGTCCTCACATCAGAATAGGAGTGGCTCCCAGAGGCCTGCACTGAGCAATGTCTTGTATACTGGCCAGATGAGAAGTCCTTTTTGCTACTTGCTCTTTAAACAGTCCTAGTCTTCTTCATCAAAATTGGCTGGAGTCCTGTATCTCTCACATATTGCTCTTGAAAATCAGTCACTTTAGATTCTGAAGCTCCCTCAACTTATTTTTTGATACATAAATCTAAGATCTACAAGTCTAAAACAGAAGGCTAAAGCCGAGGAGCCCCCACTCAGCCTCTCCTCCAGCCCTGTCCTGACAGCGACAGCTGAACCTGCTGCGCAGCCCAGCAAAACCAAAGAATTTCCGTGAGCCCTCACTTTTTAGGCAGATGGCACTGCCTGACCAGATCAAGTCTTACTGAAAAAGAACATTTTCTCAACATTGATTTAGTCTGCAGCTGAGGTTACAAATATTGTCTGTCCTCTCATGTATACAGTAACACGTCCCTTTTGCAAGTGTCTTTACAGAAGCATTTCATGAAAGTACTTCAGCACTTAGCAAGCAATATTCATTGTTGAAAGATCTGTTTTTGCTTTAATTAACAGAAAAATAGTATTATTGTGAAAAATAAAGAATATTAGCATATGCTATTCAGTAGCATTATTGTTATGGAATAATGTGGTTGTTTAAGTCAGAAAAATACTGACATAGCAATTCAGCCAGTACTAATTTAACCTGTTT
Source organism: Platalea leucorodia (assembly GCF_965183815.1). Taxonomy (NCBI): domain Eukaryota; kingdom Metazoa; phylum Chordata; class Aves; order Pelecaniformes; family Threskiornithidae; genus Platalea; species Platalea leucorodia. The sequence goes on along the minus strand of NC_138825.1, from coordinate 66,008,227 downwards.
GCTTCAGGACTTTGCTGCCTCTGGTTATTCTGGATAGAACACAACAGAATAATTATTTTTTTCCCATATTGAAAAAAATGTTCTTAGAAGGACACCATGCCATTAGAAGCTAAATGGAAGCTGAAGACAGATGATAAACTGTAGCTTGCAAAACCTTGACAGCTACAGGGTTATAACTAACAGCTTGTGTTTACAGAGGGATTTTCAAGTAGTGCCAGGCAGTGGCAACCGAGTGCCAGGGAGAAGGTGCATCCAGAGGCACTCTCAGGAGTACAGGACACTACCTGAGTATAGAATCATAGAATAGAATCATAGAATCATTAAGGTTGGAAAAGTCCCTTAAGATCGTCGCGTCCAACCGTTAACCTAGCACTGCCAAGTCCAACACTAAATCATGTCCTCGAGCACCACGTCTACACATCTTTTAAATACCTCCAGGGATGGAGACTCAACCACTTCCCTGGACAGCCTGTTCCAGTGCCTGACTACCCTTTTGGTGAAGAAGTTTTTCCTAATATCCAAGCTAAACTTCCCCTGGCGCAGCTTGAGGCCGTTTCCTCTTATCCTATCACTCGTTACTAGGGAGAAGAGACCGCCCCCCACCTTGCTACAACCTCCTTTCAGGTAGTTGTAGAGAGCAATAAGGTCTCCCCTCAGCCTCCTCTTCTCCAGGCTAAACAACCCCAGAACATTTATTTATCTATCTATTTTAGTATATTTATTTACTGTTTGGGGTGCCTCTTGCTTCCCCTTTTTTCTACCTAATATTTGACACCTCTCTGCTCTTTTCCACCTCAGTTTAACTATCACTTCATATATTTCACTTTTGGTCAGTCTTTTCATGTTTCTTTTGCTCCCTGTCATTCCTTCTTTTGGTGTATTTACACCCAGATAGAGGAAGCACAGCCAGATGGATCTTTATTAACTCAAATCTTCAATTTTCACAGCAGAAAGATTTAAACACCAATTTAACTGTTCATACTGGACATAATTATAAAAAAGTTTTAAGCTCATTCAGGTTATAAATGTGTCACATAGATTTCAACCTTCATTTGTTTTATGTGTAAATAAATTAAAACAGGCTATGAATACAATAAAAAAAGAATTAAGATGCTCTCTCTAATTTTCTATTTAAAAGATGAACAACTTCAACTGTTCTCTGACAGAGAAACTGTTTAGCCTAAAGAAATATGATTTCCCCTAGACACTGTTTTTCTTTTAAAATAAATTTTATTTTCAGGAGATTTGGGTTTTTTGTTAAACAGAAAGAAGAAACTTCAACTAAAATATTGAGCAAACTGAGATCAATGTGTGGCTTTGCGTGAAATGGAAACAAAATAAGTCAAAACTCATGTGGCAAACTGTCCAAACGAGCTAAACACTGAAGAAGTTTTCAACACAAAAGCAGAACACTTCTCTTCCATAATTAGTTACAAAATTTAAAATTCAGTAAAATGGAAATATGAAGAAGCATCCTTTTAAAAACCTGTCCTCCCACCTTTCTCCCCTCATGCTGGGTAGAAGTCTGCTGTCGATACCCATGTGTTTTCTGCTAATTGAGTGGCATCCCCTTCCTTTTACAGACCGTCTCAAAAGACAGCTGAGGCTCTTCACCATCGTAACAGTTCTGGGTAATATTTCGAGAGGACAGGTACTTAATCCACAGCAGCCTCCAGAACCCCCCGGCACATTGCTGGAGGATGTTGGGTGCAATGAACAGTGTTCTTGGCACCTTGTCTCAGGAGCAACTGTTAATGTGAATAGTAGCTCAAACTGTTTATTTTGTCACCCACTTCAGAACAAAATCATGGCTGTAGTAGTCATATTTGTTTAACAGGCCTTATTTATAGGTAAATTGAAGTCATTTGAAGTATGTTTACTTGTTTGATTAAACAATGTGGTACATTGGGAGCAGCCCAAGATTATCTAGGCGCAGAACAAAAACTGCCATGTAGCCTCCCTTCTGTAAACTTCTAAAATATAGCAAAATACATAAGTATAGGTAGGTTACAGCAGCATGTAAGATGTCCTTGAAAAGGTATATTGTGTACAGAGTGACATGATGTGTATTTACCAGCCTAGTTCTGATTACTCTACTGAACAAACAAGTTTAATCTAACAGCCTAATCAGCTATTTGTAAGATACAGCTACTAAAAAGCTGTTTAAAGTAAACACCTATTATTGGCTGTACCTGAGTCACAGATGAGGAGCATCAATTTTTTGCTCCACAAAGGACCATGCAGCCTTTTAAAACAGTGATACTGCTGAATACAAAAGACTGTTAATATGGTGACCATCAGCAAAAGCCCAGTTATGCTGGGTGCCTCAGGGACACATGCAACAAGGTAGATTAAGATACTACTTCTTGCAAAATACGCTGCATGACCTGGGTTAGCTGCTTCATTATATTATGTGCACAAAAATCAAAATGAGTGTAAACAACTCAGTTCTTTTATTTTTCTTGAGGCTGCACTTGTAGAGGGACTGGAGTGGTGCAATGCAAGGCTCTTCTTGCTGTAGGAAGATTGTGTGACAACTAAAAAAGTGCAGAAACAACCATCAGGCTGAGTAAGAAACCACTTGAGAGAGTCAAGAGGCTATGTCGAGGAGTCAGGTCCAATTGCTCAGAGTTGGGGAAATGTCAAAGAGACGCTAGACACCCAAATACTGGTCTCTGAGAGAGGCCTTCACCCTTTTGAGATTCATAGCTGTGGGCCTTCCTTGGAGCCAGGCACTTGTCTTTGAGGAGTGAAGGTTTAGGCCTTGGTAATGACCATCTTGACATATACATTTTATAGGAAGGTAAAATTTAGGGGAACAAATCCATGTTGCCTTACTCTGTACAAAGCTCATAAAGAAGTCTGGCAGCCAGCTCATTATGGGGACTTAGCCAAAGGACATCCATGCGTGCACACACACTGCTCTCCTGCCGTGCTTCTCCTTCAGTGGCCAAATCTCAAGGCGATGATCTGGAAAGGCAGCTCTGTTTGAAGTGTTTGTTTCAGAAACACTGCTGCGTGGCAGCAACCAGCTGAACCCCTGGGGGACCCTCTGGGGTGCCAGTACTACCAGAGTCATGGCAGAGAGGCTGGGGAGCCTTCCCCTGCCCTGAACAGCTCTGCTCCACTGCAGGTGGGCAGGCAGCAGCCAGCTATGGAGCCTGGGTTTTTGCTCTGCCTCCCTTCATGACCAAATTTTGAGTGCAGTCAGGGTGCGTTTCCCTTCACTTTCTGACTTGCAATAAAATGCAAGAACAACTTGTCATTCTTTCTCTCACGTGTGACATTTCTCCAGGAGGCAACCTGCATCTTTTTAAGCCTGCTGAGGACTTTGGAAGGGTTAGGAGTCCTCAGGGAGATGAAATAAAATGAAGAGGAAGAGTCAAAACCCAATGATGCAAAACGATATGTTGTAGGGTTATTATGTTTATCAGATGGCTGTATGACAGTCGTATCTTGTCTGCCTGCACTGTGCCCTTGTCACTGGAACATGCTGGTGTAGGGGAAGTTCAAATAACAAATCTGAGAGCAGCCAGTTTGAGCACAGGTCCCTGGAGCAGGCCATGTTTGCTCCCTAGCTGCCTGCTGGCAATACCTATATACTTTAAAATAATTAAATGTATTTTAAAAAGAAAAAATGCAGAGAAAGGGACCTGGTGACACAAAAGGTGAATTTTGTCCCTCATATCACCGTGGCTGGGCTCTCACTTTGACTTCACCTCTAAAGAAGAAAAGACTCATCTGTGGGGCTCGCCAGCCTTCCTGCTCCTACCAAAATCCTCTTTGTGGAAATGCCCTTCACTCTTCTACCAAATACCAACCCACGGGCATAGCACTTAGCCTTCGTTATCTCTGAATGCACCCGCTTGTACTGCAGGACCCATTCACCTCGGAAAGGAATGCACCACAGACCTAGAGGAAGCTGCGAGACTGGGAACGGTGGTATTTAATGGTATGCTTACTGAAATGAATGTAAAGTGGCAGTTTGTAAGATATCAAGATAATTAATTAATTAAGCAGGCCAAATTGTCAACTGATTTAGAGCAACAAGAAACACTTTGGTAACAAGCTTTCGTGCTGTTGATGCCGATGCTTCAAACAGGCATTTTCTTGCAGGTTAATGCTGATGTGGATCATGAAAATACTCTCAAACTTGCTATTTATAATATCAAAGCGAAATATGTCAAGCTCTATTTTTGGGAGATCTCAGAGCAGCTATAAATAGTGTTCAACAATCTTTTGAGTCTGTAACAGAGTAAAGCAGTTATACATCAAAATTCAAAGTAAAAACTTGTCTACAAAATTGTTGCTGTGTCTTTCTTTTCTGCAAAATTTCTATTTCTGCAATAATTAGTTTTCAGATTTTTGGAAAAACGAGAAAAAGAGGTGTTGCCACACTGTCTAGCATACTTTGGGTCATCTACACTTCTTGTTTGTTTGTTTTTAAAACATAAAATCATTAAAATGGAATACAGCACAGAAGGGAATGGAAATAGCACTTTTGCCACACACCAAAACCATTTGAACAATGCGTTAAAAAATTATTCTGCCCTTCTTAGGCAAGGCTGTGAAGGGACACTGGAAATGGGAAAGAACAGAACGGGGCTCAGGAATGAGAACAGTTCTAAATAACCATGAAAAAAAAATAAAAGGCAGGACAGCATTGATTTCTACGGTGATTCTTTTAGCTTGCGTTTCTATGGGTACAGTTTGGCCATTTGGCAGAAAATATCATTTTACGATATCCATTAGACAGAGGAAAGTTTCTCATTTTCATGTGGTTCATTTTATAAACTGGCTTTCTGTGGGGGGAGCCACAGATTTAAAGCTACTGGAGGCTCTAAGGTGGCCCCATGGTTGGAGAGGAATTTTGAAAGTATGTAACTCCACTCACCATTTATGCAGTCCTCAGGAAAAAAAGCACAGCATTACAAAAAATTATCTTCTTAAGTTTCCATTCATATGTTTGAAATCTGGGGGAAAATGCACAAAGTCCCAACGAGCTATTAGTTCAAAATAAGTATTTCATTGTATGCGTCAAACAAGAAGATGTGCCAACTACTAATCTGAACACTATTCCTGCAAACTTGGTGCAATTCCACTGAAGACAATCTGAAAGTAGCCCAGATTTATACCAGAGGAATTTAAAGAACAGATGAGGTGATTGACCTCTACATCTTTTCCCATGGTTTGTATTCTTACTTTTCAGTAGAAACGATCACTTTTCCTTGCCAAGTAAAAATAGCTGTTTATACAGAGTAATGCGATGTTCGTGCTCTTTCTCAAAGTGTAGTGCTTAGTATCAGGACTGTAAATCCAAACCCCAAGATAAATGCAGATCTCTGAAATGCACAGAGGACTAAGAGATTCCAGGAAAATAATGTTTTTACAGCAAAGCAAAACACATCCATCCAAAGCCAAGAAACTATCTCTGCATGGGGCAGGGGGGCGGTATCTACATATTTGATAGCCCTCCTAAGTAATGCCATAACGCAGTCCATTGCCTCCGCTCGGCAGCAAAAGCATCGCCAGGGCTCCCCGGAGGCCAGGAGCAGCACCTCGCCTCTCTCCCTGGCAGGGCGAGCGAGTCCCCCGAGCTGTAGTGCGGGTGCGGAGGCACCCATGCAGCCAGGCAGGTCCCCTGTGCCTCTCCAGTGCTCCCGTGCACCCACCAATCCCACGGGAGCGAATTTAGGACTGTGGCTGGTTTGTAGATATTCGGTGGCCTCTGAAAACCACCTCCAATATGAAGGCGAACGCGGAGGAGGGAGGCAGTCAGCAGTAAGCAGGTATGATCCCAGCTTCGTCATTCTGCATCCTCATGGCCCTGGAATAACTTCACAGAAAGTAAAGAGCCTTACTCTGAATTCACAGCTGTGCCTGAAAAGAGTTTTACCCCCTAGCTATGCTTCTCTTTCAGCTATTGGGAATGAATGCCTTTTTAAATCATCCTCTTGGCCACCACCAAAACCTCATTGCTGTTGGTGCCATTGCTGTTCACTACAGACAGAACGCAGTGATCTGTGCAGAATAACAACTATTCTCTTCAGTGCTAACCATAGAAGATTCATCTTTGAAACCAGGTAATATCCCAGACTAGCATATTAGCAGCTCACCGTATTTCAGACTGCGTGCCACGGAGACAGTACCTGCTCAGGAGTTATTTCCTCATCACGAACCGGTGCAGCCTGCGGATACGGCGCAATAGTGACTCATCCCACATGAATCCCACAGCTGAGCAGCTGCACGCTCGGTCTGACTCTGGTTTACAGCCTGCTGGAAAAATCTCCTCAACAGGATGACGTAAATATTAAATATTCAGAAAAGATAAGCAGATAATAAATCTATTCTGACACAAGCCACTAGCATATGCAAAGATGACTGCATCTGAATTAAGTTAAAGCCAGGCTCGTGGAAAGAAGCATACAAAATGAAGACAAATGTTTGTTATGGTCAAAGTACAGATGGAGCTAACAGCACTGAACTGTTTTTAAGATAGCCTGATGCTTCTCGCCCTCCTTTCAATTTTGTGTAATGCTGCCAAACTTTAGCAATTTCAGTTATCTTTGAAAACTTGGTTTGTCTATCCCAGACTGGATATTTTCAAAAAAATCCAACCACAATACTTCAACAGTATCTGAGAACAAGACCGATTAAAAAGATATTGTTTTCTCCTAATGAAAAAATTCTGCTTGTCTTTCATTTACAATGCTCTGGTGTTTATACGCGTTGTAGCAGGGACTTAAGAGGTGTTGATTGCCTATTTATATATCTTTTACCACACCAGAGGAACTATGCCTAAGTATGGCCAAATTACAAATCAGCCGTGGCCAAACTGCAACTGGTTGCTTTTTAAAGCACAGCTCATTGACTGGCATCGGCATCTTCAAACAGTAAGAGTTTTAGTATTGCTGTGGAGCCCAAGGAAGAGAGTCCATCGGGAGAGAAGTAATCCCAGGAGGGAGATGAACTGACCCACTTTGGGTTATATTGACGTATAAAGGCTTATATGTCAGTAGGCAATCTCCTGGCGTCTCCATTCTCATGGACTACTCTCTGTTGCCTTTCACAAATGCTGGATTTGACTACAATAGGCATGTGCTGTTTTCCTAGAGATATTAAACAAGTTTGATTGTTTCTAATTGTCCATTTGCAAGCCCAACAGGCTGCAGATGCCGGTGCTTTTTTAGGCATTTTTAAGGCAGGGGACCTGCCAGTGCCGTCCTTTGCTTCCACAGTTGTTTGCTGCTGCAGGAAGAGGGAGTGCTGTGCATGAGCATCGCTGGGATCGTGGCACCGCAGGAACAGCAACTCAACTAGTGCAGAAACTACCAGTGTCAGAGGCTGTGCCCTTTTGTGCCCACCCTTCGCTGGCCAAGCTCAGGAAGACATGCCTGGGCAGCCTGATTTTTCAGCAGAAGAGCTTCGTTTATCTTCTCAGTCGCTGCTGTCTGTCATTTGAATATGCTTTTTGGATCACTGCAGGGGAGGTAAGGGTGCACTGGAGTCAGTCTGAATTTGATTTTTTATTTGTTATCAAGTTCCTGCTTGCTAGCCATCTCCGGCACAATACCTGTGAGACTGAAAGGGAACAGATGGCAGCAACAGGAAGTTTAGCTGTTTAAATGTGCCTCTACTAGCCTGCATAACTTTTTGTTTTAGCAGGTGAGGGCTGGTGAAGAGAAAGTAAATATCTCTCTTTTTTTCTTCTCCCCCTCCCCTTCCCCCCCTCTCCAGTCCATTTTGTTCTTATCTGCAATTGTTGCTGCTTCTTCCTTCTGTGCCTTGCAAGCCGTGTTGCCCCAGCTGCCCATGTGGACCAATGCCCTAAATGGATCCTCTTGTACAGGTCCCTTTCCTCCTTTCCCTCCTTTCTAACATGCTGTACATGCATCTGTTACCACACGATAGTAGGTGGGTCATTTCATACCACAGGTTTTGAAGCTTTCACTGAACATGTGCTCCTCATTTTCAGGGTGAATGCCAGGACTTGATTGTTACAGGTAGTCAGCACTTGCGGCTGAAGCCAGTGGCAATCATGTTTTGACTATATACAGTATTTTTATAATATGAATTATTCTGGCATCTCAAGTTATCTGCCTAAATTAGTGACTACTGTGAACATCAGTTTCTTTGCGCTGCATCTCCTCATCTACATTATAGGATAAAAATTACTCCTCACTTCATGGAAGTGCTGTGATTGCAAATGTTCGTAAGACATCAAGATATTATCTAATGATAAGCCTTGGCAAATCACATCCTTAGTGATAGAAGAGCAATGATCTGTAAGAAAAGATTTGGCAGAAAACAGCTGGCATTGTAAAACTCCCTTGGCAAAACACAAGAGTGGTTACATTAAGTGTTGCATGACCCTCAAATGCAAGAGGTTTAATGCCTGCTTTTTGTTTAGTCTAATGCTGAACTTGGAAGAATCCCTGCAAACAGAGGCTAATGTTAGCATGAAAAAACAATCATCTAAAATGCCTAGTGCAACGTTAAAGATAGGCTCAGAAAGTCTTCAACAAAATGAATGTTTAAGCCTGTTGCTAGGTAATGATGATCGATCAAACTTAAGTTTTTTTTTTATAGCTCTGGTCCTTATACATGATACTCTTGAGGTATAGCTAAATGACATCTATTATGAAAGGCACCACACGTATTTTTACCCACACCTGCCAAAGCTTTCTGTCTTTCAGTCTAGCTACCAGGAAGTACATCGCTGTCCATTAATGGCCACGTTTTTACAGCTTGCTCTTCCCTTTCATATCTCCATGTCAGTGATTTCTATTTAGGCAAGCGTAATTCTTCTTTTGAACAATAAGTTTCCATGAATGAATTATAATGTGTTTTCACAGTTTGGTTAGGTTAGATATTGCAGCCAACTCAGTGTAAGAACATCTTTGAGAAAGCTGGATAAGACTATTAGCCAAGTAAGGGATGGGAAGAAAACAAAGGTTTGTACATTTTTTATCAATTTTTGTACAGTTTGTCAGCTGGGTGATAAACCAAAATACTGGGGATTTAACAGGGCCAGTGCACCTAACTTCTGCCCAGGTGGAAGCTGTATGGATCACCATCTCTATGAATTCCCCAGGGCAGAGCCAATGACTTCCAGCCCAACCAAAACCAGTCAAGTGGTGTGAGAGCCTCCATGCAGGGTGCACTGAAAAAAAATACAGAATACGGCTGTTTGTTTGAGTTCACAACTAAGTGCAGAACATCTCTGTCTCTGCAGATGCACGATCAGCAGATGTAAACTGATGTACCATCATTGATTCTAGTAGTAGTATAGCAAACTTACTGCCCCCATTTGACTTTATTAGACCTCAATGAAAAGAGCATTGAGTCAAGATTTCTGGCCCTTACTGGAGACAAAATGAAAAAAGAAGAGAGCTTTAGGTATTAGATAGCAGCACTTAGCCAGCACAGTAATAAATGCAATACGGAAAACTTGAAAAGGTCTCTAACAAGTGTGGGGGAGTGAATCCTAAAGAGTCTGTAAGTAACTTAGCAATGACATAGGCCTAAAATTCACTGTACTCTCTTTGCTCAACTTAATGGAGTTGATGCTAAGGCATTAAAACTGCTTTATTATTGTTATATTATGCCTAAGATTTTCATAAATGTTGCAGAATGAGGTTTAGACTTTTCCAAAACCATTCATAAATTTGACATGAATTACTACAAAAGTTTTGCCTGGAAAAAAAAGTCTTTTCCATAAAGAACCCTAAAACTATAAATGAATAGTCCTTTTTCAGTGTACAAAAAGAAATCTCAGATGGCTGGAAAACACAGCAAGGTGAGTTGCAGAATAGAAAAATAACCTTGATCTTGAGGACTATCACTAAGGTACTCTGTATTTTTTTTATAATGGTTTTTGCTATTATGTGTTGCAGTATTTGAGCTGGGCAACCAACTGTATGCAAATACTTATTCTCCTTTTTTTCTGCAAAGGGCTTTCCTAAAGATTGACTATTTTTTCTGACATTAAAAGATATTGCTGCTTCCTACACTCCCTGCTGCTTTTGCATCCTGACACCATCACAGCTGCCAGACTATGAGTTCATCAAAATTAACTTTAACATTAGAAGCAGCAAATGAAGACGGATAGGCAAAGTTAAAATAATGTAGTTACAATGATTTTTATATTGTACATATTTGTAGTGGAAATTCACTGCTGCCGTGAGAATATCTGAACAGACAATGGAGTATTTCACTTACAACTTCATAGTAATGAATAGCTACAAGAAACATTTTAATACTTTCACAGATGGAGGCTACAAGTGCTTCTGCTAATTCTTAATTGTTTTCTAAACTGAAAGAGAAATTAACATATTGTTGTCAATATGCTAAGTTTCTGTTTCACCAAGACTGATCATTTCTAGCTGTGTCTGACCCACAGGTAGACAACACTTGGTAATGCTGTTATGCTCATCTGTGGCTTCAGTAGGAGGTGCTGTTTGTCTACAGTGTCAAGAGATTAATTTTTAGAAGGCATACTGGAATTATTTCTCTGTTGGACTCCGTGACATCTCATAGTCCATCACAAGCCACAGAGAAGCATTCCTGTATTAGCTGTGGTAAGCATTTTAATAATTGTTGCTGTCTTTATTGACCTGTGCAAGTTATTTCTCTTTTTCAGCTTTCCTGCCCTGATGGTGGACGGTGACATTGAAAACGCTGTCTGGATGAGGTGGGGTTATAATTTGGTTCTTGGTTAATTAGAAATGTATGAATTCTTTAATTCAAACAGAGGTCATGGTCATTCTGTCTATCACTCTATATCTGCACTGATTCTGTGTACCTAGGAACAGTGTCCCATACTGATAAGTAATTCACCTATGATAACACAAGTTGTTCATAAACATTTAGTATTGTATTACTGAGCGTAATAATTGCACAATCTCTGCCCGCACCATGCTGTTCCATGTTATTTAATGGATAACTTGAGGTCATGATGACTAAAATATGCATACAAAGACATGGCTACAGTGTCCTGCTCTCTTTAAAAAAAAAAAAAAAAAAAAAAAAAGAAGATTATTAAGATTCTGTCACTATTTTTGCTCAAGGTCTGCTTGCTTTAATTCAATATGTACAATAAAGTACATCATTAGATTTTACTCAGAGTTAAAGTTTCCGTAAAGTTGTTACCAGTCTTACTTAAGTCAGCCATAATATTTGGATCACACTTGTTTTAACACAGTGTTTTTCTACCTTCACCTGAAGCCTTACATCAGTGAAATCTATTAAGGACTTGTTTTTCTCTCCATGTGCTCAGAGACACCATGGACAGGTGGGTCTTGTTTGCTTTGGCCAGCATCAAAGTATAAGGAAGAAATATTGACATGTGAAGAGCAGGCTTTTCCAGCTCAGAAAAAGATGGGGTTCATTAGGATACCATCTGGAGTAGCTTTTGAGGTGGAGTCATTGACGTGAATTACATATAAATTAATTTGATACTTCTCCTCTGGCGTATCTGTCCCAGAGTCAGTAAACACTCCTGTTCTTTCAGAAACTCAAATTCTGTCCCATAAGGAAAATGTAGGAGAGGCCTTATTTTTTTTTTCCTAAAGATGAGCTAAAGTTCTCTCTTTTCTAACTCCCACCTAGCAGGTAGGAAAGTAAGTGCATAGCTGGTTAACTTTCTGTGAATTCAACAGAAACTGTTCTAGGTGAATGTGATTTGTTGTATTGGTCATTCATTATCTCTCTGCTTCTGTATTCTGAACGTTTCTGTAATTTGAATCATTTGAAATTGCCCTTTATTACAAAAACTCACATTTCCTAAAACTGAACTTCATCTAGTCACTGTGACCACCAAGTTCTTCAGCTGAAGATCTGGTTGGTTTTTGCACTCCTTCCAGGGAACCCTCACCCAAAAGCAGGGTTCATGGTTCTTGCGCATTAAAATGATGGAGCTATTCTGAGGCTGCTGCAACGGTCCATGTAACTTCATCCTCTGCTTGGTTAAATTTTCGCTTTATCATCAGAAATGAGAAAGGGATTAGTAAACTCCTCAGTGGTCCGTTGTATGGCACCCTCGTTACCCTCTCAGAGAGAGGAAAGCTGTGCAGCAAATCTTGAAAACTACAGGTCAACCATTCTTCCGATTTCGTTTTAGTGTCATTTTCAAAGAATCCTGGACTTTTGCATTCCTAATGGATGAGGTTTGAGAGTCCTTTCCTAATACCCTATAAGCTACTTAACTAGGAATATCAATTGCATACTGCCCATTTCCAACTCTGACAGCCTAAGACATTCAGCTCTGCACGTATCTGGGAAGTACTCCATACTTCAGAAATACCAGCAAGTGGTATGTGAGAGATTTTTATGTTCAGTTATCACAGCCTGAATAGTGACAAGGGAGCAGAACGTGGCATAAAATCTACCCTTGAATAAAAGAAAAATATTTCTTTAAAATTTAGTTATCTCCCCAGGGGCCCAAATTCATTAACACTAATGAACTCTCACCTTCGTCTGGGGCTGCACGGCTAGAAGGCGCATCCCCTGGGTGGTGGATAGGGGATCCCTCTCTGGAGGGTGCACCGGATAAAATTGAAGAAGGTGCTGCGAACCAACGCAGCCTAAGGGAAGGCCACCCTGACAGAAAAACCACTGGCCCTCCAAGTCATGGGGGTTGGGCAGGAGGCCAACTACCTCCTCCCGGAAAAAAAATAAAAAGTTGCAGAAACGACGAGCATCAACTTTCAAAAAAACCGAAATGGCGGGGATGGAGAAAATCAGTAACGAAGTGAGGAGGAGGAGATGGAACTGGATCGGTCATGTCCTGAGAAAAAAATGACAGAAGACTGCGCTGTGGCCCTTGGGTGGACTCCAGAGGGAAGAAGAAAGCGGGGTCACCCAAAAACGACCTGGCGTCAGATGGTGGAGGTTGAGAGGAATGGTGCAGGCTGGAACTCTTGGGAAGCGGCACGGCAGCCGCAGACCAATCGAAGTGGAAGAACGATGTTCGCACCTTGTGTGCCTCCTGGCACTGAGAGAATTCAGATCAGATCAGAATGAACTCTCACTGACTCCACTGCTACAGATATTTTTGGAAAGTTTAGCCTGATAGGAGAAAGATAAACCTAGTAATAATAAACTGAATGTCTACAATTCTGCACAATCCAGGTCTCTGAACTGTGTTCCTCTTCAGTTTCAGAAAGATTTTTATAAATTCCATGTCCATTTGGAGTACATGAAATACTTGGGATTTAGAGTACTGGCAACCTGCACAGTATTTGTTTGTTTCAAGAGTGCCACTGATGCATGTGAGGCATTTTTCTCTAAAATGCCCCCAGATTCTTCTTTTTTGTGGATTAGCATATAAAGCTGTTGATGCCAAACAGTGAAAAAAGATTTTAATCAAGTGATTTGACTGTAACAACAAAAACAAAAGTCAAATTGCGTTCACGTGCCACTCTAGTAGCGGTTCCTCTTCTTTTTATTTTTTTTCTTTTCCACATGAGCAATGCTAGGCCAGGTAATAAAAGCATATTTCACTTGAAGGGCAGCCAAGGGGGAGATGGAGGTGAGCAGCAGGGCGCACAAAAAGGAGGTGCAGCACTGGCTCCACACCCGAGTTTGCAGCTCTTGCCATGCCTGCGAGGTTGGAGGATCTGCAGGAGGCAGCAGCCTCCCCCAAGGCGGGCTCCCTCTTTCTTCCAGCCCTATCCTGTTGGAGCCAAGGCCTGAGCTGCCTCAAGGAGCGACCAAGACTAACAGTATTGGGGTACCTCTTCTGGGGTAGAGAGGGAAAAAGCAGGGTTCAGGGCAGCAGAGAGAATTAAAGTTTTCGAGTTAAAAACCATTTTAGGATCTTCTTCAGCACTGGAGTTTACAAGCCAGGGTAGCTCTTGCCTTTCTCAGAGCATTTCCCTGAGCTCTCCCAGGGCAGATGGCTAAGTGAGCAGCACTGGGGATGGATGGAAAAGCACCGCCGTGGGGACCAGCCCCAGGGCAAAGCTCCCAGCTGCTCTGCTGCAGAGACACTTTCCACCATATATGCCCAACTGTGCTGACCCCAGGGCAAACCAACGGACCTGCGTGGTCAGCAGGACGACACTGCAGTTCTTCATAACCAGCACGCTCAGTCTCATTTGCCTTTCCCAAACTGGCTCGGGGAGCGGGGTCAGCTCCCACCATTCAGTGTGACCGTCTGCATCTTGAAATTCTGGACCCCACACGCACTTCACACCCAACGATCACGTAGGATTGGTACTGCCACAGATCGGTCATAATCTCCTTGATCAAAACCTCCTCTGTTTGATGAAAGACTAGGCTGTGTTACAACCACAAGTCAGGTGAGAAGACGGTGAGGTGCTGGACAAGGCACCAGCAAGCACGACCTCGAGGCCCTGCCTGTCTTGAACAACTGCTCCCAAGCGGTACAGTCCCTCCCCTGAAGTACAAGCTCAGCTGTTTTATTTCCAGGATGAAACAAGTCCTGGAAGGAGCCTCCAAAGTTGTGTGCTGAGAAGCAGCAGCACATGGGAAAACAGAAATCATGTGATTTCAACAACTTCTGGATAACATACGTTGGTGTGCATGGGGTGGGAAGCCACAGAGTTGTGTCTTATGTGCCACATTTAGGGCAGCTCAGTGCTAAGCGTGGTGCAGGCTGTGAGCCAGTGACGTGAAAGGCAGTAGGCGCAAAGGACTATGGGATAAGCATTGAGGCAGGGACCACTCCAAGGCGCCTGTGGTGCGAATGAGGCCTGTTTGGTGCAGAACATGACAGACAGAAATCGGGCCCAGGACTGCCAAGTTTCACATATCATCATTGCTAGAATTCCCAAATAATGCCCATTTCTCACACTACATGGTAAAATGTGTTTCAGGTACTAAAGTATTGCCTATTTCCTATGATTTCACAGTTTTGAAGACATTTTGCAAATACCCAGGAGAAGGTGTTGGCATGCCATCTTTATATGGTAACTCTGATCTGAAATGCATTGGACCCAGCACACATCTTCCATGCACAAAGCGGTGCAAGCTCAGAGGGACTGCAGAACTGAGGATGCCTTACGGAGCTTAGCCAGACTCAGCGCCTCTGTGGGTTGTGGACGACTACTTTCTCTCTCTAAGGCTGCGTGTAAAATCATTTAGAATCTGGTTTTCTCTTCATTGTACAGTCCCTTGGTCAGAATGGGGCCAAGGTCCACTGAGCGTTAGGGAGGCCCTGTTCATTGGGGTGTAAGACTGAGAAACACGGACGCTTAGTGCTTATACAGTCTAAAAAACAGGAAGGGGCAAAAGGGACAAAAAGGCTTCTTTGGCAAAGATTTGTTCTGCAGCAAATTGGCAAACTTCACATTTCATACATTTCAGTATCAGTCTTTTTTCTACTGTTATCCTGGCAATCTACATGGTATCTTTGGGAAAACAATCATTTCTAATTAAAGATTTCATGTGACAGAGCAGTCATACTAAAAAGTAGTTGCACTGGCTGAAGCACTATTAAAAAATGCCACTGATACAGGTACACAACAGAGTGATCACATTGCTTTCTTCTAAATAAACTCAACTGCTGCGGCTGCTGAGCAAGACTGCAGAATAGGAATGATACGTGATAACTGCCACGGCTCATGAGGAGGTGGATCACTGTAGGCAATTCCTAAGGAGTTATCTTATGGGGAAGTTCGCAGGGGATGTGGCAGGTCCTTTTCATAAAGTCTTCCAAAAAGCGTCGCTGTTATGAGCGGTTTTGATGTGCCATGCTTACTTTTCAAACGTCCGTCACGTAGCACCTAGTTGAAAAGAGAAAGAATTATACTAACCGTCCACTAACAGAGTAGCAATATTGCATGGTCCAGAAAGGATAGACCTTAGAGGTTGAATATTTTGATGTAGCCCTTTTAAAAGACAATCATGAGAGTGAAAGGAACCAGAATTCACTCTGGCTCTGCCATAGCCTTCCCACATTTTCTTGGACCTGAAGGTCTTTAAAATTTCCTCCAGCTCCATCTTTGGAAAAAAAAGATAATTTTCTCTGCCTCATAAGACACTGAGAGTGAGTATAACTGGTTTGTTAGGTTCTCATTAGTTACTCGTACATGGAGATGAAGGTTGTATACATATCTAGGACAGTAATTTGAAATATTTTTTGATTCGTATATCCCAAAACAATGAAACAATTTCCAGATAGTAGCAGAGAATTTCAGGCTACGTGTCATATGTTGCTTTTCTTAGTTACTTTTTACAGATCAATTTGAAATCACTGTTGTTCGTAGACTGTGAACACCTGCAACTTTTTAAGAGCCTCTATGACAAAAAACAAACATGTATTTGTTAAGAAAATATAAAATATTTTTTTAAATTAAACCATGATCATATTTTAGCATGCCAGTAAATCCTTTGATGTGTATATTTGTACCGAAGTCCCATTCAAAACAAATATGCAGGATGAGCAATGGTTTTCCATTCTCTACCTTGAAAATAAATCACCCTTGTTTCCCCTAAAACTCTTCAAGTCTTTTTCACTGTCTTCATTGTGTCTTGTAAGTTATTAAGTACCTCTTCCAAATTAATTAAGATTTCATCTAGCCCCTTACATAAACGTAATCTAAGGTTTTTGAATGAAAACATGTTTTGGCAAAAATTTATGATGAAGTTTCAAATTAAAAGAATAAACCCTACAAAATCCTCAAAAATCCCTTTTAACATTTTTAACTGCATAGGATCTCTGCTCTTATGCATGATACTCATTAGTATTTTTTCTTGCTTGGACAATTTCTCAGAGTATTTGATTTCTTCGTCTCCTAAAATACCCATCAGCAGAAACCTGTAGAAAATAGCACCTCGAAAGCTGCCATTTATAGATTTGGGACCTGAAGTGGGAAGGAATATTTGCTAAAGAAAACACTGAAGAGATCCTCAGCCTTAGCATCTATACGTTCTCATCAGTAAGGATTAATTCAATCCATCTGTTTAAATGTCTTCTTGAGTTATGATGCGCTGATCCAAGGAAAGTGGTTCTTGGATGGGACTTTGCTGCCGCATCAGTTTTCCAACACCTGGAAAACCTAGCATGAAACAGCTCCAGGACGTCCCATTACCTCAAACTCCCCAGGGGCCAGCTGCACCCCGCTGTACAAGACTTCTGGAAAGACGTAGTTAGTGCCAAACGTGCCGCTGAGGGAGAACATCTCAAACTTGGTCTGCGCAGTCTCCACTGGCTGCCCGCACATGTTCAGGTCTGTGCTCTTGCACTTGAGCAGCGTGCATATCTGCGGGGAGGAGGGTACAGAAAGGCAAAATAGCACTAAGCTTTCAACAGTCAAGAGCTGGATTTCATTGTAAGAAAAGTTCTCACAATGCAGGAACAAACAAGTGTTTAGGAATGGTTGGGATGTAGGCACATGCAACCCACACTCACCCCTACAAAACCAATTACCTGCCAATGGTATTTTATCAGAGAACCGTGAAGCCCATCAAATGCACCCAGGACATAAACTTCATCTTTGCTCTTGTTTGCCATCCGATAGAGCAAATGACAGCAGAGGTCTCCTTGGCAAACCGTGTAATTTCCAGCTTTGTGCCTGAGTTCACTGAAAGTGAATATATCCCGTCGGACAGCTCCCAAAAAAGTGTCTTTTTCTCGTGGAAATTTCTTGATGCTTGTGGCAAAGGAGCTCCAGTTGACGGCAGGGGGGTAGGTGGGAGAAAGACGGGGGCGTGCGCTCAGCTCTGCTAGCAGGAGACATCCCTCCTCAGTCGCACTGTCGTAATGGTAGGCGGCAGGTCCCTCCGGCGTGAACAGCCCGCTGCCTGCCAAGGACACCCACCAGCCCTCTGTCAGCCGGCACCCCAGAGCCCAGCTCAGCAGGGGGGCCAGCCACCCCCCGTGCCTCACCGGTGGGCTTTTTCAGTGATGTTATTTTCAGTCAACACATTACGAAGAATTTTGGAAGAATTTTAAAGCACAAAACCACTAAAATACCCATCCTAGTGTAAAAACATGACCTAAACTTCATAGGTTAAACATGACCTTCAAAGGTTTTGTGCTTTGCTGGATCTTGAATCTGAGCCTTAAATGGCAATTTGACACGCGACCATCCCTATTTTTGTTAGAACTTAAGTTAATTTAAATATAAATCAGAGCTCCAAGAGTGGCATATTTGCCAAAGAAGGAAATGATGGGGGTAATTACATTTCACAGAAGGAAAACCAGGGCCTAAACTCAGCTCAGGCTATTTAGGGGAGGCAAAAGTGTTCCTTTGTGGCTTCGGCTATGGCTTCAGGGAAGAGTTGCAGATGCAGCTACAGCAATGTTTTCTCAGTTTACGGAAAAAAAATTGGCAGTAAATATCTATCCAGATCAAACTGAAACATAAATATTTCTAATTCTTCAGCAGCTACAAAAACCTGAAAATGTTTTATTTAATATAAAACAGGAATCCTCCTTTTGGTTTTAGGTTATCAGGTGCTTTTTAAAACATTTTTTCTCCATTGAACTGTTGATTGAATTTTAAACAAAAATGCTGCTTCTAAATGAAAGGCTGAACATTTAAGTGAAACTTTGTGCTATTTTTGAAATAAAATTTCACTTCTACATTATAAAAATTTCATGTCATGCAGTTTCTAATTTTACCTTTCATTTGCCATTCAACATGGCAACGTTTGAACATTCAACGTTTCCTTGCCTGAAGCTGTTTACTACATTCAATACAACATCAAGAATATTTTTAGTCTGATTGAAACACTATTTTCCGGAGACTTCACTATTTGTAAAACATTTTTGCTTGCTTCTAAATCCAGTACTCTGAAGACAATTTCCCTTTTCCCAAATGCAACTCACCTGTCATTGCCAAGTTGATGTTGTGAGTATTTGCTGAAAGCAAATTGACTCCCATGCCCATAGCCCAGGCAGAGTGAAACTCAACCGCGGTCAGAAACGGCAGGACGTTCATCCAAGCCGTCGGGAAGAGCACGGAGTCCACCTGCAACTCGCTCACCAGGACCACGGCAGGCTCCCGGAAAAGGATGTCAAAGCACGTGAAAATGCCAAACTTCCCAAAGGGGGTCTCAAAGGTGACAGCTTCTGGCTCTTTAGGGTAATTAAACTGAGTTTCTCTTCTAAATAGGTTGTACTGCAGGTGAAGAAAGTGGCATATTAGAAACTAGAAATAAGGCAAGGTTATGAACAGCTACTTTTGCATCTGAAATAGGCATTAAGGCAAAGCTGGGAGTTGAGACACCTGAGCTGACCAGCACAGCAGGTTTGCATCCATCCAGCTGACCCTCCCCCCCTGCAGAGAGAGGCTGCACCCCAGCTGCCTCCTGGAAGCAATGCCCAGCCAAAATGAACTGCTAAACCCTGCCAAGATGTCACCTGCAAAAGCGCTATCTGGCTTGGCTAAAACTGTGCCGAGGACAAGCTAACATTTACTGAGTATGGAGAACTCTGTCACCACTTCTTTCCCATTTAGTATCATAAATGTAGCCCTTAGGTGTTTGGTATCTGGCATGCGCTCTGCAGCTGCAGTGCTCCTGGGAATAATGCCTGATCGATCAAGCACTTGCCTGCTTTTCCTTCTGGCCATAACATCCTTGCATTGGGTCATCCTGCATTGGTTGTCGCTCTACAGTTATGTAAAATTATTTTATAAACCATCTGAAATTGATGCCAGAGAGATGAAGAGTATACTGATAACCAATTACAGGGTGATGCTGAAGTGCCTCTTTACCTTGTGGTAACGAGCCACCAGTTTCCCCTCCGGGTCAAAGACGACATCAGTGTTGTACTGATAGCGACCATCGCTGGGGCAGCTGGGGTCACTGGAGTTACACGGCTTCTTGTCCCCGATGTTTGCAACCACATAGATGGAGTTATTCCTGGCCATGCAGCTGAGTCGTTCCTGCACTGGTGCTGGAGCAAATCTAATGCATTTTTGGTGAAAGAAAAAAACAAAAAAATTTTACAAGTTTAAGTTCAGATGTGGAAGAAATGCATTCAAAACTTCTATTCCACTAACTGCATATCCCCAGGTGCAGAAAAAGGGATAGATCAAATCATAGTTTCTGTTCATTTTCTTCTCTGTTCATAGCATCATTTTAAATTGCCAGTCTCTTTTAGCTTTAAAAAATGGTCTCCCTGTGTTCTTCTTTCCTGTATCTTTAACAATGTTATTTTCTTTGTGGATATAATTCTCGGCTAACACATATACAAAGGTATGGACAGCTTCAGAAAACAGGAGAGACTAAATCAATATACAAATATAAACTTAAAATAAATTAAAAATAAATATTCAAGCAGACCTAAATCGTGATTTAAAAGACCATTTTAGCCTTTTTTAAGACTCTTCACTCTGTTTAAGGCAGCTGCCCATAAGCTTTTAGTAAAAAGTGGCCACAGCTTTTACAGAGGCGAGGACTCTTGAAATGTTGCTTCATAAAGCCTCAGAACGGAAGAATACAAAGCTTAGCTTAGACATGAACCTGGTCCTCTTGGTGTCCCTTGCTGACACACATTCAGAGCACCCTGTGTAACACAGCAGACTGTGCAAGCAGTTGGATTTCTAAAAGACACTTCTTTCAGATCTAGGGAAATATTTTGTGCAATTTGATTTAGAAATCACCCAGCCACATGAGCTGAGGATTGAATCACCTTGTCTACTCTATGCATCTGACATGGCAGTAAACTAGCTTATACTTACAGAAGATTTTCACAATTGATCTGAAGTGATAAAGTTTTACATGTTTTAAAAATAATTATTTTGCCTAAAATTTCCTCACTTTCCTCCTTTTGCAATTTTTAAAAGTGAGACCGTCTCAATGCTTTTTACCTTGCGTATTCCCATTACTATTTAATTAAGAGTTCTTTTTGATGCATCTCATTTCTACAGTACTTGAGATTTTTAATAGATTAAAAAAGATAGCAGTTCTTAGGCATTTACTGGGGGCATCTCATGACTCCATGAGACACCAGTTTGAAACCACATAAATCCCTGCAGAAGAAATCACCTTGTGGGGTCGGTGCAGGGAATCCAGTTCACCACCGGATCAGGGATATCCTCCAGGTAGGGGTAGATGGTTTCTCTTGTGAAAAGCCAGCCGTAAATGCCATCTTCAGGAGTCACAATGATGTGGGCGCCCTGACACAACAGGCTGCGTTAAGAATTCACCCATCAAAAGATAACAAGGGGGGGTCAGCAGGAGCAGAAAACACTAATTAACACCACTCCCGATACACCTAGTACCTGCCGGGCGGCTTCCTTGATGGCCCCTTCCAAGACATCCATGTTCTTGTTCATCAGGGCCAAAGCATCGTCAGGAGAAACGGGCTTGCCAGTGGCGTCTGGCAGGATGACCGCATGTTCGTAGACGGCTGCAATGAAGGTGTCGGAGGCAAGGGCCTGAAGGGCTGTGAGTGCAAACACTGCAGCATGCAGCAGAGGCCGGGAAGGGAGCATGGCTGGTGCCTCGCAGCTCCTGGATCGGGCATGGGGAATATAAACCGAACAGAAAGAGGAGGAGTAAAGACTAACAAGTTTGCTTTGGAAATAATCTTCTATTGAGTAATCTGGGAAGGTACAGAATAGTTCTGCCAAGAATCATTGGCATTTATTTATAGTAAGAAGTCAAAAAAACATTTATAAGAATTGGATCTTGTTTCCCATTTGAAATGCTGTAAAGAGAGCATGTCAGAAGCCACGCTGACCTACAAGAGTCTCCACGGAAGGCGCACTTACCCACTCCATCCGTACATCCCTCTCCAGGCTTCCAAACCCATCTTGGGGTGAGCCCAGACTCTTGTAGTTAGGGCACACTACTCCATATAACCCTACTGTGCGTGGCTGCCATCGGTTAAAAATTCAGCCAGGGCTGAAGGCAGACCACCTGTGGGAAGTACAACCCTCATGCTCCAGAGTGTAACTGATTCATCTACGTTTATGAAACACATGGTCCTGCCATGCCTCTTGCCTTTGGCCAATGGCTTAGTATAGATGTATCAGGTGCCCTGAGAGTGTCCTCCTTCCTTGGTTCATACTGCAATATAAACTAACCCTTGAACTGTGCTGATCTCTTTGCCTAGAGCTAACATACTTGCTTGTTTTGTGAGAAAGAATTAAACAACACAGATTTTTTTTTTGCTATTTTTGTTACGAAAGGCATTTTTTGCACAATAAGCAATTTGAAATTACTCACACAAAGCAGTTTTTTCTCACAGAAAGCAATTTTTGCATATTATTTTGGAAATAGAATATTACTACTATAGTTTCAGGTGCTTCATAAAAAAACCTTTGTTAGAACCTGCTGTATGTTGGTGAGGGTAAAGGAACATAACCTGGCTAATCGTTTACCACTCAGCAAGAAACCAAGGAAAATATTCTTCATCCTAACAATATCTTCCTCTTCACTATGGAGTTTCACCCAGAAGTCTTCTTTTTGTTCATCAGTGCCAAGGCCTCCTCAGGAGAAACGGGCACTTCAGTGTCCTCCGACAAGACCACATTGTGCTCATAGACGGCTGCCATGTAGCTGTCCAGGGCACAGGCCCCCAGAGCAGACAGCACCAAAAGCACGGCAGAGGCACGAGCTTTAGGAAGCCCCATGTCTGGAGCCTGGAAGTCACCCAAGAGGAGGATGGGGCAAGCAAAGACAGGGGCTTTAAAAGGGGAAGTCTTGCACAAAACCTGGGAATTCCCCACAGTGGCAGAAAGGTGACACCAGGCGATGCAATCACCCTGCCCGGAAAGTCTCACATCAAAGGCAAGAGAACCGCCAGCCTTGAGCAATTCTGCCTTATACCACTCACCACTGTGCTGCAGCTGAAGAAACAACGTTGCTTGCCAGATTAACAAACGATTCAGGCATAGCATTGCTGTAGTAATGCAGCTCAAGGCAAGCCCAGGTCACAGCAGGAAAACAAGCCAGAGTTTGGGAAATCTCAGCAAAGACCAGCACGGACACATTCCTGGCCAGACTCGAGGGCGCGGGGTGCAGGCAGGGCTGCAGGAGGCAGGCGGCCGGTCCCGAGCTCGGTGCTGCCACACAGGCGCTACCTGTGCCACCCCAGCTCAGCCCAGCAGCGGCTCAGAGTTGTGGGGCCTTTGGGGGCTGCTCCACATCACAGGAGGGCTGCCAGGCACCTATTTTTCTGAGCAAACCCATCAGCACATCGCTCAGTAACTGATCTCTGAAGATCTCTGGTCCCCAAATGTCTCTGTTGGAAGAATATCACGAATGGGAGCCACAATTTCTAAATTTTGCCTATTACAACCTGCTTTCTTAAGTCTACAGATCACTCCAGCAGAAATCTTGAAGGTAAAGCTGCACATGCACAAAAATCACTTGTATCTGGTTGCCCGAGTTTCTTACCTTCTTTGGTTCTGACTCAGCTCTCAGATAACAAAATGCTTTTTTGCTGCATTTCCATGGAAGAAGTGGTTATTGTTATCAGCGGTTTCACACAGCCTTCTCTTTATACAGATTGAGTCGGTATGTGGATGCATGGGTAGACTTGCACAGGATTACTTTCTGTATGCTTGACTCACTTCACACAATAACACATTTCACAATGATAAATGTTATGCAATCTTTGTAGCAAAAAGAATTTAGTGCTATGATGGCTTATGCCAGTCTTCTGTAGGAAAATATTCAACATACAAATATACCTAAACCAAACCACAATGGCCTTGAATCAAATCCTGAGTTCAAGATACTCACAAGATTCAGGGTTGGGATCATATACTACTTGCACACACATTCCCTTGGCCAGAGGACGGGCATCAGCAGTGAACAGACCTGAAGGAACTGCCTCTCAGCTCCTGGACCAGCCACACGCTCCCGCTGAATCCCTTCTGCATTGCAAGATGAGACCTTCTTGCATGCCATATCCTGCCTTAAATCCAGATCCTTTCCCTGGGAGAGAGTTGCGGTATCACCTACCAGGTTCCTGTGGGACAAGTACAGTGTCTGCACTGAGTCTGTACCCATGGGAGGAGGATCACACGGGATAATCCCTTGCCAGACTGGGATCAGTCTGTAGTCAGACAGTAACTGACTCCAACAGTGAACAAGGATTTAAGAGAGCATGGCTCTAGCAGCACTGATGTTGAGCTTCCCTAAGTCAGAGTACATTGCCTGGGGCTTTTGATAAACATGTCATTATGTTAGACATGACACTATGTTATGTCACGTGTGAGTACCTATTTACATTGAAAACAGGAAAGGTCATATGGTGGACAGCAGTGCTAATCAGTGCTGGAGTCTGGATAGTATTTGCACTTCCAGCTTCTCACCAGCTCCGTAACAGAAGTACCTGGGACTGAGGACCTTGAGAGCACCATGCTGAGACCAGGAATGGTGCCAGTGTGGGGAAAAGGAAGAAGAAATTAAACTAATAGGGGTCTCTGACCACTGTTAAAGACACAGCCACAAAACATGCACATGTTCATGCACCGATAACGCTGAAGGAAGGTCACTAGGGTCCAGCAGCAGCAACAACAAAGCACAGGTCGCTGCAGGAGAAGACGAAGCAAAGATGTGAACGGTGCCTTCTCATCAGCAGGAGCTGGTCTTAAGTAGAAATCTAACCCCCCTAATCCATGTGCCACACAATGTATACCAATAGCATACAGGCAACCAAACGAAAGCAACGCAAATAGGAAAAAAAAATGTGTAAGTGAGGTAAAATAACAGATTTGCATAGGTCAGCATAAGTAGTTTTATATCAGAAAAAAAGTATTATTGATCTGTTTTGTATAGAGTTGCCATAAACCACATCTTTCACGAATCACATCTTTTTATTTACTGGTCTCATAATAATCTGCAACTATAAAATAAGCAATGCTATTTTAATAAGAATGTGTCCTCTGGCCCACAATATAGATTTTCTGAGAGCTAGAAAAATAACAATCCAGAAAACTGACAGAGAAACACAACTGCTGTTTTGCACTAATAGAAGATTAGTAATCTTGTGATATAGGAATAGATATTTCTCAGTAACTTGCAGCAATAAAATAATATTTCTGCATTATTACTAAATGAAGCACATTGATAAGAAGTTTGTGCAACTGGAAATAAGATACATAATTGGAATTGTTGTAGTAGAGGATGCTGTATCTCATTTGGACATGAGATTAATAGCATACAGCTTCAGTTATGGTAACATCATGGGAAGGCTGGTGATTGTGGGTCTTGTTTCAGATGATCCTTTTCATACCACCGTCCAAAAAGTGTCACAGTGACAACTGGTTTTGTTGGTCTTGTCTTACTTATCAAGCGCCCATCATTCAATACCTGATTGAAAAAGGTAAGAGAAGGACATAATTAGAGGAGTACCCATATGAACACGTTAAGAGCTCACACAGATGTGACAAAACAGGAAGAAGGTACGTCAGACCATATCTCTTACTGAAACTAGTGACTTCATTACAAGGTATTAAATAGATCTGATTATTCACTATGAGCAAGGTCACTATGGCTGTTTTGAGACAGTTTATTCCATTACTACCCTGTGAGAACCTAGCATGACACATGTCCAGGGCGTCCCATTACCTCAAACTCCCCAGGGGCCAGCTGCACCCCGCTGTACAAGACTTCTGGAAAGACGTAGTTAGTGCCAAACGTGCCGCTGAGGGAGAACATCTCAAACTTGGTCTGTGCAGTCTCCACCGGCTGACCACATGTGTTCGGGTCTGTGCTCTTGCACTTGAGCAGTGTGCATATCTGCGGGGAGGAGAAGACAATGTATTTAGCAAGACGGAAACACTCTGGGAGGAAAGCCTTGTGTCATCAAAGCTAGTGTGTGTCAGAGCAGGTGACGGTCACAGGATCTCTTTCACAATCTTTAAGCAACTCCTTTTTAGTTGTAGCTTATTTTTTCAACCCTTGATCTGATTGAGGATATTCTAGAGTTGCACAGCCTTAGTATTTAGAAATAACCTTAGTTCCTGATGTAAGTGCTGCCAGAGCACCTTATTTCGTCCCTGAAGGTGAATCCTGTCACTTCCCTTCCTTCTTCCAATTTCCAGTTTTCTCATTTGAAGATTCCCTTCTCACATGTCTTAGTAAGATGAGTTTGTGAACGGAAATTTCAGGCAAACGAAACAAAGTCCTCCCCATGGGTACATCGTGCAACTGTACACACAGGTCCTCTTACTGGTATTTGTACATGTTGCTAGTGATAATTCATTAGATGGTCTGGTAGTCCATGGGAAGTCTGAATTTGATGTTCTCCATCCAGCTCCTGGTGAATATATGTCAAGGTGATGAAGTCAGCATCCTCTGCTACAGTTTTGTGTTAGCAGTTGTAGAACATGGAGGAAAGTAGGAATGGCAATGTTTTGTCCTTAAAGTTAATTCTCCAGGTTACAGCTGATGATAAATGTTTATGGACACCATGAAGAAATATGAAATAGGGCTAGCACTCCTATGAAGGTTCAAAGGATGTTGACTGGTTTGGTGACAGGTGATGGAGGAGTTTGTCTATATCTGTGTCAGATACTGGGGGATAGAAGAAGCACATTTGCAAACATCAGAAGTATTATTCGTCAGCAAATATGGCTTCCTGTTGAAATGCAAAGAAGTAGAAATAAAGAATCTGATTCTCTCAGTATGTTCTGAGGAAATGAAAAAAATACTGAGGGGAAAAAGGAGGAGTAGAAATTCCTGTCTTCTCTAGAAAATTCAGTACTGGTAGAGACCATCTGGCAGCTTCCACAATCACTGAAATAAATTTTCCAAGCGAGCTCACCAAGAACTGAATTTATTCCAGCTACCTTCTTAAATGTATTAGATGAGCTGTTTGCTGGCTAAGACCTCCCCCTATATGCTGGAGTCTGTACCAGCTGCTATGCAAAAGCTGTGTTGACAGACAGAAGTAAGTAACTAAAAAAACAATAATCTGCTGGCACGATAACTTAATTATGGAGGCAAAGAAGGTTTTCTAATATGGCTTTAAGCAAATTCAACCAGGATGTAACTCACTGTCTTCCCAACCATTTGATTAAAAGAGAGGAAGAGTGGACATTTCCAGTAAAAGTCATATGCCATTTCAGTAAACTTCATTGCTATGATTTGAGTAATGACAAAAAAATAACATCTCTGTGACTCTAAATTATCAGAGCGTCTCATAAAGATCAACTGATTTTTTAACAGCAACTGTTTGATGAAGATTACAGAGGAGATTCAGAACACTTACTTCAGATAGTCACAAAAGAGGACCTAAATTTAGCCAATATTGCACGGCTAAAAAAATTAGTGAGTGCACTCTGGGAACTTAAAAGAGGTTTAGAGACCTCTCCACTGCATTTGTTGGATTTAAAGGTAAGCAGGCTTGGACATTTTAGCAACTACTTCCTACTGCTAACAAATGGGACACGAGGACTCCAGCATACAGGAAAGTCATTGACTTCACACACACACACACACACACCCCCCCCGGAGCTGAAGGTTTCTCCCTGTAAAGAAGCTTCCTAAAATAAGTACTCCCCTCCAAAGAATCATTACCTGCAGATAGTATTGTCCTTCAACGACATGAAGCCCATCAAAAGCACCTAGCACATAAACTTCATCTTCTTGTTTCCCTGCCATCTTGTAGCTCAAGTGACAGCAGAGGTCCTTCTGGCAAACAGTGAGGTTCCCCTCAGGCTTAGTGAGATCAGTGAAAGTGAACCAGTCGTGGAAGATGAGTCCTCCGAAATCATTGTCATTGGGTGAGAATCTTTCAACACTCGAAGCATATGAGCTCCAGTTGACAGCAGGCGGGGAGGTAGGAGAAAGGCGAGGGTGTGAATCTAGTTCAGCAATGAGGAGGCGACCATCCTCAGTTTTCATATTGTAGTAGTATGTTCTGGCTCCATCTGGTGCATAAATACCGCTCCCTGAGGAGAGTGCAGTAGTCAGTCCAAAAATAATAAAAAAAATCATATTGTCCTTTTAATTGTCCCTACTGCTAGCTTATCCACTATTTTATAAATATTACAGACATTTTAGTCTCACCAAAGGTGACCATTAGCAACGCAGTACATGGAGATCATGCTTTGGCAAAGAGTAGCATTTATTTCCCTGGGTGAGGTCTGCTCATTGTAGACAAAGGCAGAGGATGTTATGTTATGGTTGTATTTATGGCCTCCCCAGTTCTCGTTTCTCCTGTACGGAAGAGAGTTGCTTGAGAATTCCTTTATTCTTGGCTAATTGATGTAAAAAAACCATCTACCAGTTGAGACCATCCAAAACACAACACAGGCAAGTATCATGGGCCCGTCCTGGTGAACACAGAAGGAGATAGATAGCAGCTGTCTTCCCCATTTACACTGGCCAAGGACTCCTCCCCACGTGGGGAATTCACACCTGACCAGTGCCAAGCGACAGAGGGAAATCAGAGAAGATCTGTCATAACCAGCACTGCCGAAGAGCCACATAAAATGGACAGCAAGCAGTAGCCTGTCAGGCATTTCAAATGAGAAGCCCCAAGCCAATACTGTGGTTTCACTGCTCAGTGAAGATACTGGTCTAGCTGAAATATACCATCCCATAAGGTAAGCTCTAGAAAATCAATGCTATGTTCTTAAAAGAAAATGCAGACTTCTTAGCAGCGTTACTGCAACAGGTCTGGAAGTTTGTTTTTAACACTTTTCCACAACTGTGTTAAATACAGCTACAAATAAAAAATCTTTCATTTGGCCAGAATAAATGGAGCCATGTGTTAGGTTTACAAGTGTATTTATCATTTGGCATTCAATTGCAGACTTACAGGTGGAGAGGAAAAGACCCTAAGTTTCAGAAGTTCCTACTGAGATAGAATGGGCAGTAACTTACTACTTCTTTAGAGGCATTAAAAGAAAGAAAGGAAAATCCTAAGAAGCCAGGGAGAAGAAAAGAAAACACCACAAGTTTTGTTGTGTTTATTCGGTGCCAGTAGGGACAGGGGTTGTCAGGTTTAAAATTTGGTGACGAGACTCTTCACCTTCCAAATAAATATATTATATTCCTCTGCAAAATAACCCTGCAGAACAGGGAACAAAGATTCATGGCTATACAGATTTTTCAGACAGAGTGAGAATTAATTACCTGCCATAGACAGCCTGGTATAGTGTGTATTGGCAGCTAGGAAGTTGACTCCCATGCCCATAGCCCAGGCAGAGTGAAACTCAACCGCGGTCAGAAACGGCAGGACGTTCATCCAAGCCGTTGGGAAGAGCACGGTGTCCACCTGCAACTCGCTCACCAGGACCACGGCAGGCTCCCGGAAAAGGATGTCGAAGCACGTGAAAATGCCAAACTTCCCAAAGGGGGTTTCAAAGGTGACAGCTTCTGGCTCTTTAGGGTAATTAAATTGAGTTTCTGACATAAAGAGATTATACTGTAGGGGAAGGAAAAAAGAGAAACCAGTTAAAGGCACTTACTGCAATATCCTCGAGTCATTCCCTAAAACTGTTCAGAATGACTAGAAAAGTTTTTTGATCTGTGCTTGAAGCCTTCACATGTAGGAAGTCAAGCTAAAATTGTATGACCACCATAGTGCCCAAAAGATGGATATGGGGAGATACATATTGCCCTGGCATCTAGCTAGGAAAGCAAGCGGCTATCTGCAGGTCTGTTGGTGTCAGCCACCTGCAACTCCCATAAAAATAATCTCTCCAGTCTCCCCACCTAGTTTATAATTCCAGTGACCTGAAAGACACACAAAAGAGAAATAATAATGGAACAGGAGCATGGAGGATCTGGTGCCAAGAGACAGGATTGGTGACCTTGGTGTGGAGATGCACAGAAGGACTGGAAGAACACAGCACCAGAAGGAAGCATGAGACAGTACAGGGAGACGGCAGAGTGGAGAAGAAAACAAAGGTGGTGGTGATGGGGGGAAGGCAGATGATCTCAGCCAACAGAAAAAAACAAGTTTGCAACATTTTCAGCTTTCCAACATTTTCCTTTTTCATAAAATCATAGAATCATTAAGGTTGGAAAAGACCTCTGAGATCATCAAGTCCAACTGTTAACCTGAGTGCCAGGTCCACCTCTAAACCATGTCTCCAAGCACCACATCCACACGTTTTTTGAATGCTTCCAGGGACTGTGATTGCACCACTTCCCTGGGCAGTCTGTTCCAATGCCTAACCACTCTCTCTGTGAAGAAATTTTTCCTAATATCTAATCTAAATCTCCCCTGGCACAACTTGAGGCCATTTCCTCTCATCCTGCTGCTTGCTACTTGGGAGAAGAGACCAACTTCCACCTCGCTACAACCTCCTTTCAGGTAGGTGTAGAGAGCGATAAGGTCTCCTCTTCCTTCGCATTCACATTTACTAGAAGAGTCCTTTAATCTCCAGATGGCCTGGACAATAAACACGTGCCACTGAGCCAGAAAAGAGGTTCTTGTTTACTGAACTTGTAACTCAGTGCCTGGGCTGTGCCAGGCTGGCAAACGGGGGACGAGACTCGCATTATCAGTGTCTCCCTCACCCAGTTTGCTCACAAAGAAATATCTTGGCATCGTCTATAAGGAACCAGGCGAAATACGGGGCCCAAAGTGCATTAAATAAACAACCGACTTTGGTCTAGCCACATCGGCATGATATCTGGCACATGACCCTCAGACAACTTTGATGAAGCTTGCAGGTAGGCACATAAAACTGAAAGAAGGTATTTTCACTGGGTGCAAATGTTTCAATGCCCTCATCTCTTTTTACACCCAGCTTAGGTCCATGGTTTTGTCCAGATAATTCCCATTATGCAAAAACTGTGCTGAAACATCATCAGAAAAAAAAACTCTATAGGAAAGGGCCTGTCTTCCTTAAATCAGTCTACTCATCTAATTCGAGATGCAGATGAACATTTTAAAATCCTGGAACGTCAAGGGGTATTCTGGTGAAAACCCAGCACTGAAAACTAAAGCTGCTTAAGCAGCAGGACTTCCAGTAATAGGGAGTTAATGAACTGAGGGAGTCAACCAAAACCATATGCCACTAAACTGGACCTGCAGAATCATTTTTCATTCTAGTCTGTTTTGAGAAACGTGACAGCAAATGCAAATTTGGAGTCAACACTTCACAGCAAGAGAGAGATTCTTTTAAATTATAAACAGAAGAAAAATCTGCCATGTGACAATGACTGGCATTTAATTCTCTTGCCAAGTGGAGACATTTTGGAAGTAGTGGAAAAATAGCTCCTGACTTTCCAAGGCTACTTTACCTTGTGGTAACGAGCCACCAGTTTCCCCTCCGGGTCAAAGACGACATCGGTGTTGTACTGATAGCGACCATCGCTGGGGCAGCTGGGATCACTGGAGTTACACGGCTTCTTGTCCCCGATGTTTGCAACCACATAGATGGAGTTATTCCTGGCCATGCAGCTGAGTCGTTCCTGCACTGGTGCTGGAGCAAATCTAATGCATTTTAGAAAAAGAGACTAACAAAATCTGTTCTGTCAGTGGTGTCCATCACTGGAGTGCTGAGAGCATGCCAGCAGCACCTCTGATCCTGCGGGTGTGGCAGGGCATGCAGATTCACAGGGTGGCTGCAACACTCCCTTAGGTTGCTTCCCGCACCTTGGGGCAGGTCCTGGAGCCCTCCTATCAGCGTCCAGAGGGACATGCCGCCCTTGGGCTGCCTGCCAGCACCCCTCACCACCCAGAATGTGCTCTGCAGCAAGCAGATAATCCTAAGGTTGGGAAAGGGCAGGAGAGGAATCGCTGGGCGGAGGAAGAGACAAACTTGGTGCCACACAGGAGAATATCTTAGCGTCTGGCATAGCAGCACCTGAGGACCGTATCTCTGGGCCCTCGACACACCAAGCAGAGTCGAGCTGTGGAATAGTGCATCTGATGTGGTCAAGCAGTGGGATATTCCTTTCAAGATGTGACAGGCCATGTGCCGTAAACTGGCAGCACCTCTGAAGCACCCATACCAGGCCAGAAAGAGAGCAGACATTCCCCTCTGCAAAGTGGTGATGCATATGGCTTTGCAAGGTGTGCATGGGCCATATAGCAGGACCATCATGCAAGATACATATATAGCACCAAGGAATTGGACATGCCAAACAGTGATGGCAGGCATTATATTCCTGCAAGGCACTAATGAAAAACCTGGTTTAGGACACTGAAGAGACACAGAGATCACCTTCACAAAAACTAACTGTGCAAAGAACTGGAAAAAAAAACTGGCTTAGACACGCTGCTGCCCCACACCCCGCATTCACTGAAAGACTGTATATTTTAGCTACTTATCTCTCAGTAAAAAGTTGCACATCCTGCACTTCTCCCCATTGTGAATCTTCCCCTCAGGACCGTTGAGGAATTACATCCTCACAGATGTAATATTATGGTCTTAGCACCTCATCATCGAGCAGGTGCAGAAAGCAGCGGTGAAAAAGGCGGATCACAGCTGTAGTTCTATGGCTGAGCACTTATTTCGTGCTGTATGGATCTGAAGTCCAGTGCTCAGCTATAGGTTATCATGTCCCTGCTGGAACATGACATCTGAATGACAGATCATGTTCTACAGCACAGAGACTCTAGGAATTCGGACTTTATGTTATCTTAACTGTGAAAAACTAAGATTAAAACTTTCTGGGTTTGTATCACTCAGAGATTTGGACTTTGACTACTGAACTCATCACCTCTGTTATTAGCTGCTCAGAAGCTATTTCTTGGCTGTCCACAAAAAATAGTATGTGTGCTTTTATGCATGCTATATTTTATACATATGAACATAGCATTTGTAAAAAAACAAACAAACTAACAAAGCAATTAAAAAATAGTGTTAAGAATTTCCAATCACTTCTATTCAAACTAGTGTGCAAATGCTGAAAGCAGAATGAGAAGCAGCATATTCTGGCATCAAAGCTTTTCCAAATGCAAAAAAAAGAGAAGTTTCCTCTACATTTAGCAACCCAAATTCTGTATATTGTTTGAATTTCTCTCTAAAGTGTCTAATTAAAAACCCATTTTTTTTAACAGGGTTGCCTAGTCAATTAGTCATGTACATGCTTTATATTTTATCATGTAACTTACCTTCATATGCAACTTTAATTGAAACTTAACCTCATGTCA
The DNA here is from genome assembly GCF_965183815.1 of Platalea leucorodia. NCBI lineage: Eukaryota > Metazoa > Chordata > Aves > Pelecaniformes > Threskiornithidae > Platalea > Platalea leucorodia. Next base: position 65,975,229 of record NC_138825.1, on the reverse strand, counting down.
AAAGCCTTAGCAGTTCTTAGGCATTTACTGGGGGCATCTCATGACTCCATGAGACACCAGTTTGAAACCACATAAATCCCTGCAGAAGAAATCACCTTGTGGGGTCGGTGCAGGGAATCCAGTTCACCACCGGATCAGGGATATCCTCCAGGTAGGGGTAGATGGTTTCTCTTGTGAAAAGCCAGCCGTAAATGCCGTCTTCAGGAGTCACAATGATGTGGGCGCCCTGACACAACAGGCTGCGTTAAGAATTCACCCATCAAAAGATAACAAGGGGGGGTCAGCAGGAGCAGAAAACACTAATTAACACCACTCCCGATACACCTAGTACCTGCCGGGCGGCTTCCTTGATGGCCCCTTCCAAGACATCCATGTTCTTGTTCATCAGGGCCAAAGCATCGTCAGGAGAAACGGGCTTGCCAGTGGCGTCTGGCAGGATGACCGCATGTTCGTAGACGGCTGCAATGAAGGTGTCGGAGGCAAGGGCCTGAAGGGCTGTGAGTGCAAACACTGCAGCATGCAGCAGAGGCCGGGAAGGGAGCATGGCTGGTGCCTCGCAGCTCCTAGAATGCTCTGAGTCATGGACAAACAGTGCAAAAGGTGCATACATAGAAAAGAAGAGAGGGACAAAGTTGAACTTTAAAAGAGGGAGGGAGGAAGTGCTGGTCTGTTAAAGCATTACCTTGGAATCAAGGGTTGCTGGTGACATACAGGGAAGTATAACAGTACACAGTAAGGATGTTGCAACTCAACGAGACTAAAAAACTGGGCAATGCCAAGAGTAACTGTGCCAATAGAAAAACAGGTTGTTAAAAACATGGCTAGAAAGAATGGTACAATTTTTGTTGTCATACTTTTTTCTGTCATTGATTGCAAAATACTTTTGCTATCTGTGTTGGCTCAACTCTGATACCCACATGAAAGGTGGATGTGTCACCCCTGGAGCTAGTCTTCTGTGATGTTTTAGTGGTAAAATTGAGGGTTTTAAAAACTGCTTGCTTTATTCTAGTGTCTTCATATTCCCCAATTCCTGTGATATGTGCCATTATGTGCAGCTTGCTTCCCAGAGTTTCTTTAGACCAAATTCATTACATAGCATCTCACTGTACTTAGATGTAATACACCTAACGCGCCAGCAACAGAATCGTCCCTTGCATTTATCCCAAGGGGTCTCCCAGTTGCTTCTGTTTAGCTGTACATCACTTTCCAACAGCCTTCCACCAGAAAATTTGCATCTGAAGGGAATGTTTTCCTCTGAAATCAGGCAGGTAAGCCACCAGCCAGGCCATTAATCGAGTACCTCCAAGCACAGTGGCATGCCTGCTCCTCTGCTCATCTTTCCTGTCCCCAGGAACATGCTGTGTATTGAGGGGCCTTAATTTTTAATCTTTTACTTCAGTTCAAATACATTTTTTGCTATGACATATTCCATTTTTTGACTTTCTAGTAGTTGCAGTATTCTCATTTGGAAAAGGTTTCCGAATAGTGGGAAGCAGAACAGGCTGCCTGCCTTCAGCTACAGCAGACTGTCATTGTAGAGCTATCTCAGAAATGACAGAAATGTGGATGAATGCAAGCACCAGAGAGTTCCCTGCAAGAGTAGCACTGACCAAGGGTTTCAACCCTTAGGAACATTGATTTGCATCTGGTAATGTTTACCTCTAAGTACTTCTCTACATACATTGCGAGATACAGCATGCTCATTCAGGAGCCTTAAATATGAGCCTTTAAAAGGCTGCAATAGAGATTTGAGTGATAATTGAGGTAATGTAGCTTGGAAGCCTTTTTTCCTCCCCTGTTTTTCTTAGCAAATGAAATATGCATTGAGTCACATTAACCACAATCAGACGTAAGTCTGGAGGAGGAAGCAGAAAACGCCTCCTTGTTTAGCAATAGCTAGGACAACAGTCAGCCTAGAAATGTGACTACTCTGGCGGAGCAGAGCAGAAAAAGCGACAAGTGCAGGGGATGGGCGCTGCCCTGCACAGTTCAGTGACACTGCCAGGACAGGGGGGTTTCCGTAGTACGGCAGGATGGAGGCATCCCTGTCTGCCTCTGTACCAGCAGGCACCACCGCCTACTGCTTGCAGAGCTGGGCGCTCACCCAGGAGCAAGGAACTAACTCCAGTTAAACAAACAAACCCACTGAATAAAACTTAACTAAACTACAGGTCCAGGATATACATGGCTGTGGGCAATGTAAGAGGAAATTTATCCTAGAGCTCCCTCTAATTTTCATGCCTCCATCCTCCCAGTCCACTCTCCGCACCCCTCTACTGCGCTCCCCTCCGTCTCTGCTACTGCCTGAGGACGGCAGTTATCTGAGGACTGACTTACTTTTGTGAAACAGGATGCGATTTGATGCTAAATCGGCTTAGCTGTAGAGGTAGTCCATCTTCAGATTGCGGTCCTGCTCCTTTTCTTGTGCTAGGAGAGACTGCGTGGAAAACTACTCCTTATTCGATGGTTAATCTTGCTGTGGAGAAGCCTGTGTGAAGGGTCGCACCTGCCACTGCGCAATCACTGCAAAGCAGCGAGGACACGCGGGCAGGAGTGAGGAAATCAGAAGCTGCTCATTTTTAGTAACAGCACATAGTTAAGTTGCTCCACTGTAATAGGACACCACGTCCTAGGGCACAGATATAAATGTAGGGATACAGTACTTTTTCTCCACAAACAAGTAGAGTGTTTTCCATTACTTCTATTATATCAATTGCAGAGGGTTACAATTTAGTACATCTAGAGACTAAAATCGTATTTTTACGACATTCACTTTGTTCAAAAACAATGTATTTTACATCCTGCAAGTCTATTTTTCATTATGTTGGTCAGATTACATGTGAACAGTACTTTTATTTCAAAACAAACCTGCAGAACAAACAACAGAATTAATAGTACATAGAAATCTTAGCCACACCACCCAAAGTAATCTGGTCCACTTGCTTAGAAAGTACAGTCTGAAGAGCCTGCACCCACACACATGCCAGTGTGTTCAATCTGTTCAAGCTGTTTGCCAGCCTTTCCCAACACCTGCCTGCACAGCCCTGACTCTCCCTCGCACCAGCGTGAGCAACCACTTCACAGGAAGACTGATAAGCACCTGTGAAATTGCTCATTTTGAACATTTTTGATATGAATCCACCTGACTGCTTGAAAAAGGTGACACAGTTGTCAATAGTTTTGTGGAAAGGAAATTTTCCACACCCTAAAACTGTGGCCAGAAAGATTCAAGTAGACTCCTCCAACTGTAAGTTAGGGCATGGCATGATAACATATTACACCATGTACTCAGTTGAATAACTGTTTTTGAAGCAATGGTGTTTGCAGGCTTGTTTTCTTTTTCAAAGTAAATGGTAACTTAAAAGTTCAACCATCGGCCTTCAAAGGTTCTATTATTCTCTGGTTTAGAAAAGTGTGTGTTCAGAGATGGGGCAGAACAGTGCTGTGGAAATTACTTCTAATACCCCTCCAAAATTTTTGAAGAATTAAAAATGAGTTGTTATTGGGCCCCAACCCACTGCTGTGTGCCTGAATCCTACACCACAAAAGTCAGAGGAATTTATTTTCTGTTGTTGCCAGTGAGATCAAGGTCAAGCCTCTGACAATCAAAAGCTGTGATACAAAAACGTATACAGAACTGCCCAGCAGAGTAGTTTATTTTTGCTGCAAAATCAAGTCAATAAATCAATATACAATGATTATGCTGTTAGATAAGGCAACCTGAGAAATAGAATGCCATTATAATTATGGGTATTAACAGTAATTAATATTAGTTAACATTATGATTAATTACAATTAATTAGCATTACAGAAACAAGGAGATGAGATCTTAAAGGATCTGCAGTGAAATCATGGTGAAGCTTGCTGTGTGTGTGGAGGGTCCTTTTCATACCACCTCCCAAAGAGTGTTACACTCAAAACTGGCTTCGATGTACTAGTCCGACTTATCAGACGTCCATCATTTAGCACCTAGTTATGGGAAAGTAAAATAAGCAGGAACATCAGCAAAGCAGTACTATTGTATGACAAACACAAAATAAAATATTAATTAATGTTGACCTACTTGAGAAATGTCATGAAAAAGGACAAAGCAAAGCATGTCTGAGTCTCTTATTCACTTGGAGATACCACAAAGTCTGAGAAAAACTATACTTCTGTCTTGAGCAAGACCTTGTTCTAGGAGATTTGGGGAAGAAGGGAATCAGGGAAATGGACCTGCTGTATGAATGCAACCAGGAAAATCAGGCAGAAATAAAGCTGCCTTGAACTCAAGCCAGTTACTGAAACAGAGGACACTAATAACTCCTAAGTTGCTCCCGTGTCTTGTAGTGGCTTTTTCACCATTTGTGTTACAAGTCTGACAACACACAAGGGTGTCCCATTACCTCAAACTCCCCAGGGGCCAGCTGCACCCCGCTGTACAAGACTTCTGGAAAGACGTAGTTAGTGCCAAACGTGCCGCTGAGGGAGAACATCTCAAACTTGGTCTGCGCAGTCTCCACTGGCTGCCCACATGTGTTCAGGTCTGCGCTCTTGCACTTGAGCAGCGTGCATATCTGCGGGGAGGAGGGTAAAGAAAGGCAAAATGCCGCTAAGCTTTCAACAGTCAAGAGCTGGATTTGATTGTAAGAAAAGCTGTTACAATGAAGAAATTATCCAATACATCTACTCATTTATTTAGGCCAAGAGGATCCATGGGTGCTCTTGGCACTTGAAACTTCATAAAAAGACAGTTCTTTGCCAGCACTGCAGCAAAGCACTGTGTCTGTGTGTACACACGTGTGTTTATAAGTTACGTGTGCATTCATGCACAATGCATATGCATTTAGTCATAGATGTGGCATAGTTTATGACCTAGGTAAGTTACTTCAGCTCTGGCTGAGTTTCCTAAAAAACATCAGCATGATGGCACAATCCACTGAGCAGAAAACAGCTCTCTGTTGTGACAAGAGCATCCCTATAAAGACAGGGAGAACTCTACGATCTTCTCTCCCTTTTGTACACGTATATGGAAACCTCCTTGAAGTGTTACAGCACAGCGTCAACTCAGGGTCTTCACTTTCATCATTTGTAACATAGACAGAAAAGCGGGACCAACACCCCTAATGAAGTCGAAATGCATCATGAAGAAAACATGTTTTCAGAGGGGCCTAAAAAATGCCTCCTCTTAAACCCCCTCAATCAAAAATGAGACAAATGCAAATAGGCTGCAAAGAGAGTACTGCAGCCTTCCCACTGTCCAAATAAGAACAGAAAACCTTTACCTGCAAATAATACTCTCCTTCAACAACATGTAGCCCATCAAAGGCACCTAGAACATAAATGTCATCTTTCTGCTTCTCTGCCATCTTGTAACTCAGATGGCAACAGAGGTCCTGCTGGCAAATGGCACGATTTCCCTCGGGTTCGGTGAGTTCCGTGAAAGAGAAGAGATCATGGTAAATGACCCCACTGAAATAGTGATCGCGTGACGGAAGCTGTTCAATACTGCTGGCATACAATTTCCAGTTAACAGCAGCAGGATAGTCAGGAGACAGACGTGGGCGTGAACTCAGTTCTGTCACCAAAAGGTGACCATTTTCCGTTTCTGTATTATAATAATACGCTCTCGGACCGCCTGGGGCATAAATACCACTCCCTGCAAACACATAACACCAGAAAGCTTAGCTTTTAATCTGAAAGCAAGTGTATGGTACAAGTAAGCAGTCTTCACTAATTAAACATGTGCCAAATTTTATTCTAGTGTTTACCAGATTGTTTTGAAACTAAATTAAGCCTTCACAGACTACGATCCTAACCTAATGCTTTTTGCAGTCAATGGAAAGTAGACCAAACTCTGATGTTTCATATATTGTAAGTGACAAGATTAGTGTGCTAGTTATATGCCATTATATACGGTTTAAGTGGCTGAAGCTATACATTCCTCATTGAGTTTAGCTGCATCAGAAATCAGTATTTCTGATTAAAATGAATGGTAACACCGTCAAGTCAAAAAAAATCCATAAGGAAAAGATATTACCAAAAGTTACATCTTTATGCAAGCTCTTTACATAGATGCATAGATCTTTAAAGCCCAGAGTAAAACCTATCCATATAGAATATGAGTTGCACAACATAGGGTCATCAATGACTGAGAACTGAAAGAATGGCCCATATATGCTTTTATTTGGAAAGCAAAGTTTAGGGCTACATTTTAGCGACACCAGTAAGTTTTCTCTCACTTCTGCAAGCACATGCCCACAGAACTTGTGCTTGACTTCGAGCATCTGCTCAGGAAAAACACTCAGTGAAAACAGAGCCTGCAAACAAAACTTGACACAAGGTCTCCAGCCCAGAACCAATGTGTGCAGGACTCACAAGAACATTTCTCGGAGTTAGGTTTCCACCTAGTGGAGAAAAAAAAGTTTGGGCCTTCACATGACCATCGATAAAGACCAGGGTCAGAAGATGAAGAATCACATGCCTAAACTCTCAGGACTGACCGTTTAACAAATAACTAAAGGTGTTCTAGTCAACTTAAGCATTTCTGAGTCCTTACATGTCACATTTTGATTTCCTTTTTATCTGTACAAGTTCTCTTGTCCTAATCCTGTTGACATGTGTGTGCATGCCTAAAGCTGATGGGAATTTCTGCTCAGGTCAACTGCACTACATAGATATAAACGTTGCCCATGGGAACAAGATCAATTACAGCAATATCACATTACCTGTCATATCTAAAGTGGAGTTGTGTGTATTTGCTGAAAGAAAGTTGACGCCCATTCCCATAGCCCACACTGAGTGAAACTGGACCGCCGACAACAGTGGGAGAGTGTTAACCCAAGCGGTTGGGAACAGAATGGTGTCAACCTGAAATCTGCTTGCCAAGACCACAGCTGGGTCATGATAGAGTATGTCTGCACAAGTGAAAATGCCAAAGTAGCCAAAGGATGTATTGAAAGTAACAAATTCTGGATCCTTGGGGTAATTAAACTGTTTCTCTGTCACAAAAAGGTTGTACTGTTCATGGAAAGGAAGGAATGGAGGAAAAAAAAAAAGATTAGAAAAGAAATCAAACCGTTTAAATCACACTAATATTGAATATAATGCTGATTCACTTAAATACAAGTAATGGAGAATATGTCTTATGAACATGCTATATTTTAATTTGAAAAGGAGAATTCATACCACTGCAAGAGGAGTCAAGCAGAAATATCTGTGGTTCTGATTTATACCAGTGAAGGGGATTTTTATTCAGTTAGCAAGAATTTAGGACATTAATGTTTTAATATCTTATGTGTCACTTCTATTGAGAAGCAGTAAAAATAGAGGGCTTATGGAGTTTTAATTAATTTCTTTTAATTACTTGCTATTAAATTCAGAATAGCAGGAATGAAGATGTCTTAAGGCAGTGGCTTTCACCTGTCCTCTGACACCTGCTCTACAATGACGCTACGTACAAATACATTTAAGCCTGGGAAGCAGCTTCTGTTTCACATCTTTAATCACCTGAGGATCATGCACTTCCCAAGCTTTGTAAAATCCTCCTACCTTGTGATAACGAGCCACCAGTTTCCCTTCTGAGTCAAAGACAACGTTGGTATTGTACTGATAGTGACCATCACTTGGGCACCTTGGATCACTGGAATTACAGGGCTTCTTGTCTCCCATACTGGCAGCCACATAGATGGAGTTATTCCTTGCCAGACAGCTCAGTCTTTCCAGCACTGGTGAGGGAGCAAACCTAAACAGCAGGGAAGGAAGAAAGGAAATAAAACATCAAACCAGTCAATCCATAAAATTGCCAACACTAAGACTACAGATCACAAGAATGATAGGTTTTAGTTAGTCATTTCTAATAGGAGACTGTCGTTTTCTGTTATTCAACAGAAGGCAGCGGTTTTGTGCTTCAAAGCTTAGCGTGCTGAAACTCCAGCTTCACTCACATTAGATAAGTGAGGAACACAGGGGTTTCCTTGCAGTGAAAACGAATCTTTGCACCTTCAAGTCTCCCTTCTGCTGCCGGCGTGTGGTACAGTGTTGATGTTAGACTGACACATGGGCTAATCTCAGCTTTCTGCTTCAGCTCTTGATTCAGCTGCTGTGCTGAGGTAGCTTACGATTTGTTTCTTCTATGGTGCGTTTTGTTGTCTTTCACTAATTATTGCAGCCTCAAAAAATGGTGCAATTTATTAAGGAAAATAACAGAATAAAAAGGCAACCACATCACGATTTAAAAATATAAATTTGAAATTGTGCAGTATATTGTTTCAGTAGTAGCTGTTAGTACATTCACAAATATTCCCAATATTTCTGTATTGTAAACATTTTCTACAGCATGCATGAATACATTATTGCCATGTAGATTCTGTAAGTTTTTGTTTTTCTTTTAAATAAATCTCAGCCTTTATGAGTATACTAACTAAAATCAAAAGAATTACAGTGAGAAAAAAATGACAGAGAAAAATGATGAAGTTAGTTGTCTGAAGGTATTTATGGCAACTACATGACGTCTAACCTGCCTTCATTTCACAGCAGTTGTTCCAAGACATTTAAAACTATCAACAACCACTCCTAAAGGCAGCTGTCTTTCCCATCGGACCGTTCCTCCGTGCACAGCAGGGACGATACCTTCCAGGATCAGCACATGGAATCCAGTCCACCTCTGGGTCTGGGATATCCTCAAGATAAGGGTATATTGTTTCCCTTGTGAAGACCCAGCCGTAAATGCCATCTTCAGGAGTCACAATGATATGGGCACCCTGGTACCAACATACAAACCCAAAAATGACCATTAAGAAAATTAATAAATGGTCAGTGTTTACCAAAATTAATGTCTCTAAATCTATCATAATACCTGTCTGGCTGCTTCTTTGATGGCTGCTTCCAAAATTGCCATATTTTTGTTCATCAGTGCCAAGGCCTCCTCAGGAGAAACCGGCACTTCAGTGTCCTCTGACAAGACCACATTGTGCTCATAGACGGCTGCCATGTAGCTGTCCAGGGCACAGGCCCCCAGAGCAGACAGCACCAAAAGCACGGCAGAGGCACGAGCTTTAGGAAGCCCCATGTCTGGAGCCTGGAAGTCACCCAAGAGGAGGATGGGGCAAGCAAAGACAGGGGCTTTAAAAGGGGAAGTCTTGCACAAAACCTGGGAATTCCCCACAGTGGCAGAAAGGTGACACCAGGCGATGCAATCACCCTGCCCGGAAAGTCTCACATCAAAGGCAAGAGAACCGCCAGCCTTGAGCAATTCTGCCTTATACCACTCACCACTGTGCTGCAGCTGAAGAAACAACGTTGCTTGCCAGATTAACAAACGATTCAGGCATAGCATTGCTGTAGTAATGCAGCTCAAGGCAAGCCCAGGTCACAGCAGGAAAACAAGCCAGAGTTTGGGAAATCTCAGCAAAGACCAGCACGGACACATTCCTGGCCAGACTCGAGGGCGCGGGGTGCAGGCAGGGCTGCAGGAGGCAGGCGGCCGGTCCCGAGCTCGGTGCTGCCACACAGGCGCTACCTGTGCCACCCCAGCTCAGGGCTGCTCCCATCTAGCCAAGCGTAGTTTGGCTATACCTGGCACAATCCTTACTGATCACAGCTTCACAGATTGTACAACTGTGTTAGTAGCAGCAGATAGCTCTTTAGACCTGCGACAACAGGAGACAAGGACAGCGCTAGCCAGGGGGTTGCCAAGTTTTCCATAGGAGATCCCACTGCTCTGCGTTAGCCATGGTTCTGGGACCCCTGGATAATCATGGCAGGAGAACATGCTTCTGAGTTCATCTGAACAACAAACCTGGCAACCAGGATTCCTCATCAGGTTTCTTTCGCCTTCATTGTGTACGTGAAAGAATGAAAAGGGGAGCTGTGCTGCCAGAAAGCTAGAGGGGTTAGTTAAGCCTGTCTAGTTTCTACTGAAGGTCTGGTGAAGTTCACACATTGCAGGACAGGTCATTAATTTCAATGACATTTGTACTCTTTCTAGTAATCCTGGCCACTTCAAGTCCTAACAGCACAAATCAGGTAAGTGAAGAAGTCATTCCACAAAGAGAGCTAATTAAGTCTCATGTCTACAGAGCTGCATCTTGTACACCTTGCGTCTACCTCTAGTCCTCTCAGCTCCTTCTCACCTGCCTCACCATCGGCACTGGCAGGGTCAGCACTTCGTAACAGGTTGAGGTGTACATGCCCAGTTTCAGTAAAGTCTAACACCTGATACAAAAGGAAAGGGAGCTATTGCCAGGATGTTCCCAGGGGAAGCCAGCCCTTTGGTACCCTGATGCTTCACAGTTCAGCTGGCTACCAGAGCAGTTCATCTTGCTAGTGCCCCAAAAAGGGCTCTGGCAGGGAAATTTCCCATGTAAATACCAGTAGCTACTCACAAGAGAAACTGATTGAAAATTGCTAGGACTAGACCATTTTTCTTATTTATGGAAAAATGGGAACCACAGAGAACCCCTTCTAGAACCCAGTCCTGGGCTCAAGGACAAATTAAAAGACTTTTGCCACAACCAAGGGCAAGAAGTCTAATGCAAGTTTGCCAGGCATGCCCTTGTTTCAGTTCCCCTTGAGTTTTTTTGCCAAGCATCTGGAGGAGGCGAGGAGATTTCCCCCCCACTATTGTTGGTAAACAGTAGCCCTAGACTTTGATGGATTTACTGTTGCAGAGGCAATTAATGCAAACATTCCAGCTGGCATTTATTAGTAAAACAGATCTCACACACACCAAGCTGAGTCTTCATATGTAACACAAACATACCTAGGTCTGTACATGTATGTATATACACATACACACATGATGCCAAGTCTCCTCCAGGACTGAAGATCAGTTAGTTCTGTGTAGAGATGCCAAGTCTTCTCTTCACTACCTTTGCCTCCCATTTTCAGGCACTTTCAAGATAATACAAGTGTTGGTAGACACAAAGTCTTTTAGACTCTTGTTGTCTAAGAAAATTCACAAAACTTAGGAAAAAAAGTTGCTTTATTGAAAACAATATTGTGCTTAATGCTTTGTCATTTCAAATTCTGTTTCAACATTTTATGTTATCAGTTAAAGTATTACAAGATAATGAACTTTCTTTAAAAAAATACAGAAAATCATGGTAGCAAAATAGTAGCTTTACCCTAGAATAATGCACAGCAGGCTCAAGTACAGAAACCAGACATTTGAAAACTCATCTTGTCACAGTCAGTGGTGCACTGTATATGGAATACAATTAAGCAGGCTGACATCTGAGGGTTACTCATCACTTCAGCCAATCCACATGAGAACTTCCAAAAGAAAGGCAGTCAGTATTTCAAAACAGTAATGCTACAACTAAACCACAACTGGTTGTTCACTAAGGGATCATGTATCCCAGCTCCAGAATAATGAAACACTGTTAAGTCCATTCATCTCAACACTATGTTAAACCACAACAGTAAACAGAGAATGGAAAGTATGTCTGGCTATGTTTCGCTGCCCATCAGATGAGTTCTTTCTTCATTATTACCAGGAGGATTTTGCAGGCTGGAACTGGAACTGTTTGCACAAGGACAAGAATAGAAGGGAAGAAACAGATGTAATATTCTCTAGATAATTCTACGCAATACCAACATTACAGCAAAAAAGCCACGTTACGTGGAAAGAGCTACGTGGATCACTAGATTTGGTTCCCCACTACTGCACGGAACCACGTACTATTGTCTTCACACCTATAATTTCACAGAATCATAGAATGGTTTGGGTTGGAAGGGACCTTTAAAGGCCATCTAGTCCAGCCCCCCTGCAATGAGCAGGGACATCTTCAACTAGACAAGGTTGCTCAGAGCCCTGTCCAACCTGACCTTGAATGTTTCCAGGGATGGGGCATCTACCACCTCTCTGGGCAACTTGTTCCAGTGTTTCACCACCCTCATTGTAAAAAACTCCTTCTTCCTATCTAGTCTGAGTCTACCCTCTTTTAGTTTAAAACCATTACCCCTTGTCCAATAGTTACAGGCCCTATTAAAAAGTCTGTCCCCATCTTTCTTGTAAGCCCCCTTTAAGTATTGAAAGGCTGCAATAAGGTCTCCCCAGAGCCTTCTCTTCTCCAGGCTGAACAACCTCAACTCTCTCAGCCTTTCCTCATAGCAGAGGTGTTCCGGCCCTCTGATCATCTTCATGACCCTCCTCTGGACCCTCTCCAACAGGTCCATGTCTTTCCTGTGCTGAGGACCCCAGAGCTGGACACAGGACTCCAGGTGGGGTCTCACCAGAGCAGAGCAGAGGGGCAGAATCACCTCCCTTGACCTGCTGGCCCTGCTTCTTTTGATGCAGCCCAGGATACGGTTGGCCTTCTGGGCTGTGAGCACACATTGCCGGCTCATGTCCAGCTTTTCATCCACCAGCACCCCCAAGTCCTTCTCCACAAAGCTGCTCTCAATCCCTTCATCCCCCAGCCTGTATTGATACCAGGGGTCACCCTGACCCAGGTGCAGGACCCTGCACCTGGCCTTGTTGAACCTCATGAGGTTCACATAGGCCCACTTCTTGAACTTGCCCAGGTCCCTCTGAAGGCCATCCTGTCCCTCGGGCGTGTCAACCACACCACTCAGCTTGCTGTCATCTGCAAATTTGCTTAGAGTGCACTCGATCCTGCTGTCTATGTCGTTGGTGAAGATACTGGTCCCAATACAGACCTCTAAAGGTCACCACTCATCACTGATCTCCATCTCGACATTGAGCCGTTGACCACTACTCTCTGGATACGACCATCCAGCCAATTCCAGCTCACAGACACCCTCCTGGAGGAACCATCAGTAGGGTTTGCTCGTTATTGCCACAGTCCTGTCACTTGTATAGAACAGGCATTGTCTGGTTTAGGTCTCTGTTTAGGTCAGTAGGGATTTCGGAAAGCATACAAAGTATTTCAGCAATATTTTTACTGCTCATCCTGTCATTCGTTATCAGGTTGGTAGTGAGGAAAACATGGAAGCACAGCTTTCAAAGGTTTGCTCTCTATGGCTGCAAGTAAAATAAAGAATAAATATCTCACCATACCTTCTCCTTGTTGCCTCAGTGATATAGAATATTCCAGTTGCAAGACCCTTTGAGGAAACAGTCAATTACAATTGTAATAATAATAACCTTATGCAATAGCTCATAATTGCAATAGAAATAAAAAGCAAAAAAGGTGTAATTACTTACACTTAACAGTGCCCATCCTCCTTGGATGGCTGAGGCCCATTCAAAACCCAGCTTTTCATTTAGAAATCCTCCCAGAGTGGGACCTGTAAATGCCCTGCAACAAATCAAAATACGGTATTGGCATCCCAAACAAAAAAGATAACACATCATATTCTCAGAGAACTTTTTTATTGTGTTTTATGGTCTCCCTCCATTGATTCTCTCTGTCAACAAAGAGATTGTCTTCCACAAACCTAACTTTCCTATAATCCACAATAAGTATTAATTCTTTGTTTGCCATGGCCCCAATAAACCTACCTAGTTACCTCCTCAGCTGGACATAGGATCCACATCAGAAAGCTGAATGCACTCTTTTCTGTATCTGGAATGGCTTAGAGGCCCCATTAAGGACCATGTTCTAACAAGGCATCTACACCAATCAATTCTATCATAAAAGAAATTTAAACTCTCATCCCTCAAAATGTAAATCTCCCAAACTTCGAGATGGATATAGGCAGGTGGGGAGGCACATTGTGACAGACGCTGTCACTGCAAGGTTGAGCTGGATGTAACTGCCCTGCACCTTCATGCCTGTCTAAGAACGCCATGAAAGGTTATGCAGCTGCTGTCGCTTTATGAAACGTCTTACATGATATGGTCTCTTGCTACAGAAAGGGACAAAACTGTGTAAAACCAGAGAGACTTTCTGGAAGCAAGTCACATAATAAAACCAGGTATGATAACAGCATAAACCAGGTTTGGTAACTTTATACTACCCATATCTGTACTGAACCCTATGCCAAATCAACAGGACAGCTAGAACTTCAGTTAGCTTGGAAAAAATGGTGCAAATTTGTACGGCTGAAACCCACCTGCAGCCACAGAGGACTATAAGGACAGATAAAAAAATTCTGGAAGTTGCTGTCAATAGGAGGACTCTGTCACTTCCCACTGAGTGACAACTCTGAAGGGTCACTCAGCCAGTAGCACCTTTCACTCATTTCTGTTACGACCACACAGATGCACTCTGCTAAGCTGTGCAAACACAGACCTTAAATAATGGCTGTGGCTGAAAGAGAAGATTCTACCCTAAGCTATCCCAGACAAAAGGAGGAAATGTGGAAAATGAAAGAGGGAGAACAGAATTAGTCAGGAGCAGATACCCTCTAGCTTGCTCCATGTGGGTGGAGTTAGCTTTGTAAAAAAAATTAGGGTCCACCTCTCTCTGTATTAAATATTTCAGTGACAACAAAAATGACCACACAGAAGCACAAGCTAACATCCACTTAATCACTGCAGCTTTCTGATATGCAGGGCAATACATTTCGAGGAAGACAAGTTCAGAGTCCATTCCCTTTGTTAGGTAAAAAGCTTTGTTTTAACATGTCCACCAGGCACCTGTTCAGTAAGAAACTTTTGAATCAAGGTCAACACAATGACTGCAATGCAAGGCTTCTGGTTGTAATGCAGCAGCCTTTTGTGTGGCAATAGCATAGAATGACCAGACGTTCACAGCTTACAAAAAGGTGACTGTATACCTACCCAAGGGACCACATGGCACTGAAGAGCCCAGACACCAGTCCCAGCAGACTCAGACCTTCTTCAAATCCATTCTCACTGCAGAAAGACAGATCAGGTAGAGTAGTATTTATTGTCTCATTATTGTCTCTCAGTCTATAGCCTTCCCCTATAGAGAAAGCTTTTTCCCCTCCTTTTAATTTACACACAACGTAAATAGTTAAAAAGCAGAAGTGTACAGTGGAATCATGTTTGTTTACCCAGTACTTTCTTCTTTGCTGCCTCTGGAGGATTGCAGTGCTACTTGTCATCTCTGATGTCTTCTGACTGAGATTCCTAACATCACACCATTGCTCATTCCCCGTGTTTCATACGGCAAGCGTATTATAGTGACAGGTGGTTTGTAAGAAGAAAAGACCTTGTTCCAAAAGGAACATACTAATACGAGTAAATCAAGACCCTTTGAGTCATTACTGTCAAGTCACATCACAGACCCCGTACTGTGAGCAAGTATGACTCCTGTAGGTGCAGCTGTTAATGCCAATGCAGACAGAAAATCCAGTGAAAACTGCTTGCTGTTAATCGTCCTCAGAAGCTGAAATAAATCCTATCTATATGAAACCACACACAGGTCGCCCCATACGATGAAACCCAAAGTCTGATGGACTTCAGTGTGTTCACAGTACTGAGATACACATTTACAAAATTATATTTGGAGTATGACGACTGGGGTGCTCAGTCAGAAAAAACTAAGACAAGAGCAGTGGAAGCGTTTAAGTGTTACTCACTGCCTTTGTCTCAAAAAGGGGGGGAAAAGGCCACACCAAAACCCCACTTCATATTCACCCCTGAAAATTAGTTGCCGTTTCCTGTTGTCAGTAACATGAAAGATGCGCTGGACAGAATTACTTACTATGCACAGTGCAGTATTTCTGGAAACACAGGGATAGCACTCATGCCAAGGGAAAAGCCAACCAAAACCAGCACTAGCACAAACATCCACAGCTGACTGAAAAAGAGGCATTTAAAAGAAGTTAGCTGCTGAAGACTCTTTTCAAATAAGGACACCATTTGCTGTTTTATCAGCTCTCAATGACTGCAGTAAACTAGGTTTCTTGAAGCCAAGAACTCGACTTTAAATGAACACTAAGACTTGAAGATACAGCTCTACGCTTAGAAAAAGACTTTGTAAGAGAATTTAAAAATCCTGTGCTTGAGTTAAGTATTTCCGTATCAAATGCAGTTCAATTTAAGAGGAGCACATAGGAAAGTGGTGGACAGACAAGCTTAACTTAGCAATACATATATCCAAGCTCCAGACTTGCTTTGTTGCACAAGTGAAGGATTTTGCAGGTACAATTTGTAGGCCGATACATTATACCCAAATAGACTTAGCTAAGGAAAAGAATATTGAAGATTTTACTGATTTCCTTTTCTCACCAGCTCAGTTTCAAATCTATTTAATCTTTTTTTTTAAAGTAGGTGTCTGGGAAGAAGGAGTTGACTAATTCTGCACATTGTAGAATCATAGAATATCTCAAGGGACCCATAAGGATCATCGAGTCCAACTCCCTGCTCCTCACAGGAATACCTAAAACTAAACCATATGACTAAGAATGTCATCCAGATACTCCTTCAACTCTGATGGGCTTGGTGCTGTGACCACTTCCCCGGGGAGCCTGTTCAGTGACCGATCACCCTCTCAGTGAAGAACCTTTTCCTAATGTCCAATCTGAATTTTCCCTTGATGCAGCTTCATTCCACTGCCTTGTGCCCTGTCGCTGGTCACCAGAGAGAGCAAGCCTATCATCAGCTTTAACAGAGTATATAACCTAGGACAAAAGGACTATACAGTTGTTTTGTAAATGTAGCAGTGTTCTGCTGCGAATTAACTTGAGAGCTATGGCAATGCAGTGTTCAGGTGAAACAGACACTGTCTCTACTTAGCTAGCCGAAAACAAAGCTATAACCTGGCATTTTCTTAAGTAATATATATACATAGAGAAGAAAAAAATCAACACTGCTGCACAGCCATGCAACTAAATCCATAGTTCAGAAACACTGATGAAATAGAGAAAACTGAAAAATAAGACAGAAAGAGAACTTTGTTTTGCTGCACTGGAAATACCACAAAATTGGGAGGAAAGGAAAATAAAATGCAGCATTCTTCCCAGCACACATACATTAACAGGAGTAAAGACAGTAACAAAAGGAAAAGCATCTATTTTATGAAGCTGTAAAATTTCAATTTTCAGGTGCTTCCACTGCTTTACATTCATAGCCTCAAGTTAAAAGAAACTTTGTCAGGGATGTTAACTATAGACTTGTGGACATACATGACTATGGTCACGATAGCTATCACAAAAACATCACATAAGGGGACAGGTTCAAGAAGAGGCAGTTCTGTACCTTTCAATGTGCAGTACAGGAGCAGGTCCTAACATGAAAAAGCACAGTGCTGTCATTAAGCTTCCAGATACCAGCAGCCACTTCCTGAGGTACTGTGAAAGAAAGGGAAGAGGTATGTAACTTAAAGATGTGAATTTGTAATGTAACTATTTTGTCTTTCCTAATACCCCTCTTCTAAATCTCCATCTCCTGAAAAGTACTGCTCCTGTAGAGACCATCATTATATACAAACTGGGAATTCACAATTTCTCTGCCAGTTCTGAACACCATCAAGAAATACTGAATTCATGTGTCCTCGCTGCCACTGCAATCACTGGCAGCAGCTGCTTAATACAGAGATTGCTTCAGGATACTGAATAACAGTGCTTCTCTGTTAGCAAAGTATTTTAGGTCTTACTCTTCCTTAGTATAAGAAATATCATATAGCATTGCATGTGATTCTCATGTAAAAAGGCCATTATTAGTTTGTGTCAGGAAAAAAAACAGTGTCAGAAAACTGGCACTGTCCTTCGTGCCCAGCATTCAAAGTCTAGGTTTCCTTGATCAATTAGCATTGGCTGTCAACCAGGCAGTTTTAGGTATATCACTGTCAAAGTCTCTTTCTACGGTGCAGTTAAGAGCTAGAGAACCATAGTCAGTCAGTGTGCTGATCTAATTTGGATACTACACTTTTTAAGAGAGAAAGTCAATACAGCTAACCAGAACATCTTTACTCCTCTTCTCAAAAGCTGATAAAATCAGATGTGGACAAAAGCATGAATAACTGGGACATGTTTTCCCACTCTCCATTCCATATTGGCTAGAAATAGATTGTGCTTAGTCCACCGGAAAAGCGCGACACATTTCGACTACAAGATACTTGTCCAACACCCTTTACTATTTTGGACATTCTTCTACTACCCGGACCTTGCAAAAGAGACCTTCAAGTTGGCAATATTCAGTGCACATGCAAGGTCCTGAAAGACAGATCCCTTTACAGGACCAGACCTACGTCCATCGCTTCAAATATGGAAGTCCTCCAGTTTTAACTAAATGCAGAGAGTGCTTTACCAACCCTGCACAAACAGCAGGGTAGTACTCACTGGCAGTTTGTCGCTTAGGAGGCCGAGGAGGGGAGAAGACAGGGAGTACGAGAGTGCCAAACCAAGGAATACCAAGCCCACGTAACCAGCTGGGAGTTTGAACTATGGGAAGAAAGACAAAACAAAACAAAAAAAACAAGAAAAGAAACCATATATGCTGTATTCATTAAAGGACAATCCAAGAATTATATTTTAGGTCAAAATACCGAAATGCATGATTTTAAGTATTCTACTGACAACTATACAGAGGTTTTTCAAGTATTTGAAGTCATCAGCAGAGCTCCAGTTTCCTTCCACTTCCATTTCTAAGCAGGGAGTGAAAATACCTGACACAACTGTACTCGGCTAAAGCCTAAATAATCTCAGGAGGAAACACTATGCTATGTCCCTACACCAGCAGGATTCTAACATCAGTATCTGGCACATTTGAAACAGACACCTCAGACACTGAAATTTAGATGGATTTAGTCTTTACCTCTCCGATCTTCAGTTTTAGTTCCACTTAGAAAAGCATAAATACTGTAGTCATCCACTGCTAATCAGTGCATCTTAAAAGTAAGCAGTGCTATAAAACACAACTCTGGCTTTTCAACCAAAGGAGGACTTTTATGAGAACAAGTAAGAGGGTTTTTGCAAACACCCCGAGGTCTACATTTTCCTAATGCAGAGTCACATTTCTGTATTGAAACAAAACGTGTAAGGAACCAAAAACATACCAGTCTCTCAAATAAGTGCTTTAACTACCAGTTAGAAGGTATTCCAAAATGTTTCATGTGGCATGGACTACATAAATATTCACTACTTCCTTGCCATATGCAAGCACATGATAATAACTCTAATTTAGTGGTTAGAACACCTGCCAAGAAGGCTACAGCCCTTTCACAGCAAGTTATCTGTTAGCGCAGAGCAGAGGGAAAGCAGAAGAGCCACACCAGTGTGCAATATTCTACAGCGGAAAAATTACAGATCCCCCCTGGGTGGTTGAAGACATACATTCACATCTCCACTGATGGAAGAGGTTAGCATCAAGTCTCCTCCACCCTGGATGAGTGCTCTAAGTACTGGATCAGACAGACAAAAAGTAGGAGCACAACAACCTGTGAAATGCTATTCCCTGGAAAAACAATTCATAAATAAACCACTCAAAAAGCGCTGCTTAATTTCACACAGAAATAGAATCTTAAACTGTTTACTTCAAATTCATTACCTTAAACAGCATGGGGAAAATAAAGAAATAAAATTAAGTAGGAAACAAATATATAAATATTAAAAGTAAATAAAACAGTCAGTGACTTGCAGTTTTACAGAATTTGCTTTCAGAAAGGAGGAAAAAGTCCCTCGCTTACAAAACCAGCTGCTATGCCCCGTTCAGAGAAGGTACTCTGCAGTGGAAAGCCAAGTAAGTTCAGAAAACAGATTTTTAAAGGCCTTACATTTCCTCATTCTCAAAGTTACCGAGACCCAGCAGCCACAAATAGTGTCAAAAGAAACTGTGATTTGTCAGTACTGTGGAAATCAAGTTATTTGGAAGTCATATTATTAACGGTTAATTAAAGCAGTGTAGTTGGATAAGGTTTAATTTTAAGATATTTAAACCACATTTATAACCAGTTATTTACTATTTAGCAAGTCAAGACTTCCCTGCATGTTAACAGGACTTACCTTCTTCAGGATGAATAGAGACATTGTGGGATCCAAAAAGCCCAAGCATGCACTTAGAGAAAATATAGTAGAACAGAGTAGTAAGACTTTGGGCAGAAGAATGAGCTTCCAAAAGGAGTCCTTGCTAGGGATCGAATCTGTTTCAAGAGAAAAAGGGGGGGAAATTGCATTATTTTCAGCAGCATAAGCTCATGATTGATCTTCTTGCTTTATAAAAGAAATCAGTATTTCCCTTTTTCTAGTCCTATTACTCTTGTTATCTAACAAATGAAAGTCAACAGTAGACTATTACGCACGATACTATTTTTATATTAAAAAACAAATTTGACAGGTGAATAAAATAAGAAAAGTACACAATTTAGATTCCAACATTGCAAATCCCCAACTTGAAAAAAAACAAAAGCATGTACTATTCCCAGTTATGTGAAAATACGGTTACTTCTCCGCTAGCCCTTTTACAAAGAAAATCTCATGGATACGTCTCAACTTAAAACAACATGCACAAACCATTCGTAGCCAATCGGAGAAACATGCTTTGAAAGTAAAATAAAAAGATTGGTATTTATCAGTTGAGATCTGTCCGAATTTTTAAGCAACTGGTCATTTGGGTCTCCTACGTGTTCAATCTGTACTAAGGACAGGAAGGTTCTTTCGGATGTCATGGTTAGATGTCATTTCTAAGTCAGGCTCCCTTCCTGATGCTGTTGGTGCTTTAATAGTTGAATGTGGTCTCAAAGTATAAATAGAATTAAAAGTTCATTCATTAGCATCCACCAGCTCAGAGCTAACATTTATTTAACATAGTTTCAAATTGGCTAGTAATATCATGACTCCATACAATTTCAGAGCTCAATGAGGTGGCGGTAAAGCCAGCAGTAGCAGCACATGGTCAGCTACTCTAAGTTTCTTCTAAAAGCCAATATATATGAAGTTATTCCCCAAGGTTTTCATATTTAAGCGGAAAAATATTTTTTAAATGTATTTTAAAGTCACTAGTTTTTATTCTAGAAAAGACTAACAGAACTTTGCAATTATGATCTTGTGTGAAGACTTATCTTTAAGTTAACTTCCTGTCCAAGCAGGACCATCTAAAATTTAATCAAATTTACATGACCTCCAACAGGTCAATTAAACCCCTCCTTTATTAACTTTAACATTCTTTTATGTTAATCAGATCCTGCATCATTCAGTACAAGTAAACCCTTTTTGCTCTCCCTGTAATTCTGTTTTTTCCCCCTCTGTTAACCCCTTAAACATGCCAAGTTCTCTTGTTTTAGGCAAAACCCATCTTCAGCTTTTCTTCAACTAGCTGCAATGACAAGCTGATACGAAGAAGACACAAATGATCCTTTACAAGCCCTGAAGCTAAAGAGACAAAAGAAAAAAAAAAATTTATCTCAGTTCACTTCCACACAGAGTTCTTAGTGTTTGCAGAGATGGGCATGAAGTGTTGGATTCATTCCAGGCCATCTGCACGCATTAATTTTAGTTCACATGAAAACATGGGCCTGATCAAAATTACAAGTTAATTCAGCTGGAGCTTTGCCCTCTAAGTTAAATCAAACTCCAGCAACCGATACTTTTCTAAAACACAGTTATATACATGAGAAAATAAGGTGAGTGAAGGAGACAGGAAGAAGGGTGCTTACCGTATTTTGGTAATATGCACATATTCACAGGCACCAAGACCAACACTACGCATCCCAGCGTAATGAAAGGGACCTCAAAACCAAACGACTGATACAAAAAGCCACCTAAAGGCGGGCCCAGCACCAGTCCGAGTCCTGTAAAAATTTCAAGGCTGCCCTAAAGGATGAAAAAGCAAGCAAGCAAAAAAAAAAAAAAAAAAAAATCAGAATGCTGAGAAACTCTACTGTAACAATAAAAGCAATCTATTTTTCTAAGGAGCAGTGCAACATAGGCCAGTGAAAAGAAAAAGGCACTGCATCACTAAGGTGGATAATGGCTAGTGGCAACCTTCACAAACTGGGACAGTGAAAGGAATTTTACAGTTGCCTGCTGACAGCCATCACCTCTTTTGCTTCACTGTGGGGAACCACCTGTAGTGCAGCGTTAGCCACTCTGCTGTCACCTAACACATCCCAGTCCTGAGGCAAGACAAATGTGCTACTGATGGAAAGCATCTGTAGGACAACTCGGGCTGAAGCGATCATCTCTCCCACCTGCAGTTGCACTCCAGCCTGAGGGGGAGGACCCAAACAAGCCTACTGGGATGAGGTACATGTGCTAAGTTAAAGCTTTCTCTCCATAACCACTTGGATTCACTGACCAGGGGTAGGAAATAACAGTGAAATTGCAATGGGGATAACTCAGATTATTTTGGCTATAATTTCATGATCTGACATCTTTTATAAGATACTAATTTTCCAAAGGACAACAACACAGTTACTCTTAAATCTTGTGTTACAACACCATGGTCACCACTGTTGACATCTGCCTTAATACTTGACTAATCAGTGCTTAGACCACCCTGTTTTAACAAGTAATGGCTGGTGGTAATAATTGCTTACAGTTAAAGTTTTGCTAACTTCTGGGACCCACAAAGATAGCATAGGGATTTATCCTCATCTTTAATTTTACTGATACAAGTCAGAGTGGTCAAATGACCCGAGAGCGGACACGGTCAGCAACAGCCAAGTTCTTTACCCTAGGTCAGCCTAGGGTCTGAGGGTCCCAGCCTTCTCCTTTCCTAGGAAAGGAAATAACTAATAACAGCGTATGACTAGCAAGTCCTTAAAATTAGTTCTAGATAGATTTGAGACATTCTGGTAAACTTCAACACATGGAACGCCCATGAGTTAACCTAACTGCATCCAAATAATGCTTTTACTTGTGTTGCTCACCAACCATAAAAAGTATTTATGATGTATTAGTATTTTAATAGTCCAATTTCAACTGAAGAGATAACTACTGCCATCAATGCTCAGCTGTCCTCAAAACATAAGCAACTAATACATACTGCTTAATTTATATCTAATTGGAGTTATGCTAAGGTCTAAAGTTGTTCTAGGATTGTGATTCTAGATTACAAACAAATATTAAGTGATGATTTCAAATATGCCGGCATATGAGACATCAGATTTTTTTCCTCCTGGTTTTAGGCTGCCTACTGGCAATTTATCATACTGCAGCTACTCAGCTGTAACACTGGTTTTTGCACTTACCAGGACAGTAGCTATATTACTGGGAAATGCCTTTGCAAGGATTGAAAACGATGCCGTCATTGCTGCTGCAAAACCTACTGCATCCATTGCTCTTATTAAAAAGCACAAACCGATGAACATTGGTCCACTTGGCACCTTGTCCAGCATTCTGAAAAAAAACAGTAAATGGAGATCTCTCAGGATGCAACGAGTTATCTACTAAAGTCCCTGGAGCACCACTTCTTACTCATTAAAGGACACAGTTACAAGGCATGCAATGCCTTCTATTGCCACATCTTTTTGAATCACATCAGTGAAGTCATTCAAACTTTACCAAACTATTTCTGGCAGCTTTCTCCCTTTCCCCTTTCTTTGGTGGTGAAAAGAGCACAAATACCCTAACCTGTGAAAAACTCCAATGCCATCTTCTGTTGTATTTCATAACTTTTCCAAGCAACTGTGCAAGGAGTCTGATGCAATGAGTTACAACTACCCAATAAGAGCTTCCTTCGTTGTTAATAAAACTTTTATTTTGCTAAAACGAGTGGCTTAGCCTCTTCACCTCCCAGGCAAAGCTTCTTATTTGCACTCTATATTTTTAAGAAAAGAATAATTAAAACACTATGCATAAATAGTTCCCTTATTGCTGCACTTTGACAGACTTCTTGCTATTCATCAACTATGGTAGTTATTTAAATATGTAGAACCTTCCTCCTTTGCTTTCAAAGCACTAAACAGGCTTTGAAACCTACTGAAAGGAAGAAGTGTTTCTTTCTTCTGCTTTACAAGGGACAGATAAAAAGTAGAGATGCAAAAAGTTAGGCGACCTAACCAACACCTGAAAGATGCCCCAGAGTTTCCAGTTTTGTGTCCATCTTTTCATATGTATGAAAATGATTAGAAGACAAATGCAACAAAACCAACCAACAAAAATTACTCACCCAAACAGAATGGTCACACATCCCGAAACAAACATCCCTGCCACAAACATGAATTTTGCTCCAATATGCGTAAGCTGTAAATTAAATATCATTTTTACATGTTATTATTTCAAGCCTAGATCAAAAATCTTTCAAAGTTACTGTTAAGAAATCAAAACATTATGGGCTCTTTATAGCGTATGTAACTAAAAGATCTGGACACACTGCTCCTGCCAGTGTGCCTTCATGCAATACTGAACCTAAAAATACTCTAAACGGTTAAGTGACTTAACCCAGTTTTCAGAATGGTAAGACAACGGTGCAGTTAACTATTTCACAGCATCGCGCTGCAGCTTCTGCAGAGCGGCAGTTTACAGCAGCATTCCTCATTATAAACAAAGTAATACATTCCCCCTCCAGCACTGTCAGTGATGCAAAGTCAGCAATACCTGTCACGTATATGGTTCAGGAGAGTCAACGGAAGCCGATTTTAAAGCAAATTTATCACAACCTTTAATAGCACAAAGCTTTGACATAGGAAGCACGGTAGCTTCAGGCTTCCCCATTCATTACCAGGGAAAGGACCCCACATTACTTCAGACTCCATCACCAGGGTGAAGGATGACAAGAGGCATGCCGTAAAGCTAACTCAATCCCGTAACAAAGTACATCCGAGCTTCTAATTCCATGCCGTAACTTCCCCTAAGGACAGCAGGTTTTGCAGACTCTTTTCTTGTTCAGGCCTGGACAAAGTCCCTGTGTTTCAGCCATTATTACTAAAGCCCATATTTTGATGAGTTTCACTGAAACCCTCAGGATTTCTGATGGCCAGACCGTCCACCTCTATTGGTGCTCACTTCACCCATCTGCAGTGAGGATGGCACGCTCACTCTCTCTCTCCCCGGCAAAGTACTTGGTGAGGGTTGTGCCATAGTTGAATGCCACCACAGGCACTGAGATTGGACTTACCAATGGCACTTGTGTGACACCTTGATGAGCCACCTCACCACCAGAGAAAAATCATTCACCATAGGGTCAGCAGACTGTCCAGCCGAAGAAAGAGAAGACTCTGAAACTGCAGCAGCCCCAACTTAGGGCCTGATCCTGAGCAGCCCTAGCCAAAAATGCATAGACAGTGGTGCTCCAGCATATAAACAAACTGTTATATAATTCATTTGTAATTTCTCCAGCACGAGAAAAATCCTGAATCTATGGGAAAATTGAAGCTGCAAGAACTGGAGACATTCATCTCATATTGCTGTATAATGAAGTGGAAGGGGAAACGGAGTTAAGCAGCAGCGAGTCATAATAGGAGGAAATGTTAAGAAAAACACAACATACCAGAAAAGAAGAAGGGGTGCAGATAACTAGAGAGAAAAAAAAAAAACAACACAAACCCACCACCTTAAGAACATTGCCAAAGGCAAACAGAACATATAAGTAAGTGCAATAAATAAAATGGGGGGTATGGGGAAAGGAGGTAATAGAAAGGAGAATTGATCAGCAGATTACTCTGAAGCAAACAGAAAAGTTAACCAGTGAAACAAAACAGCTACATGTCCGCCAGCCTATGCTACCCTCAGTAACTGCAGAAAAGTAATTTTTAAATCGTACTGACAAGACTTTGATCAGATTCAGACTGGCTGGCCAGGCTCCAGTTACTGCAGACACAAGCCTGCAGGAGTGCTACTGAAGGGATGTTGCTTTTCTCATCCTTAGAGAACTGTCTTCATGTACCAGCCTGCGTCATCACAGAAATAAGTTATAGCTTCAATTATACTTACATAATTTCCCAAGATTAAAGAAGTCAAGAAATTGACCAAAGCAAAACATCCAAAAATCAGGCCAACGATGGTGTTACTGGCACCTTTTTTTTCTGCCTGCAAAAAAGATCACAACTGTCTAAAGACAGAGGCAAATTCTTGAGGTGAATAACGTTCATGCCTTGTACATTTAATTTTTGTTTTAATTCTCTATTAGCGCAGTTACAAAGCAATTTCCTTTCTCAAAGGCAGTAAGGGCTCATCAGGTAACAACACAGCAATTTGAAGACGTTGCACTTCTACTTAAGCTATATGTAATCAAGGTAAAAGCAACAGTTATTCCTCAATGAATAGAAACACTGTGCTGTTTGCTGAACTACTGAACTGGGGATCAGCCTTTATACAGGTAGTATATAGTGTATAGGTATACAGCTGGTGTGCAACGGAGCTAGCTACAGAGCCTTGATCCCTCGCACGGTGAGAGGCCAGTGAACAGAGATATCTGTTATCTTCACTGTATCATGCTTTCCCATAACAAGCACCAGGCAAATTTCTGACTTATCCAACTGGAAAAATACATTTTCTTGGGTACAAGCAGTACGTTGGAATATTCACAGCAAAAGTAATCTTAACATTTCTTTGTTAATGCTTGGTAACAACTTGCTCATGAGAGAAATGAAATTCTGCAGCAAAGGCACCACGACCTCTTTTTTTTCCATCTTGTGTTTAAGCATTGCATTTGCTCAACATAAGCAGACCTTATTTTTTTCCCCTCCAGTTGCTAGGTCAGGAAGTTTAACACAGTTCACGATGGCCCAGCATGAGTTAACCGAGAGGTAGCTATAAATAAAAAGTCATTGAGTGGCTATGGCACTGAAGTGCAAGTCAAGACACGGGCAGAGTTTTAATCTCAGCTCTACTACCAAACCACTATGTAACACTGGGCAAAAAAACCTATTTCACTTCTCCAAGCATCCATTTCAACTTCTATCTCATTAGTTTGCTGTCTTCTCTGCAGCCACGGGGAGGATAAAATTAGTCCATGGACAGGATCCAGGTCACCATTATATACACCCTAATCTATTTTAGCCAGCATCAGGCTAGCACTATGAATTCCCACAACTGAAAAGTCTAACTCAGAGCTTACAGCCAGCCATAAAGGTCCCACGGTGTTCAAGATCCTTTTAAAAGTTTCAACATACAAAAAATCATATACAGAGTAGCTAGCTAAATTGTTTGTTTACCTCTGAAGGGAAAAAGGGTCCCAGGATTGAATAGCATATCATTGAACTGAAGTTTATGGAAGCTGTCGCAGCCATTGTAAATATCTGTTCTCTGGTAAGCCTTCTTGACTCCTCACCGACTGCTTCTGGCACGCCATCTTCTTAAAACACAAGAGCAAAAGAAAGAAGTATTATAAACTGAGAGAGGGAAACACAGTTTGCAAATCAGGTTTGAAAATTAAAACCAGCACAAAACTTGCACCCTCCCGGCTCTGGGGAATTAAACCAAGACGCGCTACTTTCCCCCCCCCCCCCCCGTGCCGCGGCGCAGACCTCGCCGCGAAGGCGGCGGCACCCCCGGCCGGTGCCAGCCCGCCGCCGCCCCTCGGCCCACCCCGACAGCGCCGGGCTTGCGCAGGGGCAGCGCCGGTACCGCGGGGGCAGCGCCGGTACGCGGCGCCGCGGGGTTCAGCCGCGGAGAAACCCGCCCCCGGCCCCTGCGCGCCCGCGCCCTTGCCCAGCGCAGGCTCCGGCCCTTCAGCGCCGGCGCGCCCGCGGCAGGCAGAGCCTGCGGCGCGGCAAGCGCCCCCGGCCCCGGCCCCGGCCCCGGCCGTGCCGCCGGCGGAGAAACGCGGGGCGCCCCCCGCCTCCCACCTGGGGGCCGCTCGCTGCCCGCGCCGTCCGCCGCCCGGCTGCCCATGGGGAAGGAGCGCCGCGCCCGCAGCGGCCCGCGCGGTGCCGTGCGGTGCCGCCCTGTCCGGCAGCGGCCGCGGGCTGGCAGCGCACCGGCGCCGGGGCCGGGGCCGGGGCCGGGGCCAGCGCCCGCCCCGGCCGCCGCCCCTGAGCATGCGCGGCCTGCGGGGGCCGCCCGCCGAGCCCCGCCGGCCGCCGCCTGCCGCCCGGGGCCCCCGCCGCGGGGCTGCCCGGGGCGCGGGCGGGGGTGCTGCGCCCCGCCGGGGTTGCCAGCCCGGGCGGGGGGAGCAGCGAGGGCGACAGCAGGCGCCGGGCGTGGGACAGCCTGGCAGTAACCTGCCGGCGTCCGGGGCGGGCTGCGCACCTGGCTGAGGGGAGCTGCTCACCTGCCGGGCCCGGGCAGGCACGAAGTGCTGCCTGTGCTCTGGGAACAGCGGCTTCGACGGGTTACAGGTGAAGAAAACCGAGGAGGTAGCGGGCAAGCTGTCAGGAGAACCGGTGTGCATTTGCTGAGTACAGCCATACCTCACCTGGGCATTAGGAAGGTGTTTCCGACAAGCAGGACAATACACATTATAGAAGAGCCTCACAATGGAAGTGTAAATCCCAAGTGTATTAGAACAGGAGCTCAAAGAGTTTATGGGTATCACGTTATTGTGACTGCTAGGGACTGGGGGAGGTGGGGTCAGGGGCCCCAGGGGTACATCCCACGTCCTGCAGCCAAGGGAAGTTTGGATGGTAAAGGAGGGATGGGCTGCAGGGACTCTGCCCTGCTACAGCTGACTAACCCCACTGCTTTTCCTGAAAGCTTCACCCTTCGGCCTGGCTTCGCTCCCTCAGATTCCTGGGGTGTGGCTGGCAGTTACTGCGGGACTGCGGACTTGCCTCGTCAGCACAAGCACTCGTCTGTTTTAAAAAGAGCAATAACGTCTCTGTCTTCCATACCTAAGGGAGATCCAGGATGGCTTCTTAGGACTGGTAGACCAAGCAAGATCGGTGATCATCTACACAGTCTCTAGCAAGTTACAGGAACCATAAACAGTAACAGAAGAGCTGAATGACAAAGTTGCCACAAGAATCAATAGCTATAAACTGACCAGGAGTAAATTCTGGCTGGGGACGAGGAAGAGGTGATATAATCAATCCATTTGGCACAAGTTCCTATCGGGAGGGGAGGAAAGTGAGGAAGGAGATGAGGCATGAGCTGGGGAGCCCTTCAAAATGTAATAGAAGACAGACCACCTATTGCTTAACGAGAAGAAACAGTAATTACTTCTTAAAAGCACTATTTTAACTAGGCCATCAGTATTCCATCTAGTCACCAGCTATAATATTAAGATGCATAATAAGGCATTTCAGAGCAAATGTTGCTGTGTAGCTAACTTTAGAATCCCACACTCCATGTGACAGAAAAAAGCAGAATTACTTTCTTATCACAAGATTAGGAAGCTTTAAAACTATTTAGCATCCACAAAGAACGGCCACACATTCCTTTGGTGAAGTCTATTTTGACAATATATTTTGTGTGTGGCATATATTGCGGCTGTGAGGTTAAAAAATCCCTAAGAACTACCGTGATCTTTTCCTGTCTGCATGCAGAAAAACACAAAAACATAAATCCTTTTTGTAGATATTGCCCCCTGAACAGCCTTACGCCCCTCCCCCCCCCAAAAAAGAAAAAGCACTTGCAAGTTATCCTGGGTTCAGCAAAAGGATAATTAGAAAAAGGTGATATATGCAAAGCATGACACACAAATAGAGCGAATAAGAGAAACTTGTAGACAGAGATTAAAATCATGGAGAGAGAATAAAGCTTTCATTGTGTGGCTAGAGATAGACAGTCAATTATGTTCAGGAGGTGAAATAGGTTTCACTCCAACTACTTGCTCTCACTCAACAGATTCCAACTACTTTCAAAACCGAGTCCTCCTCTCATTAACAATTACACGTGAGTAATGAGTAATCCAATAAAGCCTATGGAGGCAGATTTCCGCAAAGCCAATGCGTGCAGTAGAAGGCTGAAGTGTGGGAAGCAGCAGTGATGCACTGCGATCAGCATGAGCTACGGCTCGAGTAATGAAATGGGCCTATGGACTCCCTACGCATGCATACAGTTTACTTATGCGCTGCTCATTATTGCCAGAAGAAACTGGTTGATGGAACATGTTTATTAATTCTTCATATATTCTTCGTAAGCTATAAATATTTGTTAGCCTTTGAACTGGGACTTGTTATCAGCCTGTCATGGTAGTTTTTCAAGTCTAACAAAAATCTTTTTAAAAGCATACAAGCTTTTCTTGCTTATGTCGTGTCTGCAGCAACTTTAAACAAAATGTATCTTTCTTTTCAGATCCCAAATCATATGTAGAATTCAAGCCTTGGAGCACTAGCCCTCTATAAATACTACAAATAGAGTCTACAATCCATTGCTTATGTCCACAAGATAAAAACGTATTAAGAACATTTGCTTTAAGAGCAGCTTCCTTCGTGGACATCCAGGACATTCTGAAATGCACATGTGGGAATACATATCCCTTATTATTGTTCTGTATATTTGCAGAGATCTTAGAAATACTTCTGTATTACAATCCGGAAATCACTTAGCCAGTGCTTATTTGCATCATATTACTATTTCTTTTGCCAGAAGTCATAGTGGCTGCACACAGGTTTTTGGAAAGAGTTTAAAATGGCTGTAATGTAACCACATGATAACCGTATCCTTTGAGAGTCTAGTGCAGAATCTGTGGAAGGCAACGAAAACCAGCAAACTCTTTTGTTCAGTTATCATGACATCAAGGTCTATCTTCTTTTCAAATCAGTACTGAAATGCCATAGCTTGTCCTCTTTCCATGACTGCAGAATGGCCTCACCATAATTTCTGCAGGCGCTTGAAACTCGACGCAGACATCTCTCGCGCTCCTGAGTAGCAGCACACGGTTGGCTGTTCTGAACCGTTAGCTGGAGGCACTTGGAAATACACATCTCTCCCCTCTGGGCTGGTGAGCAGGAATTCTGTGGATATAGGGCAAGAATATTGGTAAAAATAGCCTGGCCTCCCATCTTTATGATGCCGAACCTTTTTTTGGACTGTGTGACCAGAAAGTGAATAAGGTAATTGTTTAGGAAGAGTAGGGTGAAATGTGTTATTTGCAAGAAGGCTTCCAACTCGATGTTCCACAAACTGAGAAATCATGTCTGTTTTGGAAGGAAAATGAGATAATTCTATCCCGTGACATTGGAAATCTAATTATAGCACATGCCTGTGCTTTGTATTTCTAGAAACAGATGTCAGAGGGAAATAAGTTTTGCAAGGATTGTGCAGAACTGGAATTCAGAACTGATTGTTCAGAGTTCAGCAGTGTCGTCGACCTCTCTTGGGAGTTTGTAATACCTGACACTTTCGCCTGCCTGCCTGGCTGCCTCACCGTACTGTGATGCCGCCTGAGCTACTCATTACTCCGTTCCTGAGTCTCCACAGTTTACAACATGGCACTTAAGTTAAGCTGTCACTGCAGTCTGGCATTTTGAAGAAAAGATGGGTCGTGGTTGCCAGGGTGAGCATGGGGTGAAGGTAAGGTTACCACAGCAAGAGACAAGGAGAGAAATTGAGAAAGCAAAAAAGAGCAGGAGGAGGATGGCCGAGACACAGTGAACCATTATATCCTCGCTGCAGTACCGCTCTTCTGGAAAAGCCCCTGAGTTCAGTTGCCATTTTGATCATAGAGGGAAAAAAGAGGAAGGCTTCCACCCTGGAAAGGGGGGACAGTCAGGGGGAGTCAAGGAATTGAATGGAAAGCACAGAGGGTAGCAGCTATAACCAAAGGATTTTTAAATATATGCAGCAATATGGTGAGTCCAAATGGATCGCTCTGAACAGCTGGCTGGTGAGAGCCCAAATTCATGAATGTCACGAGACAGCAGCTTGTTGTTACTCTTCCTCTCCCCAAATCCAAGTTTATAGACAGCGTGTTATGCTGTTTATAATGTGAGCAAATCTTGAGAGGACCGAGTTCCTCTGTTGGGCCTGGCTGCTCAGTGAAACACCAGGCCAGTGTTTGCACTGACACCACCTCATCCGTCTGGAGCCCAGGCAGGCTCTTGCACTGCATCTGGCAGCTCCTCGTTTTCGAGCACTCTGCTTGCTACCCTGCTGACCCACCCTCGAGTGCACTAGAAGTACTCTCTTAGCACGGGACTGCAATCCTTGGCTTAAACGTGTCATGCCCCGTGGCTGTATGCCAGCATTTAAACTGCGGGATGCTAAGTGGACATCGTAACTCCAAGAGAAAATACAGAGGTTCAGAAACTAGCTACTCCTTGTAGGAATCTGGACAGAAAAGTGGAGCAGGTGGAGTAGTGCCAGCAGCGTGCAGAGTGCCCATATGAACGCTGAGCTCACATTAACACACTGTGCAGTGGAGTGGACTTTCAAACAGGATCACACACTTCCATTAATTATTACACACAAATACGTACACCTACTATAGTATACCAACATTTCAACAGAGAGTTCAGTGTCAACGCAAACCTCCCCTCTACACATGCATAACTTTTATCTTAGCGCAGCTTTGTTTTCTTGTGACCGTGCTAGGAAAACTATTTTTGCATATTCTACTTCTAGAATATTAGATTATAATTTGACTGTGATTATCACTTTTGCTGTAATACAAATCTTTCAGATGTGCATACTTCCATCTCCTGGACAGAATATATATTGCACTTATCTGGCAATACTGATGGGTCTTATGGCTGGCTACGGACTTCTTGTTATCCTTTGATGACATTGCGGGAGATAATGGTTTATTGTTCCACTCAGTACAATAACTCCTCTATAGATTAGGCATCTTTGGGGCTTTTTAAGGGGCACAAGAAGATTAAGTGATAGATGGATACAGGGAAGAACATTCTCCCCAGGGAGAGGGAAAGAAGGTGGGCATTATAATTTGTGTGTTTGTGTGCTTTCTGGGGTCTGAGCGGTATGAAGGAAATTATATGTTTCCACTTTTTGTGAAGGAAGGAGGGGAGAAGTCATGGGCAAATGTCCCACAGGAGCTGCTAAATGAGAATACCTGTCTTGGGGTTGCAGTGGTTGCAGCCCACTGGGGTATTACAACTGGGGTTGCAGTTCAGAGTTTGAAGCAATACATGGCAGCAGTTGGAGGTGGCCAGCACAAGCAACAGGCAGAGTTGTTCCTACTGGGTTTGCCCTTGGTAGCTCAGAGTGTAGGGAAAGGAGTGTCCCCACACTACACTTCTGCCTCCATGACTCTTTTTCAGAGGCCTGTGGTTAGCTTCTGCCCCCCTCTAGATCTCTGTAATATAAAGGGTATGTACCCGACCGCCTGAGTCGACACAGGCAGGGAGAGGGACAGCTGGAGCTTGGGCGTGCTGCAGCCACAGCCCCCAGACTGGCCTTTCCCCCCTGCAGACTCAGAAAGGTTGTGCTGGTCCTGCCTGACGTCAAGGCCTGCAGGGCAGCTCTGAGCCAGCCCAGCGATTTCCACTTTCCCTCTCTCTCCTCCCCTGCCCTCATGGGCCCTGGTGGGTCCCTGCATGGGCAGCGTCGCCGCACTACCTGGATTTAGCCTACAGCCTGCCGCTTGACGATACCAGGAAGATCACAGAAAGACATATTGTAGAAAAGGTGACTGACAATGTTGGTGACAAATGTGTTCGACTGCATTAGCCACCAACCATGGCTATCAATATTTGCTACTTGTTATATTTTGTCACTACGCATTTTTTACGGAGATGTCAGTATGTTGACCATCCAACGGTAAAATTGTCAAGTCTGAAACAGATAGCATGGACAAAGTCCCCCATCAGACTGACTGACAGCACCTGACATGTTTGAAAAGCGTCGGCCGTGCTGCCCACGCACGGATCAGCTGAGCCGCTTGTCCTGCCCGCGCACAGGCCAGGCCTAACCTGCGCACAGGCCAGGCCTAACCTGCGCAACCACCTGACAGGAGCGGGAACCTGCAGCTGCACTTTCGAGGTGCCGGAGTTGCAGATGAGCCCTGTAACCCCCGCTGAAAGTCGGCGGAGATTGAAGTGAGGTTTGTTCCCCATCTTCCTCCAGGCTGCCAGGCACTGAGGAACGGTGCCATTTGCAGCCAGACAGCTTCAGCAGCAACGGGTGCGCTCGCCGCCCTAGGGAAGATGATGGCCCCTAGCCCCAGGTGGACCCTCGCCCCAGTTGGGCCCCAGCCGGCTGCTGCAGTTGGCTTCACCCCCAGGCGGCCGCGCTCCCCGTCGGCCGGGCCGGGCCGGGCCGGGCCGGGTCTGCTCTGGCACCGAGGGAGGTAGGCCCACGGCGAGGCGGCGGATCAGGCAGCGCCGCGGGCAGCCTCCGCGCCCGCGCGGGCCGGGGTCCTCGCTCGCTATAAGAGCGTGAGGCGGAAGGCCCGCCCCCTCTTTGGCGGCGGCTGGCGGCGGTGCCGGGGTGAGTAGCCGTGATGGCGCCGGGGTCCGCCGGGCTGAATCCCCGCGGCCGGCGGGGCATCGCGGCGGGAGCGGGCCGGGCGGGGGCCCCGGGGCGGCCGGCGCCACTCACCCAGGCGGCCTGTGTCTGTATTTGCAGCAGGAACCCGGGCGGGAACAGCACCCACTGAGAGCGCCATGGCCGAGGAAGGGTGAGTGGGGGCGGAGGGGCCGGGCGGGCCGGGTCCCGCCTGACGGCGCCGCTCCGTGTCGGGCCTTGCAGCTCCGGCCGCGCAGGCCCCGCCGTGGAGCTGCCGGGTGTTTCCTGCGGGCGGAGGCTGGGTGCGCGGCGTGGGGCCTGGCTGGCAGCGTGGCTGTGTGCAGGGCCTCCCCTGCGCTGGAAGGGAGCGGAGCTGGCCGGCTCGTCGGCAGGATGTAATATCTCTTCGTTTCTTCCAATTTCTGCTTTTCAGTTTCTCCTTTGGCTTAGTTCTTAAGCTCGCTTTTTTTTTTTCATATTTCTTTCTGATGATGGATGCTTGCAGGTGAACGGGAGGCTTTTGCTTATAGTTGTAAGATGTTGGCACGATGGGAGCAATAACATCTGTCTCTTTAGCATTACTGCTGGAGGTGTAATGGATGTTAACACCGCCCTGCAAGAAGTGCTGAAGACCGCACTTATCCATGATGGCCTAGCTCGTGGTATTCGTGAAGCAGCCAAAGCTTTGGACAAGTAAGTGGTGTTCCCGTTTTGTCTACGGTGAATAGCAAAACTGTGTGAGGTATGTTGTGGTGAGGTGTGTTGAACACATACAGTGCTTACTTTGTCCAGATATCTAGTTGAAAGACTATGTTTTTCTGCCAAGGAGTTTTGTCTTTTGCTGTATCTGTTTCAGGGTCTTTAACTGTGATCTTAAAATACAGATGCTAAACTCAGTGACTCAAGAATAACAGCATGTAGTGTATTATGTTCTGCCTTTTTGTGACCCCAGTGCCATTGAGTTGTCATATGGATTAGTTCTGTGAAGAAAATGGAATGACACTTGCAGTATGCAGCTATGGAAATCTGGGGCTCAGGAACCTTGTGTTTTAAAACATGATAAACTCTTCTCAAAACTTGATAATAATGTTAATCAGGAGGGTTAATATGTATGCCAGACTTAACTTGGAAGAGTTGGTTTAGTTTTTATGAAGAAAAACTGAAATTCATAGCTTGCCTTTACTTTTTTGCTAGCTGCTTTTTTTTTTTGTTGCAGCTGTAAATAATTGCTTTAGTAAAATACCGAAACAATTTTAAACTTGTCATGTATGTGCCAACCATGGTCATTAGTATTGGTTTCTTGGTAGGGTGAAGTACTCTATATATGTGTGTCCACATACACATACATACTCACCTGTGTAGGCACGTACTTTTAAGGACAGACAGTGCTTAAGTGTAATGCTACAGTGTTTGGGTGATGACTTAACAATTTGTCGGATACCCCTTCACTCTTATGAGTGACAACAGCAGTCTGACAAACCTGTATGCGAAAACCTCTAAGGCAAGGTACAGAGTAATGGAAGAGAAATACTAAGGTGACTGACAGCTAGTTTGTAAAGAGTCCTTTTGAGTTCAGCTGCAACTTCATATGCTGTGTGTGAAGAGGATGATGTATATGCAAGGTTTATATACATTTGTGTGTGATGGTTTTTGCTTAGAAATGTTTATGAAACATTCTGGTGAAACTCATGATGAAGAAGGCCACAGAGAAAACTGACTTTGTTTGCAATGGTCAAATTACATTAGGTTAAGCATAGAAGACCTATACAGCTCTCTTTGTTGTCAGGTATCCCTTTGGTATTCTTAACATTGTACCACAGTATACAAAGAGCCTAATTAGAATTGAGGCCCTGTCATAACAGCTTCTTTGAACGTAAGTAGAAAAGATTGTTCTGAAGAGCTTATAACAACTTGATGTGGAAATTCAAGCTTTTAATAATCACAATTCTAATGTTAAATTACTGATTTTTATTTGGTTATTAATCTGAGGTAAACAAGAAAAAGCAGCTTGTAACTTGGTTGCTTTCTAACAGTGACACCAGTTCTTTATCGGACCTGGTATTTATCCAGTCGTTACACCTTTTTGCAATGGCTGAGAGTTTATTTAGTGGGATTTTTAGAAGCTGCCAAAACTGGAATAGAATCTGATAATAAAGCTAGCAATATATGAGTAGTCTGTTACGTATATGGAAAACATAAAAAGTAGTAGATCATATCAAAAGTATATTTAGTATTTCAAAAGCATATGGTGTCTCAAAATCAAAAATTAAACTTAGGAAGTGGTCATCTAGAAATGCATGTGCTGAATTTTGGTCTTCGCGGTTTTGATTATTAAAGAAAGTTTAAGCAGCATCTGAAGTTACATTTGTCAGTTTTCATTTTTTTTAGACGCCAAGCCCATCTTTGTGTTCTGGCTTCAAATTGTGATGAACCCACGTATGTAAAGTTAGTTGAAGCACTTTGTGCAGAACATCAGATCAACTTAATAAAGGTGAGTGTCGGAACTTCAGACACAAGTTTGGAACAGTTACCCGCTTGCAATATAAGCTGTTTGTTTCAGCATATAGAGAGCTGAACCTTTGAAACAGTATGCTGTAACTCTGTATATGGTTTATCTAAGCAAAATTTCTCTTAGTAGAGGTTGTTTTAGTTCTATGTGATTGTCATAAGCAGTACAAAAGCTGTGGATGTAAATGGCACAGGATGTGTATCGGGTATTTTACAAAGTTGAAATGAATTTTCATGTCCTGTATAATAAGGACTGGAATTAATGCTGCAAGTGGTTGTGGAGCATGGGAGGAGTCTTAACATGATTTTTCTTCAAATTAAAATACGAGCTGTACAATGATGATACTTTGGCTCCCTCTACTGATAATTATGAGGAAAGAGCCCTCCGTTACCCAATACTTCTGAGAGTACAGCGGCTTTTTTGCTGGACCCAGTTGTTAGAAATGACTAGTTCTAATGTGATGCAATGTTTTACACAGGTTGATGACAACAAGAAACTGGGTGAATGGGTAGGTCTCTGCAAGATCGACAGAGAAGGAAAACCTCGCAAAGTAGTGGGCTGCAGTTGTGTTGTTGTCAAGGTAAGATGATGCGAATTCTAGCTTTTCTTGATTTCTGAAAATAGACAGTAAAGATAAGGATGCTTTAGATAGGGGACTATTAAATAGAGCTCTTAGATTTTTTTTTTTTTAAAACAGTTGCTTTCCATTGTTGATAGTGAAAGTAAACTGCTTCCCTGTTCTGTATTCCCTTTCATGTTTATTTAAAGTACTCATTAATTTTGTGAGTTAATAGTTGTGTCTTTAAAGTATCTATGCCCACTTGTCAGTAAGCATTAACAGAAAGGCCTTTTAACTAGAAGAGGTGAAGTTTTGCTGAAGAAAAAAATGCCAGTTAAATGTGTCTGCTCAACTTGAAAATGTTTTGCAGAGCATATTTTAAAATAAAGCTGGTAAAGTAAAGCCACAGTACGAGCCTTGAAAACTTTGTTGTCTTTGAGGTCCCAAGAGATGGCTACATCTTCACAATAAAGACTAAGGCTTTCTGCATGTGTTTTCATACTTGTGTTGCTGTGTCATGTACTTTACGTGGCTTTCTTCAGGCAGAAATGAAGAATTTGTTAGAATCCATACCAATGGGTGTTACACTTGAATGAAACAGAGTAGTCCTTTATTAGAATAGTCATTTATTAGAAAACGAAGGGAAAGCAGCTGGCAGATTGCTTGAGGTTACTTGTATGGAATTTTGGGAATATTTGGGAATGCCTTGAGAAAATGTGTCAGAATCTCAGTTGTACTTTTAAAAATAGGTTGTAAGATCTTGAATGGGTCTGTATGTTATTAATGGGTTATCTTGTGTTACAGGACTATGGCAAAGAATCTCAGGCCAAAGATGTCATCGAAGAGTACTTCAAGTGCAAGAAATGAATGGAAAATAAATTTTGAACCTGACTAGTGTGTGTGTGATTAATGGGTGGGTATCTGTGGAATAGTTCTTTGAGTTGCAAAGGAAAACATCAGAAGATGAAAGGACTTTGCAGGTCTTGGCATAGTTCATTAGTATGTTAATTTGTCAGCTTGCTAAAAAGATACCGGTAATCCGTGCCATTCCTATTCTAGGGTGCTTCAGTTTCCTGTTCTTACCCCAGAGGTTACCAACTTATGGATCTTTGCTTCTCAGTTGAAAAAATGCTGGCAGTTGATTACTACCTTAGCTTGGCAGTGCTTAGGCCTGTGCTTCTGCAGGGATTTTGAGTCACTTGTTAGGGAAAGTCCAAAGTACTGCTGCATCTGTGATGAAAATTTGGCTCCCTCTGCTGAAACAAATGAGGAGAACAGCCTTACCGTTACCCAAATCTTCTGAGATGTTGCAGGAGCTTTTTCAGTGCTATCTTAATTTATTCAGGGAACTTGACACAAGGTGTGTTTTGTTGGGTGTGTTGTGTGTGTGTCCCCAGTTCTGAAGCAAATTATGGGTAGAATTAGCTTATTTATAAGAAGCATTGTCATGATCATCTAGATCTGATACTGTGTAGGAGTTCTCAGTAGTCAAGGTAGCCAAGTAGTTGAGATCTCGCTGCTCAAACAAGGCAGTGTTGAATTCTGGCTTGCCTGGTGTCTTGGTTTCCCTAGTAGGTGGATGACATACAGAACTTGTGTTTTTGTCAGATTTCTTGCTTTTTCATAATAAGGCAAGGTCGGGACTGAAATTCAAGATTACTTTTCTCTCTCCTGCAAGTTGTTTTATGTGTCTTATATTTTCTGTGGAGCAGCTCTAAGTGGAGTCATAAGGAATTGTGCTGATCAGGAGGACGTGAATGTGAGTATGTGGGGCTGGGTACCTGTAGACTGAGGAGAGAGGAATGTGTATTTCTGTTTACTTCTTGGGCTTTTGAGTCTGAATTTTTATTATAGTTTAACCCCTTTTTTGACATCCCCAGGCATTCAAGTTGGGTAGAGGCAGGCATCTTCTCCAGATGCTGGGCTCAGGTGCACTTTCTTCCAGCTCTCATTAAAGCTCTTGAAGTGTCTTGGTTTTCACCCTGTCACAGCTTTCTAGTAGCTAGATCTGGATGACTTGGATTTTTGAGATGTTCCTGTAGTAGCCTTTTCAGGTGTACTTAATGATGGAATCACCTGTTCCAAGTCTGGTTAAAAACAAGAAATGTATCCTTGAGCTAAACTTACATATGTTGTCTTGTCTGAATTTCTTAGTAAAGGAATGAAATGGTAGCTTTTAACATTTTAGTTAATGTCAAGGTAACATTTGTAATACTATAAATAGAGGGAAGTTCTTAACACAAATGTATGAATGTTACCATTTTCCATTTGGATGTTTTTGAATATAGTTGAAATTACAGAAATTTACTCCTATAGATAAGAGCCTTCATTGCAGGTCTTATTTTGTTAAATTACTGGAGGTTTCTAAACACTGAGAAGAGAAATTGTAAGGATAATCCTTTTTAAATGGAGTTGAAAGACACGGTTGAAAAACTTTGTCAATTGAGTTTGGCTAATAATGCTGAGTATCTGACTTGTATACAGAAGCACACCAAAGGACACCTCATCTCTTCTTGTGTCGTAAGCTGCATGTTCCAAGAGTTTTGGATAAAATACACTTATGCTATTTGTTCTTTGTATTTTTTTAATGTTTGCAGCTACATTCTAGAGAAAGAATGGTCTGAAATGGTGGTAGTGTTGGCAGTCTTAATAGGATTTATGGTTTGCTTTTCCTTGGCTGGCTGTTTGATCAGAGTTAAATTCACAAAGAGAATTGGGGTCCAAAACTGGAGCTCAGTACCTGGATTCAATGGCTTGTGTGTTGCTGAGATTGAAAATTGTTTCTTAATTGAACAGGGTTCTGTACCAGAACATTTTTTTTTTACCTGCTAGGAGTAGTAAAGTCATCTTAATTCCTTAAATCTCTGGATGCAGGGTAGCAAATGTGCAATCTAATAAGCTCCTCCAGGGTAGTGGGTGAAGATTTTTAAAAGATTAAATCCATAGACTTATACTCTCAAATTTGAGGAAGTCTTTGCTAAGCCTGTGCAAGCAAACGGAGCTTTTCCAGCTGTTGGCTCTTTGGCTAAAATACAGATTTTCATTTTATTTTTTAACATAAAATGACCCAGGAGACTGGAGGAGAGCATGGTCCCCAGTTCAGATACACTTCACTGACTACAAAGGGGGTTCAGGCAAGTATCATGTATAGATACTTGCTTTCTGGATGTATATGATTATGTGATGTTAACCTGCTTGAGGTTTTAGGGCTGTTTGATAAAATTTTGGTTGCTTTAGCATAGGCAAACAATAGATCTTAGGATTTTTTTTTAAACTGGATTTGCCCTTCTAAGTGAAACTGAATTTAGCTTGAGGTCGACTCAACATGGAAAACTTCTGCTGGACCAACTTACTTTCTCATAAATCTAATAGTATCTTGTGAGGTGAAGCACCAATACCAACACATACTAAAGTTTCAGAGGGGACTATTTTCTAGTTTGCTGTTGGAGGGAGAAAATATGAAGGATACAGTGGAAGAAGGAAGAAATGTCTGTGTGCAGGTGAATTGTAATTCTGAGATGATGATCTTGAAGTGAAAGGATAAGGAACTATCACTGAAAAGGATGAGTAAACATAAAGTTGATAAGCTGTTGATTTAATAAAACTCAAGCAAAGTTGTCTGGCTGTTGCTTCTTGACCTCCATAGAGGATGTGGAAGGCTCTTCACCTTGTGTTCTGTATTTAATATCTGAAGTTGCTCCCCTTTGCACTTCCCTCAATATTTATGGAAAAATCTGACTGAAAGTAGTATGCTGCATTGCAGTACCATCGCTGGATTTCCTCCCTAACTAGAATGCTGTAGAGAAATGGGATATGCTGGGTAAAGAAAAAGATGTTCTGCGAGCACTCACAACCTACAAGAAGGTTGCAGGAAGATTACCTGCATTTGGTTAGGCTAGAACAGTACAACAGCACCAGTTACAGATTTGCACTAAAGGTAGTCAAGGTGTCTCTTTTCGTGGATTTGGAGTTAGTATACTGCTTTTTTACTTCTGACGGGAGCAGTGGAATTCCTTATGACAAGTTTTATAGTTTTGGTGGGGTTTTTTTAAAGCCATATATGGGGAAGATGCACACTGAATCTATAGTTGTGTATAAGACTTAAATTGGCAATGTGTTAACAATTCTTATAATGTTTAGTCAAGTTATTTATCTTAATTGTAATGCAAATAGGTCCTTAAGGGGTTTAACATATTTTAAAACAGCAAGCAATTTGAGGAGAGTCTAGCACACTCCAACTATTCAACTTCACAAAATACTTAATTTAACACATTTTAACTTTATTTTCAGTGTGAGAAAAATAACATCTTCATTATCAGAATGGTTCCTGTGTTTCATTTATACCATGGGATACTGGAATTGCTACTTCAGCAGTAGCTGGGTTATGCATTTCCTCTTAAGCACCATCAAGTATAATCAGTTAGCCCTTAGGAAAAGGGGTTCAAGTAAGGAGAGCCATAGTCCACGAGCAAGTTTTTTAGGCAGCCTTTCTTTTGCAACAATGGAATGATACCTCAATATAACTTCAGGGCTATGATTTTTTTTTTTAAAATAAGTCACTTGATCATTTTACATGGCCATGAATATTAATACTAGGGAATGACAGCTTTCTTCATGCCAAGGCTTTTTTCGTTGGAACAGAACCAACACTTCCTAAATACTTCTGCCGGAAATAATGGGGTTGACATCTTAAATTTCTGATGAAAAATGTTTAGGTATAAAGTTTGGGTTTTTCCTGTAATGTTTTGTTTCCTGGATATGACCTTAGAACCTATGCAGGGTCAGTGTTGGAGAACTGATTAAGACTTCAGTTTACTCTATACTTTTTATACTTAGGACTATCCCTACTGTTTGATTTATTTTCAAAAATTTGCTGAGAACTAAATTCCACCCAAACTTTCTGGTTCAACCTTCACTGTTTGTAAAAGTTATTTTTTTTTTTTAATTCAAATTGGCCAAGGAAGACAAGTGATTGCTAGTCCTTCATACTGGAAGACCTAGTATATCGTTCTTTGAGACCTCTGCTTTGTAAAGAGACATGTTTTCTTCACACTTTCTTGACAGATGGTGTGTTTGTTTCGCCATACAAGATTTTACTGATGTTGATGTGTCCTGCAGGATTTCAGAGGAGTAGACTTTGGATTACTTTAAATTTTAGCCATCTGTAGTTATCACCCTAAGGTACCTGTTACCTGTCCTCTGAAAGGATGTGGTTAGACAGTGTTAAACATGAGACTGGGAATTAAAAACTTGGGAGTTAGAGTGCCAGGACTGACCCTGACTTTTCCTCTGTTGCTGATGATATTTGATTTCCCTTGTAGGTTTTCCCTGTTGTGAAACAGGGATAATGCGGAACGGTTTGCTCAACAATGTGTGTTTTGTGGCTTTTGGTTGGCAGAAGCAGCAGAATGAATTTCTTTTTCTGGACTAAAATACCAGTTTTTAGTGGTTTTGCATGGATTAGTAGTCCTTTCCAGGCCTAAATTCTTATGTTTCCATGTGAAGTAGAAAGCTAACAAAGTGCTTTGAAGAAATGCTAGTAAGTCATTGTGAAGGTGCGAAGTACAGGCTTGTAGACGGTATTGGAAGAACATCCTATGTGAGATTCAAAATAAACAAATAGCTTGAGAATAGTTAAGCTCACTTTGTTTTGGAACCACCTGTGTGTTATCCTGGCCAGTACTGCTTTTCTGTGTCTTGTGCATTTTGCCTTAGCTTGTAAAAGCTTGAGCATCTGGGTGTGTGGTGGGTTGACCCTGGCTGGATGCCAAGTGCCCACCAAAGCCGCTGTATCACTCCCCTCCTCAGCTGGACAGGGGAGAGGAAATGCAACGAAAGGCTCGTGGGTCGAGATAAGGGCAGGGAGAGCTCACTCACCAAGTACCAGCGAAACAGAGTTGACTTGGGGAAGCTAGTTTAATTTATTACCACTCAAATCAGAGTAAGGTAATCGGAGAATAAAAACTGAATCTTAAAACACCTTCCCCGCTCCCCTCCCTTCTTCCTGGGCTTAACTTCACTCCTGATTTTCTCTGCCTTCTCCCCACCAGTGGTGCAGGGGGACGGGGAATGGGGGTTATGGTCAGTTCATCACACGCTGTCTCTGCTGCTCCTCCCTCAGGGAGAGGACTCCTCACACCCCTCCCCTGTTCCAGCGTGGGGTCCCTCCCACAGCAGACAGTCCTCCACAAACTTCTCCATCGTGAGTCCCTTCCACGGGTTGCAGTTCTTCACAAACTGCTCCAGCGTGGGTTCCTTCCACAGGGTCACAAGTCCTGCCAGCAAACCTGCTCCAGCATGGGCTCCTCTCTCCGCAGGTCCTGCCAGGAGCCTACTCCAGCATGGGCTTCCCATGGGGTCACAGCCTCCTTCAGGCATCCACCGGCTCCAGTGTGGGGTCCTCCACGGGCTGCAGGTGGATATCTGCTCCACCGTGAACCTCCATGGGCTGCAGGGGGACAGCCTGCCTCACCATGGCCTTCAACAGGGGCTGCAGGGGAATCTCTGCTCTGGCGCCTGGAGCACCTCCTCCCCCTTCTTCTTCACTGACCTTGGCGTCTGCAGGGTTGTTCCTCTCATGTATTCTCACTCCTCTCTCTGGTTATAAATGTGCAGGTTTTTTTCCCCCTTCTTAAATAGGTTATCCCAGAGGTGCTACCACTGTTGCTGATGGGCTTGGCCTTGGCCAGCTGTGGGTCTGTCTTGGAGCCGGCTGGCATTGGCTCTATTGGACATAGGGGAAGCTTCTAGCAGCTTCTCACCAAAGCCACCCCTGTAGCCCCCCCGCTACCAAAACCTTGCCACACAAACCCAATGCACCACCACCACCATGTATTTGCACAGCTCCTACTTTGATGGAGTTGTGGCTCCCATAGGGGAGCTGGCTATACCTGCCCTCCGTGCTTTCCCATGACAGCGCCCTTTTTACTGTTTCAAGTCCCTTGGAGTCTGGGATAATGGCAGTACTACTCCATGCTTACTCCGTGCTAAGTCTGGTTAAGAAGGAAGTATGTGTCCTCATAATGTGTAGTGGGATCCTGAGTGCTCACTTGAAGGTAATTTCTTATCAGGACAGCTCATTCACATCAGGATCTCC
Source organism: Platalea leucorodia (assembly GCF_965183815.1). Lineage (NCBI taxonomy): Eukaryota > Metazoa > Chordata > Aves > Pelecaniformes > Threskiornithidae > Platalea > Platalea leucorodia. The sequence goes on along the minus strand of NC_138825.1, from coordinate 65,931,039 downwards.
CATCGTAACATGCTGGTATGTTTTGCAGTAGCACAAATGTCAGGGGATCACGGCTTGTCAGCAGCAAATTGTCATGCTGCACAAGCACTTCTGCAGGCTCCAACCATTCCTTTGCAGAGCATTGTTTATTCTGCCTGCTTTGCCAAGAGAAAAGTATATCTTCTAGTCTTATTTAATGCAGAAAGCATTTTATGGAGGGTGAGCACTAATCCCACATGAAGAAAAAAAATATATTTAGTATTAATGCACACAGTATCCTTAACACTTCCTGTTACAAATAAGCATAAACCCTGGTATTGTCTGATTAATGTTCCTGATTTAGAATTGCCTCCACCTGTTTGGTTTTGTTCCTTGTTTGCACTACATAACCTGGATATCCCAGCGGTGAGCCAGTGCCCCTCTTGTGTCCATGTTACTGAAGCTGGTGCAAACACGGTCCCTAAAACATGCTCCCTTTCCTGGAGACCTCATGAAGGTCTCTCATCCAGTGTTGTAAAGGAACTCTGAACATACATCCATTTGTCAGCCTTGTCTTATCCTTTGGAGATGACGGGTTTGGAATGTGGAGCCTCAGTAGGATTTTTAACTTTGTGTTAGGCCATTGAACCGGATACTGAATGTTGGAGGAGCACAGTTGTGGCTTGATTTATGTAACCTGAAGGAAAACAGAAGAAATGGCAAATTATTTTCTCAGTAGTTTTAGGCAGTTAATTTTAGACAGTTAAGTAAATACACAGGATTTTATTCAGCCATTGGTCAGCAAGCAAATGTTTATTTTGAGAGTCTTTTTAACAAATTAAGCAAATGAAGTGGTTAGGATGCTGTTGTATATAATGATCCTACACACATTAAAAATTTTCTCATGCATTGGCATTATTTTTGAATGAAGATCCACCTACAAAAAACGCTAAATCCACAGTAACTTCATGTAGCTGACCTATTGTAAATGATGACATAATCTTTTACGGAAGTAAAGCACTATACAAATATCTGAACTTTCAGCCATTGGGAACTGTGCTTACTCCATTCAATTTCAAAAGTGTCTGGGTCAGGTAATATTATATGAATGAGTGAAAACTAATTTGAAAATCATTGTCTTACAGGAGCTTTCCTCCTCTTCCAATCCAAAAGCAATTGGGGGACTTTTTGTAGTACTTAAGCAAAAGCTTTTAAAATATTTCTACTGAGACCTGTGTGAGCAATATGGTATTACATAAAATGGGGATACTTTCTACAACTAAAGTAGCAACTACACTTTTCAAAAATTTACAAACCAATATAATTTTTTTTTGTACATGGTTGGTTTGTTTCAAAAAAAACCTTTTAATGATCACCTGATATTTCATATTGCTGAAAGACTATTAGGCACAAAGCAGAGTTATATAAAAATACATATCCACAAGGGGAAAAACGTTTATGTACAAATCAACCTAGCTGTTGTTTTGCTTATCTGATTGGAAGTTTGTTACCTCTAAGTAGTCCTCTAGTTCAGTACGTGTCAGGAATCTGTTCATCTTTGCTGTAGCCTGACTGAGGTTAATGTCTGTAAGATAAGAATAAGTTCTACTGTTTGAAGTACAACAGTAGTTTGTATGTCGATACGCTACAAAAATACCAATGCGTAAGTGATCAGATATTCTTTTCTAAAAGCAATGAAATAATAGGCATTTAGGTCAGTGCCTAGCATGCCAAGTTCCTGCCTTGTAAAATTTTACAATCAAGTTATGAAACTGAAAAAATATATTTTATGCTAATGTGCAGAAAAATGTTTATTAAAGCAAATTTCCTGTTTTCATACTCCAAAAAACTGTAATTCCAGTATGCTTCATTTTTTCCTTTTTTTTTTTCCCCCCAAATGGTTCTAAGACATTTTCCACAGTGAGAGTTCAAATACCTGTTAAAATAAGCTTTGTATTTTGAGGACAGAAAAAAGCCATGCCCCCTAAGTAACCTTTTATATTGATTGTATTGTTAGCAGCCAGTGTGTTGGATAACATAATACAGATGCTTAGGACAGGTTTAGGAAGGCAAATGGGGGGAAAAAAAACCTGAAATGTTTCTAGTTTTAAGAGTATGTGTTTAAGGGGATGGAGGTCATGTTTTGTAGAACCTCTCCACAAAAAAATGAAACACCCTCAGATATCCATATATATAGAAGTGTTTGTATGTCAATACAAGCTATGGTATATATTCTCTTTTTCATCCATTTATTTGAATGGACAATATTCAAGTAACACCCTTCGGCTTTGCTTTTTTCAGGGCAGCAAAATACAATGTTTGTCAGCACGTGTACAAGAAATGCCTTTATGTGCATGGAATTTAGCAAGCTACTGTACTTTCAAAAACATACAAATTCAATTCCCGTTTCTGCAGAGACTGACTTTCACCCTTCCGTTCCTTCCATGGATATGTTTTATATCCAAATCAAAATCTCGGCTGGTACTGACTCTTCCCTCATGGCTATCTAACCATCTGTTTTAAAGTCAGCATGACAGCTTTTAACGTTTTCCTCTTAAGACCAGCATGTCTTGATCCTTTTCTTATCATTGTGAACAGCATCATCATTCTGTCTGACCCTCAAGCCTATTCACATCTCCTCTTCAAATGAAAGTTAATTGGAATATATGTGCCTCTTCTACTTGCAATTGTATGAAAACACCCCTAAAAATTCTGGTTGGACATGAGCTATGGGTAATTTTGCATATATTCAGAAGAGAAAAAAAACTTTTAGCCAAACTGGCCTACAGCCAAGAAACAGGGATGGAATTGCAGTGCCCTTTGTATGGCTCTCTCCATTACCTTATGATAAAATCCATCGTGTAGTTATTGACTGAGCTAGTATGGTTGTGTATATAGATAATGTTAGTTAGTCCTTCCCATAAGGTCGGAATTACATTGTTTTATTGCTTATTTTCCATGGCCTGGAATTATTCCTAGTAGAGGGTCCATCTCAAATATTTTGATTTTTTTAACTTTACTTAAAGCAACATAGCTGTTTCTGAGACTCCTGTTGTGTGTATGTTGTTTGACAGGGGGTTGTTTACTTTTTTTTTTTAACCCCAGCTAACTTCGTAAAATCTTTTCATTGGGAACTTCAAGCGTTCCCATTCATGGGCTTGAGATGTAATAGGAAAGTGGGGGGAGAGGAGGAGCGCTTCCATATGATGGGCGAAGGGGGAGGATTGGATGTGTAGGAAAGAAAAAGCGATGGGTAGTTAAGCAGACTGGTCAACATATTTAATAGTAGGTGGGGGCAGAGCAGGAATAGCAAGGGGCCGAGTCAGCGAGACGCAGGAGAATCTGATATTGAGCCTCAAGAGGCCCCTGTCTCACCAGTGGTTTCTTGCCAATAATCATCTATGAAAGGAGCGGCGAAGTATGTTTCTCACTGTCCTCTGGCACTGGTCCATAGGGAGGACGACGGTCAAGGGACAGAAGAATTCAGTGGAGGAGCGAAGATGCGTGCACACGTACACATGCGTGTGCCATCTCAACGGCAGATTACAAAGCTCCGGGTAATAATTGGGGAAAAAAGGCTGCGTGTGCAACCCTGTTCAAGTCTCTTGGCACGTATATATTCTTTAAACACACAGTCATATGCGGCTGTTGCTGCGGTTGTCTTACAGAATTCGAAGGCAAAGCAGACCAGCAGACCCTAAAAATGAGCTAGAGCTCTGCTGTGAAGAAGGCTGCTGTGTATACAAACCCCCAAACTACCGTTCTGCGGTTAAAAATGGTGATGTCGATTCTACCTCTGCCACCGAGCTCCTGCGCGGAGGTCGCCGAGTCACTTAGACATGCTCACGAAGAGTGACCGGTGGTGGTGCTTTCATTTTCTGGGTGCACCAACTTGCCTGGCCCTTGTTCTGTAGGGATGCCGGACGCTCGCAGCTATGGAAATTCCGGTTTAAGGCCGAGGGAGCTGTGCCGGGCCGCCCCGGCCCCTCAGCCGGCCGGGCCCGGGCCGCCGCGGCCGGCGGCGCTTCCCCGGGCGGGCGGGAGGTGGCAGCGCTGCCCCGGGCAGGGCCCGGGCAGGGCCCGGGCGGGAGCGGGCGCCGGGCGGGGCGGGGCCCGGCCTCCCGCGGCGGGGCTGTGGCGGCAGGTGCCGCGGTGATCCCAGCACGCTGGCGACACGGGAAACGAATGTGAAATGAAACTCTTTAATGCCTCTGAATGTTGTCGATTTCTATGCCTATTTTCCAGTATTGTAGCCCTGTAAAACCCGAGTAAGTCAGATGTTTAGACTTTTACGGCGTGTAGAAACGCGTTTGCATAAACCAAAGGACTTTGTTGTACAGCTGCCACTCCTTTAATCTGTTTTTCTCAGAGTTGTACCGCACAGAGCAAGCAGTCTTGTCTGCTTTCTTTCACAGAGATATTTCATGACCAAGGTACAAACCGACAGAGGTTTGGGGGAGATGTTTAAGTAGTCAGCTGTTTGGAAGTTCGCTTTGTACGTCGTTAAGTAGCGCCGTCTATGAGACTAGAGAACACCAGTGCCAAATTAAGCGCTTAAAGGACAATATAGACTTAAGATAAGAGCCAAGATAGGTGAAGGCTTTTTTTTTTCCCCGCTGCCTCAAGTGTCTGATGTATTACAGTGTTCAAAGCATTTCAGTATGCTTATATTGTATTCACACATATGCAACGTATTTGAAACATTCCTACCAAGGAGATTGTGGTAAAAACTGTAATGTGCAGCTTGCTGGGTTTCATTGTAAAGTAATATAATCTCCACATGTGCGAAGGCCAATGCAATATTTTATTTTTTGCTTACCCCAGGGAATGTGATATTAAATTTATCAGCTGAAGTATTTGAATGAGAACTCATAAATATTTTTTGAGGTGCATCAGTGGCGTACATGGGGAGGGAGAAGACGTGCAGCACTGGGTGAGGAGGAAGTAGTTCATCCTCCTCTGTCACATAACAGCTATGCCTTGCTCTTCAGATGGGGTACTGGTAAATTTTCTCGGTGACTGAAAACAAGTTTCAAATCGGGGAGAATTTGTTAGTCACTGATTTTTATTGATCATTATTAATCTATAGTACATGGACTTCAGACGTTGGTCACATTGGATACAGAGCTCTGGACACCTTGGTGTGAGAGGAGAGGGTTCCCCAAAAGAGAGGTATCGTTCTGAAGACATGTCAAATGCACAGGAGGGACTGTCGGCCTGTCCGTTTCATCTGATGCGCTGTGATTGTAGGCACCCTAGCTGGGCAAGGCACTGCCAAATCTAGGAGGAGTCTCTGCACTGCGTTAATGTAGTTATAAATCTTGCAGGGCTTAAGCAAGTATCTCTGCGTGGCATTATTCTGTGTTGTTGTGTGATCTAGTCTCTTGTCTGGAGTTAATTTGGGCGTCTCCGAAACAACTCTGTGGTGCTCTAGAGTAATCCAGGCCATGCTGAGTTAGCAGTTCTTTGTCATTGTTGGCTCAGTGTTCAGCTGCAGCCAAAATTGCCCTTATCAGGAAGGGTACTGAGAACATGACCAAAGATGACATTTCGCCACTGTAGAAAATCTTCATGCCCCCGCATCTTGAGTGCTGCATACAATTGGTCTCCACATCTCAAGAAGAGAGTAGTTTTTTCTTTTAAAAAAAGAAAAAAAGCTATGGAAAAGGACATCTAAAACTAGTAAGGGGAATCAATAGCAGGCTTATGGTCTCGCTTCAGTTTGGAGAGAAGGCTGAGTGAGGATGAAGCTGATTTACAAAATCAAGAAGGCAGTGCAGAAGACCAGTGCTAAACTTGTTTACCAAATCCTATAACAGTAGATCAGGGAACATGCATCGAAACTGATAGGACATAATTTAAAACAAGTTTTTAAAAGTGCCTTTCTTCAAAGCATGTGGTAAACTTCTACAAGTTGCTGTTGCAAGAAAGTGTGGAGTCAGAACACATCAAGAGGTTCAAAATGGATTAGACTAATGGATAAAAGGTGCAAACCAGATACTATTGGGAATAGGTAGCGATGTTCCCTCTGACACCTGAAATCTAATAGCAGGATGCAGGAGCAAGAGGATTGGACCTCATATAGTGGCTCATTTCACGTGCTCTCCCTAAGCGACTTCTGCAACAGCCACTGTGGGAGATAGAAAACTGGGCAATGGACATTGGTCTCACCCTGTGGGGCATTTCTGATGGGAAAAGATATGATGGACAGGCTCCCAAGAGTGCTAAAAGAGCCCAAATGGACACCTAAAACCTCTGGTTTCATGATCACAGCCATGAAAAGGTACAAAAGGAATCATTAGCACTTGCAGAGAAAGCAAGCAAAGAGGAGGCGGCTACTTCAATCCTTCGGAAGTCAAGGAGCTAGACTTTTTCAGGAATCTGTTTGATTAGCAGCTGGCTCAAAACTGAAGGTTAGCAGAGACTGAAGGTGGCTCAGGGTGGTAGATTATAGAAGTGAAAGAAGTGATAAACCTTTCTACTATCATTTAAGTTGAGAATATTAGAACTGTGAACATACCTAATCCAGTTAGCTTTCCAGATACTTGTAGGTAATCTTATTTAAAAGTTCTTCATTTTTTTCCCCTCTGAGGTTACTCCGTTTTTGCAGTGGACATACCTTCTGTGCCTTTGTCATCTTGCAAATTACATTGCTGTGATGCACTTCACTTGGAACTACTTATCAAGCCAGTTCAGAAACTGAAGTCAGCCCAGGGCTGAATTTGGCACACGCCAGCTATTGCCCTGCAAGTGTATTGCCTTTGTGCACCAGGATGGGCTATTTCCAAAAGGAATTGAAAGTTAGTTTTTTCCCACTCCACAGAGTCTTTAATGACCCAGGCCTGCCCATACTAGACACCAGCTCTTCTCTCTCCATGATATTTCATCTAGCAGAAAAGGTGAGCTGGCACTTTTTTGGTATAATAGTGAGGGAGTTCTTGGCACTTCAGAAGTCATTTCTCCCTTTGATCTAAAATAGCCCATGTGCACTGGCTTCTCTGGCACGCTGCAAAGTTCACCAGTTCTCTTAAGTTTTTCTGAGAGGAACAGAATCGTGAAGGTGGTGAAAGGGTGAGTGGGGGCAAGGATTTATTTGTTTTTTCTTTCTCTTAGCTGTTGTTGGCCTGAGATCTGAGGAGTGAAGCTAAATTTGTAATTTGTAAGGACTGTATTTCAAAATATTTGCCAGTTGCTGCAGATAATAAAATAGGGATTTTTGTCCAGAGGAGAAGAAATGAAAATAAACAAACATGAATCTTTTTCACCTAATTTACAATCTGCAAATATGGTTCCTCCTCAACCTGCATAATTAACTCTCTTCAGTCAAGAGTGACCATCTTGACTACATCTGTCAATAAAAAGCTATGAAACCTTTTTTTTCATAAGAGAAAAGAAATCCAACAATATCAGATGACTGCAGTGTAGATTGTTTTGCCATTTGTACCAGGATTTTAACCATATTACAGCCAATATATAAATTACAGTACCTCACCTTTAACATCACTGTCAGATTTAGTATAGGCAGTTTAATGGAAATTAGCCTTACTCATACCAACTTTAAACCCAATAGAGCTGGAAAGCTTTTTTTGTATGGGCATGACTACTTATTCCAACAGGTGCTGGTTATGATAGCTTTGGTTTTCAACCATGTGGATGTATCAAGAGGGATTAGAAAGATTTGTTTATAATGTTGCATTTGATTAACATTTTTGAAGCCCAGTTTTCTCCTTTTAGAAATACTTTGTGGCTTATAGAAGGTAGTTGATTCCTGAAGGAAAAGGTGCAGCAGTTCTTGTTAAGATCTCTGTTCAAACTTATTATCCCAGCCTCAGAAATATGTTTTCACTAACCTAAGAGTGTGGTAAGCTGAAGGAAAGGGTGCACAGCTTAGACATTTGGCAGTGCTTCCACTGGAGCTGCTGTGCTGGGGTAGTGGTGGAGGTTCATGAAGAGAGGTGTTCTTTCGAGTCTATCATGTCTCAGCTACTTTACAATCTCTGGAGGGTCCTGAGCAGAGTTTCTACGAGCTGTGCCTTGGTGTTCACCAGACAGTACATGTGCTGCAGATGTTTTAGGCTGATCACCTGAAGTTTGTGATAACTACAACACATGCTATGTTTTGGATGATCTCAGTAGTACGTCTAGTATCTTATTTCTGAGGCATTTTTGCTGCATGAAGCAATAAATTCAATTCTGTCATCATTAGGCAGGTGTTTATATGTACTGCAAGACTTTAATCTCTCTCCAGGGAACAAAATACTTTAGGGGCCCATTCTACAACTTGGCGTTTGCTTTGCATCTCTGGCATGTTCCTGTTTCTCTCTATGCCAGGAGAACAAGCATGGTTTTATGGTTAGGACATGGGTCTTGGATTGTTTCCCAGCTTTGCTAGTGATTGCTGTGAAACCTAGAGGAAATCTGTCCCTCAGCTCACCAACTACAAACAGTGAGGGTAGCGTGGCTTTTTATTTCTGCTGTGTGTTTCATCTGCTTAGCTTGGAAACCCTTTAGGGCATAAGACTACTTTGTATCGTGGATGCCAATCTTTGTACACAAAGTCACAGTCTGCTGGTAATAATGGAACAGAAGTGTAATCTACAGAATATTTGATAAAGAGTCCTCCAAAATACAAATGACTTGCCATCATCCTATAGTTTGATAGTCATATGATGTGCCAACGAGAGATTCATGGTTGTGACATGACTACAAGAAGGGCTGGAAGGAGGATCTGGGGAACTACAGGCCTGTCACTATGACCTCGGTGCCCGGGAAGGTTATGGACTGCCTTCTTCTTGAGTGCCATCACGCAACATGTATAGGGCAACCAGGTCATCAGGCCCAGTCAGCATGGGTTTATGAAAGGCAGGTCCTGCTTGGCTCACCTGTTCTCCTATGACAAGGTGGCCCGCTTAGTGGATGAGGGAAAGGCTGTGGGCGTTGTCTACCTGGACTTTTGTAAAACCTTTGACACCATTTCCCACAGCATTCTCCTGGAGAAACTGGCTGCTCGTGGCTTGGATGGGCACACGCTTCGCTGGGTAAAAAACTGGCTGGATGGCCAAACCCAAAGAGTGGTGGTGAATGGAGTTAAATCCAGTTGGCGGCCGGACACGAGTAGTATTCCCCAGGGCTCAGCACTGGGGCCAGTTCTGTTTAATATCTTTATCGATGATCTGGACAAGGAGATCGAGTGCACCCTCACTAAGTTTGCAGATGACACCAAGTTGGGTGGGAGTGTTGATCTGCTGGAGGGTAGGAAGGCTCTACAAAGGGATCTGGACAGGCTGGATCAATGGGCTGGGGCCAACTGTATGAGGTTCAAGAAGGCTAAGTGCTGGGTCCTGCACTTGGGTCACAACAACCCCATGCAACGCCACAGGCTTGGGGAGGAGTGGCTGGAAAGCTACTTGGTGGAAAAGGACCTGGGGGTGTTGGTCGACAGCTGGCTGAATATGAGCCAGCAGTGTGCCCAGGTGGCCAAGTAGGCCAACAGCATCCTGGCTTGTATCAGGAATAGTGTGGCCAGCAGGACTAGGGAAGTGATCGTCCCCCTGTACTCAGCACTGGCAAGGCCGCACCTCAAATACTATGTTCAGTTTTGGGCCCCTCACTACAAGAAGGACATTGAGGTGCTGGAGCGTGTCCAGAGAAGGGCAACGAAGTTAGTGAAGGGTCTAGAGCACAAGTCTTATGAGGAGCAGCTGAGGGAGCTGGGGTTGTTTAGCTTGGAGAAGAGGAGGCTGAGGGGAGACCTTATCACTCTCTACAACTACCTGAAAGGAGGTTGTAGCGAGGTGGGGGTCGGTCTCTTCTCCCAAGTAACAAGTGATAGGACAAGAGGAAACGGCCTCAAGTTGTGTCAGGGAAAGTTTAGATGGGATATTAGGAAAAATTTCTTCACTGAAAGGGTAGTCAGGCATTGGAACAGGCTGCCCAGGGAAGTGGTTGAGGTATTTAAAAGGTGTGCAGATGTAGTGCTTAGGGACATGGTTTAGTGGTGGACTTGGCAGTGCTAGGTTAATGGTTGGCCTTGATGATCTTAAAGGTCTTTTCCAGCCTAAACGATTCTATGATTCTATTCTACGATTCTACCGTAATGTTTAGGTTTGGGAGAGTGTCAGTGCGTGCCAACTTTATTTTCCTAAAACAGGTTTATGTAGTTGGTGAGCTGATTTATAACTGGATTGTGAATTAATTTTCTTCAGATCTACCCAAATCTTATCCATGCAATGTCTCCCTGGTTCCTGTAGGGAACCTCATGTCCTGGTGGTCCCTCACATTCTCCATCTCTGAGGGACTGGCTGTTTCTGGCTGCAGTGGCTCCCAGGTCCGAAGGCAGTCTGCAGCATCTGAATGGCCTGGAGAACCTGGAATCCCCTCACTGATAGTAGTTGAGCAGTCGTTAGTGAAACTTTGTGCTGAACTTTGGTAAAAATTACTTGGGTAGCTATGAGAAAAGTCATAAAACAAAGAACAGGATGGAAGGAAATGCCTTGAAGATGCTTTGAATAGAAAGCTTAGAAGCCCACTAGCTCCTATCATCAGAAAATCACCTCAGGGAAGAAAAGAATAGCATTTTAAAAGTTTTGGATCCTGGGAGAAAACTCACAAAGAAATTGAACATTTTCTTGCAAGATGATTTTGGTATGCTACATAGACTTGAAACAGCCCAGCCATAAAGGCAATGTTAAAACAATTATCTCAAGGAATTGTGGTCAACTGAAAAAAAAATAAATAAACATTTCCAAGTAAACTTCCCATACTTAGAAAACAGTATGGTAGGATAACATCAAGCTAAACAGAAAGACTATGAGAAGCCCAAACAAATCCTTAGAGCTTTAAACATGAGCTAATTTGTTGTATGCATAAAATCAAGACAGCAGCTACCATTTATATCAAGCAGTTAGTGTTTTCTCTGTATCATAGCTATATTTAAAAAAAAATTATTCCATTAGATTAAGATAATAATATTTATTTTACTCTTGAATACATTTACAAATTCATTATAAAATATATTCTAGTCTAATACTTCAGAAGTCTATGCTGATGAAAGGAGAAATTTCTACACTGTTATTTTGCAACTTTTAGTTTGCTTATTTAAGGAAAATCCTCCATAATCTGAACTTCCTTTTCCTGGGGAGTCTAGGAAAATAAAATTGTTTCCTTTCCTGACTCCCCCACTGCATATGTTTGCACACATACAAGTGCATATGTACACATGCATGTGTTTCCCTCCCTGAAGGACGTAATGTATTTGCAGATATTCATGTTAGCTCTACCCATTTATTTCTTGACTTTAATAATAATGATGTCAGAGTTTCACACTCATTTGTGCTTAAAAATCTGAAGTGATTAAGAATTTTTAAATGTGCAATACTTTAATTGGGTATATTTTCATTCTAGCAAATGAATGTCTGTTTTATTAGCTGTATCCTGTATTAGGAAGTTTCTGTAGTGGCAGTTTCTACTGATTTCTCTTCTGAACTAATCCAGCCCTTTCAGTCTCTCTATGTAGGTAGTGTCCTACCTGCCCTGCCGAAGGTGGACCAGTGCAGTCAGGAATGCTAAAGTCTTGGGGCAAGAAGGAGAGGAGGCAGGAGAGATCCTGATCTGTAGTTCAGTGGATACAATCCTGAACTAAGAATGTGGAGCAAGAAGTTTGGTCCTTGAAGTCCAAGTAATTTCTTGGGACTTTGTTTTGGGGCTTTTTTTTCTTCAGTGACTCTCTAAAGTAAAATGCAGAAGCAGTCCATGGGGCAAAATGGGAGGATTGCTATTGACTTCCTTCTGGTAAGTGCCCTCATCTCTCCCTTCGTGTCTCTGTTTAAGGCTTCAAGTTTGATTTATCAAACCTATGTATCTACAAGGTACAGTTACCACCCCTGACTCTCCTTATTGCCAATGCAAAACAAAAATGGGAGTCACTTAATCTCATCTTAAAGTAGGTATTTAAAATGGTGAGTGAAATGAAACACCTACTCCTCAGGAACTGCAAAGGGAGCCTCTGATGACCGACCCAGATGTCTGCATACCTCTGGTGCATGGGACCTTGTGGTGCTGTGAAACAAAGCTACCTCCGGCCAGGTCTGGGTCAGAGTCCCCCATTTAAGTAGTCCTGCCTTAATATGTTACAGAAAAAGCCTGAGTTCAATGACCTTTAGTTTTCTTTTTCTGTGCTTTCTTTTTCTGTTTTTTTACTGAGTAGGAGACACTAATATTTGTCAGTTCTCCAGATTTGGTAAGAATGGGGAGAATCTCCCTCCTTAAAAAATAAAAAATACAAGAATTCCCATAGAGAAAGAAGTGTGTTGTGCTCTGTTAGTGAGCAGTACATGGAGGAAGTTGGAAGGAGATAAAAGGCGGGGTCAGTGCTTAAAAATAGGGTGTACGCAGTACCAAATGGCCGCTTTACCCTGACCACAACCACCTAAAAACTGTTCAAAGTTGCAGTTTTGCTCTCAGCATGCAAGCTGGATATACCCCAAAGCTCAAATTGCAGTCCATGAGACTGCAAACCCACATGGACAGTCAGGTATGCTGAAAGTGAGTTAAACAAATCCCAGTAAATGCGAGCATGCTCTAACTGTCCCTACTTTTAAAGGAGGAACCAGCAAGTATATGTACACAGTTGGGCCCTTCATCCTCACGGGCTTCAGTGAAAGGTGATATGGAACCTCTTAAATCAGGTTGGGAGATTATTTAGTCCTAGAAAGAAAACTATTTGGAATGAAAACACCTAATACAACAGAAGATCCTTTCCACCTCTTCCACAGCAGGTTTATTCAGGATGGTATGTTTTAAAAAGTAATGGCTAGGGTGTTTCTCCCCTCTGAAAAACTCTAAAAGACACAGAGGACACTCAGTTTCTCCCTGCTTCATAACAAGGAATCAGAACTGTGTGCCCACCTTTTGTACAAACCAGCTGGTAGGACTTGGAGTTGTATCTAACTGTAGCAATATATAATATGGGCAAAACCACAAATGCGTCTAAACCTAGGAAAGATGCACAATTTTGCTTTCACTGAATATAGGAAACAAAGCGACCCTACAAAATGCAGAACAGAGAAGGTCTAAACCCTTTTCACTCCAGATCAGTGCCGAGATCAGCATGGTATGGGGAAGATGCAGCTCTGATCAAAGAGTGAGCCACATAAAGGGAAGAAGGAGGAAAGAGCTAAAGGGGGTTTCCTGCATGGCTGAACCTCTTTCAGGTGACAGCACCTTCTAGTTGTGCTTGGCAATACCAACTGCAAATCGCCCAACAGTTCTGGCAGATGTACCCGTGCCACAGATCTACCCTAGTGTCTGAGTTACCCAGTTTTAATTTTACGCTTCCTGATTAATTTCTTCTGAATTACTTAGTTTGTCATCCTGAGATAAACAAATTACTAGTAGGTGTATTACAGTAGTGATGCTGTCAATAAAGCTTGGAGCACTCCTGAGTAAGCTGTGGCAGAGATGCTTAGGCTCCCTCATCCTAGGATGAAACTAAAGCTTCGAAACCAAATACCAGAAATCTTCTCTATGGCCTTTTCTCTTGCCTGCCTATAGTACCGAAACTGTCTCATGTCTCTGGGTTTTGGCAGGACAGAGGGTGGGTTCTGTACCCCCTTTTTGGTCATCACAAAAAAGATAACTACTAAGAGCCCTTGTATGCATAGGAACAGTCCCTGAGTGCAACCTGGTGAAATTAACTGCAGGGCCGTGTCTCCCCTTAGAGCAGGAAATCACTCAGCTGACAGTATTGTAAAACATTACATAGTTATTAAGTGGTTTTCCAGTAATTTTTCAGTACTCAGCAGAAAACATTATCATAACTGATATACACTAATTTTCTCTTGTTTATGTGTGTATATAGTGTAACTTCCATTAAAGTGCCATTACATTTACAAAAGGGATTCTGTAAAAATGACCTGGTGGTCTGTCAAATTTATTCTTTCAATGGCTCCAGATCAAATTTGCCTACTTTAAACAATATTTTTAAAAATTGACAGTGTTGCAGATCCCACCTGGAATCAAGTTGTGTTCTTTCTGTATTGCATTTGTAATGAGGGTGATTTAATTACTTAGCTGACAATGTTATTAATAATGTGCAAGAGAGACTAGAGTCTGGCCCCCCCAAGCCTTTCTCCCTTTCCATTTTGCCCTCCCAGGAGTCATCGTAATTGTAGGATGTTAACAGAGGAAAAATCTCTGTTGGTTAGTTGAGTGAGGAGGTATAACTGGATGACAAGGACAGCGTTTGGTGGGAAGGTGCCATACTGAAGGTTTTCTGATCACTGTGATATTTTAAGGCTAATGAGAATTTAGTACACATGTTGAGTGAAAGGATTTAGGCATCTTAAACCACTGAGAAACTAGCTTCATTGGTAGTTGTCTTCTGTTTCCTTCCACCTTGGCTCTGAGAACTTCTGTAAGAGCAACCTGCAGCCCTAAATCCCAGCCCAGATTTTTGTGTGTTACTGTTGGACATTGCCCAGAATCCACGAGAAGGCTGCTTCACCGCACGTCATGGCTGTATTCCTTCAGCCCCCTCTACTCCCCCATCAATGCTGGAATCATTTGCTGACCATTGCACGGCTTCCCCAGAAGTAATAGGTCTGTCTGCATTCAAACATTTTGCATATACAGCTTTGTCAGCTAAGAGCATGGGAAGAGAAGAAAAGAAACATACCACTAATTAAATTGTCAGTTCTGGTAAATGTTCTTATATCAGCAAAAGGCTCTATTGAGAGTTATAACTTATGTCATTTGGGTAGCTGGTATAAACACTGCTAGCAAAAATCTCTTACCAGTATACACCACATGTCCACTTGGAGACTTTGTTATAAAAGCTATGTCTGCAAAGATCTTGTACTACAGAGAAGGCCCTAGCCACAGGGTGGAAGAACCATTATGTTGAATTTTAAGGTTCTGTTTTTCTAGTCTAGAGTGGAATCTGAAACTGCATGAAATTGGGATAAGTGGGCAAATGTACCCCAGTATCTCCTAACACTTTAAACAGTGGCTTGGCCTTCACAGCAGATGCTTTGCGAATGTTGCCTCTGTCTGGGAGCTTCTCATCACCTGCAGAGCATCCAGACGATGATCCAGAGCATGTAGGCTTCAGCAGAAGAGCTTCCACTGACTCTTTGGGCAGTCTTGCCCTCTAGTTTCTTCCGCTAATTTTGCTGACTGGAGATGGCGTGAGTACCTCCGCTCTCTCCCAGTATATGAGAGTTCCTGTGGCTGAACAGAGAAAACAGCTGGGAGCAGTGGCGAGGCATGCGAGGCTGGTGTGCGGGCCTTGGGCGAGCAGCAGCTCAGTAAAGGCACCAGTGGGAAGGGGGAGAAGCGTAGCTGCGCTCTGTCCCGTGTGCCCTGCACCTGTTGGCTGCCATGACCCGTCCTGTGATTTTCCTGTTGGTGCTGCTAAATGTTTACTTGGTGCAAAAAGTGAAATCTGGAATTCAAATGCAGGGGGTGTTACAGATAATAACCTTTCGACAGAGCACACTGGGCAGAGGCAAACAGCAGGACATCAGACTTAGTGCCCCCAGTCTTCCGTCAGGCAGCGGTGGCCATTTCCAGTGGTTTGCATAAGTAGAAAAATTCAGATCAGAAATATTTCCCTTCTGTCTGGCCTAGAACATCTGGACTTTGCTGAAGTCGTTAGTGAAGTTATTTCACTGTGAACTAAATGGCAATTAGCAAAGAGAGGCCACACTAGGAACAGGATGCACGACCGAAATTTTTAAAACCCATGCTGATCCAGACAAACCTGGAGTAAAGTGTAGAAGAATGAAAGCTCCTGTTCACATGGGTTTCATAGCTTTACTTGCAGACAAGAGGAAAATGTGTCTTAACAGAAGCTTCATTTTGAGGGAAATGCACTCATGGATTAGCCAATCTATTAATTATCATCGAATTAAAGGAAAATGTTATTATATATTTTAAACAATCCCTAGCAGTGCCACTGCTATCACTGTTAGTGTCTGGAAATTAAAGAAAAAAAAAAAGTAAACCCACAGTTTTTGCTGTTTATCTGCTTTTGTGTGTATCTGCTTAACAAAGTTTAGACTATGAAATTACTAGACTTGTCTGGTTCACTTTCCTTTATGGGCAGTGCAATGTTCTGGTTTTCATATCCTATAAAAGTAGCGATGCCACAAAATTACAAGGGAAATGCTTCGGTCCCTCAGTACAGATATAATTAAATCCAACTAAAGTATTTTCATGGCCTGAGATGAGGAATCTTAAATAAAATAAACAGGCCACTCAGGTAAAAGCATAAAGATATTTTTTAATACCATATTGTCAGACCATTGATGAGAATTTTCAATTACATATTTAAATTTAAACCTTTTCTTTAATAAAACTTGCAGTCATTATCATATGGCATAATGCCTATAACCAGCTATACCTAACAGGATTGTAATCCTGTTGAGCTGCTGTAATGGCATGAACCACAAAAGCAAAACCCAAGTGGCTTATCAATGTCAACAAACTTCTAGATGGAATTACAGTCTTATACGCACCGTTTAGTTGTATGCTATTCATTATAACATATGACAAAAATTATGCTTCTATTAAAAATGCACAGATGAGAATATGTGTTGTTGAAGGGGACTTGTTTAAAGAGCAGAAGGCATCCATCGCTGCAAAGCAGAGTCACTTTCAATGCAGTACCTTTTCAGGCATATTTGCAGGATGATGGGGACTTGGATTCAAGCTCTGAAAGAAATACAGTACTTCAGGCTCAAAAGAATATTTCTGGTTTTGTCTCTTCAGATGCAATTTTCTTGTGTTGTCTGCCTTTGGGGAAATCTGGCCACCTCCAGAGAAAGCGTGAGCTGGATCACGGCACTGAAAATCTTTGGGAAATAAACCACAAGGTGCTGGCAGAGAAGTCCTTTGGGACCCATTGGGACTTTGTAACAGAGCGGGGGCACTTCTAGGATGTTTTAAGGATCATTATTTTGTAAAATTTCAAAACAGGTGAAACAACACAGATTCCAAAGTTTGATGTGCTATCTGTGCAGTCATGTTTGTCATCTTTTTAGAAAAGCCTCAGTGCAAAGAAAATCTTTTTCCCAGCTTAAAATGAAATTGCAACTGGAAAACTGTGTAGTGAGAGAAACATGGAGCTAAACTGTACCAAGTAAAAGTGTTTTCTGTGTTGGAATTAGCTTGGGAACCCCTAAAGTATTTCAAGGGATCTTCAGTGCTTCAAATGCCACAAGGTTCACCCATCTATAATTGAAATAGATGGACTTTCCTGTGTTTACAGGTGTAATGGCAGCACAGGCAGAGAGGAGAGGTAAAAGCAGAAGAGGCTGAACCTGGGGAAGCGGTTCGCCATCTCTCAGGACCCGCAGGAGAGATGTTATCTCTGTGGATGACCAGCTCCCAAGAGAGACATCAGCTCTGGGGATGACCAGAAGAGTTCAGCAGTTCGCTCCAGGGAAACAGTAAGACGGGCTCTACAGTGAGAACAGTGTGCTGTTGTGGGTTTAATTCCCTGGTGCAATATCAGAAATAGGGCGATAGCATTGTAGGATGGTTCTTTCAGAGTTATTTAATTCCCCCATCCTAGAGAACTGAAAGGCTTACGCGTGCATGGAGCTGGCTTCTCCAAGTGTGCTTTGTGCAGGAAAAACAATGGTGGAAAGAAACGGGATATGCATGCGGGCTGAAGAAGGAAAACACTCCTTTAAATTCCACGCTGCAGCGAGGAGATGCTCAGTGCAGATTTCTGTGGTACGCACTGCAAGTCTCAGTGTGGAAGTCATGTGTCTGGGGTCATAAATCCTGTCCCACAGCCCCCGTGATGCATGCACCTCTCCAGTTGGCCACTAACATGTGACCACAAATGCGAGCAGCTGCCATCCTCAGCAAGGGCAGTTTCTTTGAATTGCTGACACAGCATCAGTCTTGTAATTTGCTTTTCTTCTAAGTTGGACACGTATGGAGCTGTCTTTCAAACATACTGAACCTGGCTTAGCGGAGGGAGAGGAGGGCATGCCTTGGGTTGAATGATGGGTGACAGTAGCTGGGCAGTATCAACTGTATGTGGAAGACAAGCTCCAATTGCTTCTAAATGGGCAGCGTTGAACTTTTAGGTTCATTTGCAAGACAGCAAGAGATTTTAAGGGCAAAGAGTAGGAAATTAGCTTGAGCTGGGCAGAAGTATTTTCATCAAGTTAATCTTGGTTTTCTTTGTTTTAGTAAAACAGATTTCACCCCAGTGTCTTCTAGACCTAGTTCCCTAGATTCTTTCATAAGTTTTCCTCATGTACAAATCCAAATTTAAAGCTTTGTTTTCAGAAAAAAATAAAATTTGAATTTAGAAGGAGAAAGTTTTCCTGTAAGGTTTATATTTCATACTTTTCATTGTAATTTGTATTCTGTAATTCCATGACATGTCAGTAGAAACATGTTTCAGGATTGTAGAAATACTGCCATAACATGTAATAGTTCCAATATTTCACATTCTGTTTTTAAAATTGAAAGAGCCTGTTTTGTACTGACTGAAGTATCAAATCCACTTTTCCATAGCAAAATATTTCCTCTTCATCTTCTAATGAAACCACTTGATACCTTTCCATAACAGACACACTTACAGCTAATGGGAATAACTGTAAAAATATAAAACTGCAAATGAAATTTAAAATGAAATCTCAATTTGCAGAACAACATTACCTGTTTTCCACAACAAAAAAATGCCAGAAAAGCAGAATGTTTTTACAGAATTGTTGTTATTATAATTCAGAATTCAATTGAGGGAAAAAAGAGAACTTTAAAGGCTTTCTGCAAATACGACTTTGCTATCCTCAACAATTTTCGTAAGGGGACTAAAAGCAAGAATAAAACCAGGCATGACACAACCCCGTGCCCCACTCCCTGATCCCTTCCCAAATCTCTTGGTGTTGCTCCTGTCTGCCTGCAGTTGGGTGGTGGGTAATTCTTGAGCAAGCTAGAAGTAGCAGGTGAGAGGGTTAAATAAGCTTCTTAAACAATTTCCATCCTGCCACTGCCCTGTTTTAAAAATCCCTGAATTACTCACCAGCAGAACTGTTTATTTCATTATTAAAATGAGGCTGCAGGGCTCTCCCTTCTCCCACCCACGCATGATGTTCACGGAAGGAGAACTACTCCCACATGATTACAAGGTCTGCTATTAAGTGTGAACTTCATATTTAATTGTAATTGCTAGCAAAATATAATTTAACAGCAAAGTATGCTGAATTTGTAACAAAGTACCCCTTTTATTTGAGCAGGAATATGGATGCTGCCCAAATGTATCCGCATGGTTCCAATTAAGTGGAGGAATGTTTAATGTAAAACTCAACTTGATGAAAATAACTGAAGTTTCTGACAAACCAATAAATTGGAGTCTAGAAAGCTCTGAGTATACAGTACAGTCAGGGAGAGGCAACACCCGCTGGGTCATCAATTTTGGTGCAGTCTTCCTGTTCGTTTATGCTAAAATAATACTATGTAGGTAATTCAATTTCTCCCCAGCTGTAAACATAGAGAGGAATGCTGGATGCAGATCTGGCTGAGGATGGAGGGGGGCCTGGGCTGACTCCTTGTCCCCTGTGCAATTTTGAGGCTGAAATTTTCAGAAACTTTAAACACAGGGTTGCTTTTCTTCTCCTTCTCCTTCTCCTTCTCCTTCTCCTTCTCCTTCTCCTTCTCCTTCTCCTTCTCCTTCTCCTTCTCCTTCTCCTTCTCCTTCTCCTTCTCCTTCTCCTCCTTTTTCTTCCTCTTCTTCTTCTTCTTCTGCTTCTTCTTCTTCTTCTTCTTCCTCTGTTTCCTCTTCTTTGTGTTCTTCATCTTCTTCATATTCTTCTTTGTCTTCTTCATCTTCTTCTTCGTATTCTTTATCTTCTTCGTTGTCTTCATCATCTTCTTCTTCGTCTTCATCTTCTTTGTCTTCTTCTCTTTGGGGGCTAGCACACCAACAGCTGTCAAAAGATGCCACAAAATATCCACTCAGAAGATCTGAGTGTTTGTTGATGGAGATCTGAACATAGGGTTCCCCGTGGGAGCTACCAAGGATGCCGGGCATGCTGCAGGGAGACTTCGAGCCAGTGAGGTCTGCTCCTCTCAACCCCTGTTGTTACTGGCAGGTCCCACCTTGAGGTTTTGTTTAAGCTCAAGGTGATGCTGGAATCAAATTCTGATCTTGGATACAGCTATATAAAACTGGATGTGGTCCACCAGCTGAGTTCAGAGTGTGGCCCTCTACCTAATACAGGTTTTGGGTTGTTTTTTTTCAGTAGAATTGCTGAATTATAAACCTAAAGCTGTGGTGGTTAATGAGCCATCTACAGTAAGGAGGAACTCTGTGGTGGACTGATTGTTTTAGCAACCTTGATGTTGTGTATAAAACATGCAGTTCTTTTCAGGAGTCCTGCCTTCAGGAAGAGGAGATGTTCAGGGCTATAAAAGCAGCACGAACCCCTGGAGAACTGGAGCTGAGGGATGCTGGTTTTACCCTTGCAACTAGACCAGGGTCTGTAGAAGGGACTAACTCTCGGATACCTCAGCTGAACCCATCACACCCAAACAGCACAAGAGGAAAGTGTGCCGGGAAATCACCTGTGCCAATGTGGGTTTCCTTATCCTCCTCTGAACCACCCATCCGTGGTCTACCTAATCCTCTTTTTTTCATTGCAAAATTTATCTTATACAGTCATTTTCCCTCACTCTTGCTCTGTCTTGCCGACTGAAACAGTGAACTCCTCAGCAGTGTTTTCCGTACCTACCAGGATAGTGCCTGATCTAAGCCAGGCCACAACATGCTCCTCTGATATGCATAAAGAATTATCTCAGTTAACATAAATTGTGCTGTAATTCTGCTCAGGGTTTGTGTGCGGGCTATTTCTCTGAATTCATCTGGCATTTTTCCTTACTCAGGTGTATTGCTAAAGGCTCTTATGCAAGGGCTGTTTTGTTTCTCCAGCCCCCCTCCCTTCTCATCCCCACCTCAACAAACAGCTTTGTAAGACAAAAAAAAAGCTGGCTAATTAATTTACCCTTTCCTCTCCACCTACAGAGAGATCTATTTACACGTTAAATGGGGCAGGCTAGGTTACTCTTGCCCTCCCAAGGCCAACATAAGAGCAGACTTTAAAACAGGACTTTGTAAGTACCTATGTTTGCTAGAAATATTTAGCTTCTTAGTCCTGTGACCAAAGCAAATTGTTCACTTGAGCAGAACATGATGGGCTTTTATTTCCCATTATGGGAAATACAATCTGTGCGATCCTGAGAGCATCGTTTGGGAGCTGATGTTTGAGGGTCAGTTCAAAGTTATTGTTAGCTGTCTCCTGCTCTTGCCTTCCATTTTCTGGCTGGTCTCTTGATGAGAGTCTGCTACGGTCAGCATTTAATTGTCCTTTTTAAGGGTAAAAAAGTTATTTTTGCCAGTTTTTCTTGTAACTTTACAAATTCTGAATGCTCTCTCTCAGGTCATTTTCAAATATGGTGACAGAAATATGGACTAAATAATCAGCAGTGACTAATATGTATTTAAAACTATCAGGATATATTGTTCTGTTTTCCCAGAAGCTTAATAATGAATAACCATAAACCTGGCATGCTTATATTAATCTCTGTAGGATATTACAGTTTGCACTCAAGACCTGAAGTATTTTTTCAGCGACAGCACCACTTGGTTTGTACCTTTTCCATTTCTTCTATGCTAGACAGGTCAGTACATAAACCATGTGCTATTTTCTTATTGCACAGAGACAATAGCTAGAAGATAATTCAGAGAGAGAATAGACCACATTTATATTTTCTACTGTTGAAATACTGTCAACAAGTTCTGTTTACATAAGATATTTCTCCACTTTGGAAGACACCTTTAGTTGATATGCCAGAACTATAAATTGGTACTTAAGGAATAGTTTGACATTTTTGTGTGTTACCTTTATCGCAGAGTATAAACTTACTCATGAAATGGGGCAAAAAGTAGCTTGATAACCATGGGCAAGTTAAAACTTCAGCATTTAGGCTTAGACACATCAATAAAAATACTGGAGGGGAATGGTTATGTTTGGGACTTGTATTTAACTCCTTGTGGGTGTCCTCCGTCATGGGTACCTGATCTGGCAGAGCCTGCTGACTGCAGGAGCCATCCATCACCAACGGGAAGCTGCAAGGGCAGAAGTTAGTCTGAGATCTTGCAGTTCTTTCCCTGCAACAGTCCCTAAGTTAGGGACTTGGGAACCTTTTGCCCTGGCAAAGCCAACAGTGTCGTCAGCATCTTTTCTACCCAGTAAGGTAACACTGACCTGGAAATAAGTCCCTGTGTTATGAGCATTTGCTTGCTTTAGAGGACCTTCATAGCAGATGCATCGCTTCTCTGGCTGCCAGCCTAGCCAGCACCTTGGTAATGCAGCCATGTGGCTTGTTCTGCAGCTAAGTGTGTATTTTAACGTCCTCTTTGCTTCCTGATATTGAAGATGATTAAACACCTCTTTTGTGCTTTTCTAAAGGCTTTACCTAACTCTTTCATGTCCGAGCACACACAAAAGCAAATCCTGCTCTGCCGTCTGTGTGGCCACTCCCCAGCCTAGCTCTGGTCCTGAAGGCATGTGTGGTATTTGTGGCCCTGGTGGCTGCAGCTGTGCTGAGGGCTGATGTTAGCTGAAGTGAATCTAGTGCTTAAAAATGTCAGTAAGTTTTGTGCTCTTAAAAGTGATGGACTAATACTCTTTGGCTTGCAGCTGGGATAATGTAAGTTTCCCCACATAGTGTTGCCAAGCTTGCTCAGTCTTGGCCTATATTCCTTCTGCCATAGAGCCTTCAAAACAGACTAGGCAAAGTACTGAAGAATATCCTGTAGGGAATAATCTTGCCCTGGGATGATGGTAAGAAAACGATCTAATAAAGCTTCCTCACCTTTAGTTTTTATCATTTCCTTTTCTCTAAAGCAGATACCTGCCATCCAGGTAGGGAATTTTGTGACATGCAGACCCAGAGGACAACGTCAGACCTGTGGTCTTGGTTTGTCAGGGATGAAAAGCCAGGGCAGCTCCAGGATAGACTCACAGGGGATATTTTAATGTTGTCATTTACATGGCCCTCGGCGTACAGATGTCTTGTTGGGCACTTCCATCACCGTGACAGCCAGGGAGCGTTTTGTTCTCACCAGGATTTCCAAATGTCTGGAATATTGGAGCAGGAGAAACCATATCTTTCTAGAGCTTATTTTTATGGAATGTATTATGAAAAGGGGTCCTTAGGAAATAGCAAGTCACCAGAATGCTTATTAAAATGACCTTAAGGTCAGATTCTGCCACTGTTAATCACAATAGTTGTACCTTACTCTGTGAGCTTTCCCATTGGATTCAGTGGGATTACTTAAGGAATTCAGGTACTACCTGATGGGACCAAAGTGGCAGGGAGGCTGGCCCTTAATAAGCGTAGCAGCTGTAATGCAACATGCCTTGGTTATTCCCTTCTATTTTAGCTAGGTAAAAATACTTCATATGCAAGTTTTTTTCTTTTGAGGATCCCTTCTTCACAAAGATAAATTTTGTGTAGCAATAGTTAATATATTCTGTCATTTTAATCAACATTTTAATATATTTATTGTTGTAATGGGAAGTAATCTTTGCTGAGAATGTCATCTTTGCTTTTAATCTAGATTAAAAGCTCCCTTGGCTTTTGATTGAAAAAAAATTCAGCAATAGGAAAAAGAAAATAATTTTATTCTGAACTCTTCTTGAAATTCTGCAGGTTTCACAAAGATATTTTCCAGGGTTTGTTTGTATTTCTTTTTTATTTTATTTTAAGCCACTTCTGCCAAGTAGCCTGATTTAGAAGAACTGGGCAATACTTCATGCTCTTTCTGAAATTATAAATAGTGGACAATGCCTTGATTCAGTATTCTAACAGCTGCATGAAACAGAGTGGGGCCACTATACAATTGTGAATATAAACAGGAAACTCACCTATAAAGAATTATTTGTACTTCCGCAAAATAAAGTGATGAGAACTTATTTACACGCTTTTATGCACTGCAAGAAAGGGATGCAAGAATTATTTTTTTCTTCTCCTAGCTGGAGAAGAAAATTAATTTGGCTAAGGTTTCACTGTGCTAAATAGGTTCTTTTCAACCAGAGACACAAACCACTTCTTTGGGTGTTTGCAAGAACATTCTTACCTTTCAACGTTAGTTCAGGTTGTTGAACTTGAACTCAAGGGCTTGAGCACTGCAAGAAGGTATTTTACTAACAAAAGCTTTCATTTTTCAAAGTAATAAAGGGTTGTTCTTTGTTTTTTTTAAAGCCAGCAAACTTAAAAATACTCAAATACAATGTAATTCTGTGATATACAGGTTCCAGTGCAGAAGTCTAGCCCTTCCAGAGGATTTCAGAGGACGGCAAAGGATTTAGTCTCTGTGCTAGTCCTGTGCTCATGGACAACCTTAACCTTGTCTAGTCTAACGGTGAAATTGTTCTCATCAAACATCAAAACTGGATTTTTTGAAAAGAGCTTAATAATGATTTGACTGTAATTAAGTGTGTACTATGCAAATTTAATCCGGAAGAATCAAAGGTCAATATTCAAGTCAGAACATACATGGTTTAATACTGTTTTCCTGTGTCCTGCTGATGTGACTGCAGTTATTGAGACGTTTCTTTTTAACTTCTTTGTGATGGAACAATCATGATTATAGAAAATAAAAATTAGAATTTAAAGTAAATTTAAATTTGAATGATGTCATGTGAACAGACAGGATTGTTTTGCTTCTTTCCATGAGCCAAACTGTGCCTTAAAATATGTATGTAAATGTCAGTGATTCTTGCAAGTTTCATTGATATAAGGGTGAAAAATCTGGTGGAGTGTTTAGCTAACCAAGAATAATTATTTATTTGTTATTTTTCTAAGTGTAAAATGTTTTCCTCAAATAGAAGCAGAGCCAAAGAAATTTTTTGTTATTTTTGAACATAGATTAGTCAATGTGAACCATTAACAGGCAACTTTTATGCTGAAAATACTTCTGGACTATTTGGACAATATTTCTGAAGAATTAGTACATTCAAAGGAGAGTGAGATTCATACCATATTATATCTAAAAGGTAAAAGGAGATGACAGCTGTTTACATTTATCAGCTCCAGAGGAGGAAAATTCTGCATCATCTGTTTGTTTTCTTGACAGGTCATCTGTGATGGGCTTCTGAAAAACGGCCCTAAGGAAGATTGCTTTAAACCAACGGCAAAAAACTTTTGTTGGCGTATGGGGTTAAGTCTTCAGGCATTTCCCAGGATGGAGAAATCCCTTGCCTTCCGTGTGTGTATAAGTGTATTTAGTCTCTTTTTCCTCAGGCAGACGGTCCCCGAGTTTCTCATTTCATAGTTTGCATTGGCTGGAAGCAAGAGGAGTTTATTATATTTAAATTTATTTATGTTATACTTGTGACTATTATATTTCTTAATATTTTAAAATGTCATAAACATTTCAAGTGCTGAGGGCTGAATCATTGCAAATCACAATAAATCCCAGTGTTCAGAAAGTAAATCAAAGGGGTCTGTCCCCTCAGCCAAAAAGGCAGTGGACCAGAGGAGCCTCCTTCAGGGGGAGCGGAGGAAAGCTGTGAGCCCCCCAGGGCTGGGGCACCCAGGCCATCCCACTTGAGGTACAAATGGATTTGTGGGCTCTAGAAATGCAGTAAAATGACTGGCTAGTAAGTATTTAAAAGAAACAGCCAGACAGCACCTGGATCGTGACCTTTATGGCAGAGGCAACTTGTCTTTCTTGCAAACTGGTACAGCACCTAGTGGGGGACTCCCTGGCCCCAGTGTCCTCCAACCCCCCGTGAGGTCCCTGTCCACAGCAAGAAGCAGGAGATGGGGGGCCCCCACCTCAGCTCACCGTCCTGCTAGGGCATGGTCGCCTTCCGAGAGAGCTCGGGACTCCCTCCTCCTACTCCCTATCCGCTTTGTACCTCCTGCTTTGGTGGCTTCATGCTCTTCTGTGCCCTTTTTATTTACCCTGTTATACTGCACGCCCATATTCACCCATTTTTCTAGAAAATCAGGCTGAGGGCTCGTGCTGTGGCTCTAATGAGGGCCATGCAGGGTCAGCCTCACTGACCCCTCAGTTCCCACGAGCATCGGTTCCTTCCAGGGTTGCTACTCCCATGTTACTGTCTGCGACCTGCACCCCTTGTTTCTAGATGTACACATTCACATGTGGCCACTTACAATATCTCCTTTAAGAAAAGGGGTGCAATCCATTTAGGGGTAAAACATTCCTCCGTAAGAGATGTTCTGAGTTACAAATGCACTGGAAAGTACTGCATCTTTCTGGGTCTTTAAAATAGAGAAGAGAATGATTTGTTTTGCCTTTTCAGCACTTTTATTACATATTCTAACCCCTGCCATCTCATTCTATATTGTTTGCTTTTGCTCTTATTATGATTGTTTTTATCACCAGCCTAATCAGGTGAACATCTTTGGCTTTCTCTTTCAATTTTCCACACTTTGTAGTGTATTGCTTGCTGTATCTTTGTCTTGGATTTGTTATTTGTGACTCTGTTTCTGGTTTCTTACTCCTCTTTGCCATTGAGTCAAAATGCATTTGTAGCCAAAGTTGTCATCCTCGGTTGTGCAATAGTGTTCTTGGGCCTTTTTCTCTTAATGTAATAACTTATTTTTAAGAAGCATTTCCAGGTTTTACCATCTATTCTTCTCCTCCCGGTTTTTCTTATAGCATTCCTTACTTTTGAAAACTAGTTTTTCTGATGGACCAACTCTACCTGCTTGTGAAATGTAATCTGATTCTCTGACAACTTCTCATTAGTCCAGTAACTGATTGACCTTTATTCACCAGAAAACAACTCAAAATGGAGGTTTACACCATCACTGAACTTTCAGCCTGTAGAAAATCTTTAAAATAACCCTACTGTATCACTGAAAACTTTTTTTTTACATGGGAAAGGAAGAACACTTTTGCATTTAGAAAGGTTTGGGATTTCAGATAGAGAGTCGTTTTGCTTCAACCTTGCTTACTTAGGTAGCATTGGCTGCTGGCAGATGTAATGCTAATTTCTCCTCACCAACCACGAGAGCGATGCTTCTGAAGAGGAATTCAACTCCCTAATTCATTGGCATTAAACTGGCTTCAGTGGGGGTTTCGGTGAGACGATATTTCAAGGAGTATGTATGAAGTTTGATGTGCACATCATCCATCTATCACTGAAATCTGTTGTTCTGCTTCTATTTCTTCTACCCTTTCTTCTAGAAGAAAGAAGACAAGGGTGCTGTTATGCTCAAGTGGAATCCCAACTGCAGATATCCTGCCTTTGGCATTCTCTCACCTAATGTTTGATATCAAACTAATGATATGATTTTTTTCAGGATATGATCAGTTGTACAGTGTTAGAAAATGCCACACTATGGTGATTACAACTGTAATAGACTAGAAGCACAAAAGATTATGAAGCTGTTTTTCTGTCCTGTAACTGGCTGCTTATGCTGAAATTCAGGCAAGCATTTCTATAGAAAAGCAAGCTTACAGCGTGCTTAACGTCAATCACAGGTCTGCACCACATTAAGGCACATTTCAAACAGAGAGCAACTTAAGCATGCGTATAGGTGTTTTTCAAAATTGAGACTTCAAACATAAATGTGAGAATGGGATTTTGCAAGAAATCAGGACGAGGTCTGTGTGCTGGTGTAGGATTGTAGGCAGGGATACTTTGTTGTCTTTGTTGAAGGGCAGTTCCCCTGTTTTCCTCGGATTTTCGCTATGCAGTCCCATAGATCCCACTCAGGCAGCACTGTCGTGAGAAACTCAGCTAGCAATAAAGCAAGCAAAAGGGAAGAAAAATAAAGCTAAAGTTTTTCTTACAGTCAGCCGGGTTACGTTTGGCAGAAAGTAACAGTTATTCAGATAACTGGGCAGTCAAGCTAGAGATGCAGTGTGTAACACCTTATTTTCCAACAAATGTTTCCACCTTTTTTCAGCTGAGTTGCCATTGAGAAGATTTTGGTTAGTTCTTAATCAAACTTATTTACAAAATTCTGTGTCTGTAGTTAATTTATGAGTAGTTCTTGGCACCCTTCAAACAGCTGTAATGGCTGTACAGTGTATATGGTGTATTTCTGTTTCCTGACTGGATGAGGGGAATGAGATTTCCACTGCAAATATTTTTTGTAGGAGTTCAAAATTTGCTTTTCCTGAGTATTTAAAAATATTTTTAATACTATTTCCATGAGCATTCCTGTTTTTGTGAACACAAAGTCAACATGGTTGAAATGAAGAGTTTAAAATTTTAAAAGAAAAATAAAGCATTTCTTTTTTAGTGCAATCATCCAGCTTGACCCGAAAGTCACTTTAATCCTGGTTCTAAGGTTTCATAGGGAAGTACACAGCCACAGGCACGTTCACACATTACTTGTGTTCATGGAAGCATTAATTGAATTTCCAAAGTCCTGTCTCAGCACATGCTACATGCAGCGGGAAGAATTCTTTAAAAGTCTCTCTCACTGCTGGATCTCAAACCCTTGTGGCAGATGGCTTTACCCAGGAGAAGGAGGAAGGGAGTACCTAAAGTTCAGGTGGATAACCAGTTATGGGAATAACACTATAGTGTAAGAGGCATTTCATCGGACGAAGGGAAACAAAGTAGTGTTGGGGCTGAGTACAAAATTGCAGTTTTCCAAGTTGTGGGAAAAAGAGTCATGTAGTGGTGTTCAAAAGCATTTTTACTCTGAATTCCTGAAAGAGGAAGCACTTTTCCTATATCATAAGTAGTAATGCTACCAGCAAGAGATAGGCCCATAGCATTTCTCCGTGACATACAAACAGAAACAACTTCACCTTTGGCACAGAAGTCTCCCAAAAATATGCAGGAAAACACCACCCTACAGCTCTTTCATTAAAGATGGCTTTTCCAAAATGCCTCCGATGCAGATATCCCTCCCCAGCTAAACCCAGGCTGCCCCTGCGGCGGGGTGGGATGGATGTGCTGGATGGAGATCGGATTAGATCTCCTCTCTGTCATGCTCCTGTCAGTCACCGCGTGTCCCGACACCGAGGGAAACCTGGTGCTGCAGCAGGGGAGCCCCAGCATTTCACTGAACTAGACCAGCCTCTCCTCTTGCTGCTTGCTAGCAGTGGTCAAGATTGCCTTTCTCTCTGACCGGTTTATTTGGGTCTTGGCATCTATCCGACTCTGTAAGCAACGTGCAAGACCAAAAGGATCTAAAGCTTAGACTCAGCCTGGCTAGGTTTCTAGGGATTTTACAATTGAATTTTTTCTTTTACTTGTGCAACATTTCCAAGAAATACTTTACAATATATATTTTTTTAGCATAGCTGTCTGTCAATTTTCATGGCAAAAAAGTATTTGGAAACTGGAGAATAGTAATAGTAGAGTTGTTTTTAAAGGAATCACCCTACACCATTCTAGGCCAAAACCTTTTATTAAAGTTTTATGAAAATCCTCCCTGTTTTTTACATTCCAGTTGAGTCTATTAGCTTTGCAGGTTTTGATGATCTAGCAGGTATAAGCACTTCTCACATTAAATGCAGTGTTGACAAAGGAAATTCACTAGCAAAGGTTTCATTAACTGGGGATTATACTGAAACCTTTTCCCAGAATTGCCAATAAATGGAGCCCTAATCCAAAATTTGGCTTTAAAGTCAAGTGCAACTAATATAATTTTGTGTTTGGTTTAAAATTACCCGTGGTTATTTTCTCATTTTTGCAATATACAGCATTAAGTCATCTGGACTCTCAAACAGCATTGTTTCTATGATGAAAAAGCAAACTTAAATACTGTGTATGAAAGAAACTTCAGTTTAACTTATGCTTCCAATGAGTCCTGTGGAAAAAGAGCTTGCTCCTGCAAAGATGGAGAATTAACTAGTTCCCTTAGATGATGCT
The DNA here is from genome assembly GCF_965183815.1 of Platalea leucorodia. NCBI lineage: Eukaryota > Metazoa > Chordata > Aves > Pelecaniformes > Threskiornithidae > Platalea > Platalea leucorodia. Next base: position 65,901,184 of record NC_138825.1, on the reverse strand, counting down.
GTAGGTAATGGACACACACTGCTCAGCCAGGGCTTGGTCCTAGGGTGACGCATCTACAGTGTGTCAGCACAGCTCAGACCTGAGGACGTGCCCTCCCCCATGTTGGTCAGAGTTTACGGTAAGAAGATGCAGAGATGGGCCTGAGCCGTGAGGACGCCTGTGATGCCCAGGAGTTTGCAATTCCCCCAGCGCTCAGGCACTCCAGGCAGGGGAAATCCAGCACCACCGCAGGCAATGGGAGTTTTGCTGTTGACATAAGCTGTTTGACAGTCTTGCCAACCTTGGTATAAAATAGTGTAATACCTTCCTCTGGGTCTCTCTCCTGGCACTGAAGCTATCTGACAAGATCGCCTGGTTTGCTCTCTCCAGGCACATGAAGAGGCTACAGCAGCTGCTGGCTTCCTCAACCAAGAAAGCTTGCAAATTTACAGACTCTTTGGGTGGGTGCAGGAGTCATATACAGTCTTTCTAAGCTTGTTTGTGCACTACAGTGGCCTTTTTCACTCTCTTTCTAGGGAAAAAAAGTTGGCAATGACAGATTAGGGGATTGCAATTAGGGAGGCATTTGGGGCCCTGCCTCTATGCTGTGGTCCTTGATGCCCAAGGAGGAGATCCCTGGCCTCTAAAGGCGATGAGAGCCTGATCCAAATCTCCTAAACTCAGTGGGAATCTCTCCAAGGATCTAATAGGTTTAGGGTTTATAACAAAAAGTCTGTTAAGATGAAGTTTTTGAAACTACCTGAGGGAGCTGTGCATAGCTTTCTATTAAAATTAATAGGAACTGGATATTTAAATTCTTTAGACATCTTTGAAAGCCTTACCTCTAAGTAGCGTATAAAGATCTAATGTAACTTCCATTGCACCTAATTTACAGTTTATAGTTAAGATGATGTAAACTCTGGGGTTTGTTTCAAAATGCAGTTCATTTATTTACAGCTCCCAAAGCAAAGCCACTGTTTAGTGTTCTGTGAGAAGAAACCAAATATTTTGTAGTAGCAGGCACTGTCGTCACAATTGGTGTTTAGACTTGCACTTCATCCGAGTCAAGAAGATTGCAATATCTTGTGAGGAGAACTGAGACAGAATCGTAAATCTAAAGTCTCTTTGGTTATCTTTTGAAAAAATAGTTTGAACTCTTATCACCCCTGGCTTCCTTAAAGGTTTTACATAAACAATGAAGTGCCTCAGGAAAATCACAAACGGCTCTTCTGTCAACAGATAGCTTCATTTTCTCTCCCAGATTAGGGTGGTCTGAAGCTATCAGCAGCTGATCTGACAGAGTAAATCTGAAACAAATTGCTGTTACTATAAGCCTTCCTTGGCATGAGGTGCTGCAGAGGAGAGAAACCAAGTATTGTTGCATAACTAAATTGCTTTGGCTGGTGGCTTAGCGTCTACTGAAGAGTGTTATGTTCCCTGCAATTTCTGTCTATCTATGTATCTATCTATCCATCTATCTATGTATCTAAATTTGCTTGGGATATATTTCTTCCCCCCCCCAGAATAATGTAAGAGATGCCATCTCCCAGAACCTCCTGATGTTAAGGTTGATCCACAGGTGTAAAATGAAGTTCTGAATTTCATCATCTGAAGATTTTTTTTTTGAGGTTTAAGAAATGTAGTAAACTTTTTGGGTTTTTATGTTTTACCTGCTATTATTTTAGTTGAGATTAAAATACTATTGGAAAAAGCTGTTAGTCATGACAGCAGCTTAGTAGCACAGCAAAGGTGATGCCCAGTTGCCTGAAGTCCTGGAAAGGCTGTAACGGAGGTGACTGGCAGAGTATTGCCAGCTTCCCTGGCGCTGGCGGAGCCACTCAGTTTGGTAAGCAAGAAGCAGCTCTACATTACTTCCAGAGACCTTACTGGGGAGTTGTGGTTCAGATGGCATAGCTGTCTTTATTGCCATTTCAGGGACTGGATGTTGAAGATATATTGGCTCCATCCCAGGACATCTCCAAACCCTATTGGTTTTCATTTTGCTGAACAGGTCTTAAGGAAAGTGGATGCTGCAGGGGAAAGTGCCATTTCTCTCAGCTTGAAGAAAGCATCATTTTTTTCTTAATTTAAGCTGCTGCGGGAAGTGTGGCCTCACCTCAGTACCTGCCCTCTCCTCGTTCCCCTTCAGTTATCACGTGCACACTCATTTACACGGCTGACAAGCTAGTTGAATCGATTTGGGATATTTTTCCTTTTCTTGGAGGTAAAGCACCACCAGTGGAAGAGAGGGCTCCCCCCTTACATCTTAGTGTAATATCAAAAGGAGCTGTGTGAATTAAAATGATATTTCTTTCCTAGCAAAATAAAAGAGCTGAAAGATTTTAAAGCTTAATTGCATCAAAGGAAAGAAATTAAAATATCCTTACAGGAATTCAGGTTGCTGAAAAATTCAGGTCCAGCCCAGACACAAATATGTTTTATATTAAAACTTAAATAACCAGCCCGTATAATATTTCCTGAAGTTTCATCCATCATGCTACTGGTTTCTGCAGGGAGGGAAACATAACATTCCCTCGCTATGTCTCAGGGAAAGTAAATAATATTGTTAAGAAGCTTGTCATATCACAAGTGCCTAATTAGGGAGGCTTGGGGAGCTGGCAACTTTGCAGACTTCATTAAACATGCTGCAATGCCCCGAGGAAGAAAAATGTTGAGGAATATCTGCAAATTATATAGGTGCAGGCTGACCTCCATCCTTGTACCACTAGACTGTAGAATGGTTTCTCCAGGGGGGCAGAGAAAGTAGCATATAGCTGCACGGACTGAAGCACAGAACTGACAGGAGTGTGGTTGAAGTAGCTGGGGCATGGTGGCCATTTTGCTCTGCTGCTTGCAGAAGACTGTGGAAAAGTAGGAGAAGGGTTTGACAGTAGCCCTACACATTTTGAAGACAGCCAGAGACCTGCTGGATCCAGGCAACTGGAGTGTTGGTACATGGCGAGGGCAGCCTCACCACTGGGGTTGGGGGTCCACCAGGAGAGAGTGTGGTGAAACATGGTCTTTCTGAAGAGTCTTCCCATCTCACAGGCTTGGTCCTCTCTGCTGCGTGGGGAGCACAGGTCTGTCTCTGGTCCTGGCTGAGAGTGTGAGCTCCTGCCTGCCACTGGGAGGTAATGACAGCAAAGAAGAGGAGAGTGCGCTCCATCCTGGCCCTCCACTGGCATAGGAGTGCACGTAGAGCTGAATTTCCCTCCACCTTGACAAATTCTCCAAATGCCACACCCCAACAGCATTCTGATGGGGATTGCTTTTAATTCCTTCCATTGAAGCTGTTGCACTTTTAATGCAATAATTAGGGAACCTAATGGTGGTGATATACAGGAGGCCTGAGTATCAGTCAGGTCAAGTCATTAAAGGTCTGCCCTCTCCCAAGTATTTGTCCCAACCACTGATCTTGAAGCTAGGACCTTGCTGGTCCCTTCGTCAATGGCCAGTTGATTACTTAGTCAATGAAAAGTCTAACAACTTCAGGAGGATAGACAGGGAGGGCCATAACCCTGGATATTGTAGAGCCTGGGAGAAACAGAGCTGGAACAACTTTCCCATATCGCAGGTAAGTGGGTTTTTTAACCAGAAGTGATAAGAGGTGAGGTAGCAGCTGCACCAGGTTCTCTGTACTGTGCAGGGGCCACTCTGAGATTTGCTCTGAGACCATCTAAGTTGGTCAGATCCTTCAAGGTGCTCTCGGCAGTGGTCCTGAGATCACTGACACAGGTGCCAAGCTGCTCAGCATTGCCGAGGCTAAAGTGTTCTAGGCACGTCCAGAGCAAGTAATCTAGATACCTAAGAAGTCTTACTTGGGGGGAGGCATAGCCACTTCAAGCCTTTAATAATAAAGCAATATAGCTTTAATTCGCTAGAGTGGGAGGAAATCCTCTTTTTTCCTCCTTCTCACTAAAAATGTAAAGATTTTTTCAAATCTTAAAGCATGATTTCTAAAAATTTATTTATTTTCTGGTGAAAAGTTGAAATACCGTTTAGGGGAAGAAACATAGCCTAAGAACTCTGAACATTATTATTTGTTTAAAAATTAAGTTTTTTATTAAGGAAAGAAAGAAATAAAAAAGTCCTAGCTACATATTTGACACATTTGCATGACTAAAAAGTGGAAGTCATGGGGAAAATTAATGTTAAGGGCTTGTATAAACATCTCATTAAAAATAGAGTGAAAAATAAACAGATAATCCTCCCAAATTGCTTTTCATGCCCTAAGCTATAACTTCTATAACTTTATAACAACTGTTTACTACTAATGAACCACCAAAATGTCAGGGCTGTATAAAAGAACTGCAACAAGTCATGACTTTACAGGATAAGCCCAGAAAAATCTTCAATCAATCACATCCACATTGGGATTAGGCATATAGAGAGGCTTAATTAGGCATTAGCGAGACCCTTAATGAAGCTGCTGTGAAGGACACCTGCTGAGGATCTAGTCGGACATCTCTTTTAAACATATTTATACCCAGCCTCTGGGCTGTGGAGTCGACATTCAGTGCCTGCTCTGCTGATCAGCCTGTGTTTGCAATTGTTTACAAGCTAAACAGCAGGGGGGCAGGGGCACTAAATAAATAACATACCATCAAGCTATTTCCTTGTCCAATAATGGTTTCTCATTAGTTCCTTCCTGACCCGTGATCGAGGAAGGATAAAGGCCTGAAGACAAAAGAGTTCATTCTTTTGTATTTTTTTTAAATGGGTGACTTGGAAAAGTCTATTATTGTTATGAAAGGTATATATATATATATACACAAACACACACACACATATATATATATACACACCTGTATCCCTATTAGTTAATATACCTGCTACCTTTCACTGTAATTTGCTAAATGTAGGTGCTATTTCCTGTTGTTTGCATGAGTTTTATACCAGGGTACCTGTTTTGGCAATTTTAACTTGGACAGCATAAAACCACCTGACAAGGTTTTCATGATGTTCCTGCTCTAAGTGATTTTTTTTTTCCAGACAACTCCTCTGTCTTCCTCCTTTATACCACTGGAGCTGTGAACAAAGACATCCTCCATGGTCACCCTCATACCATGGCAGTCATGTCTGCTTTCCATGAATTTTCTCTCCACTCCACAGTGTTGTGTGCAACTAGTGGCTTTCTGGGATAGAGGAATAAATAAACTTGGGAAACAAGAGTGGGCTTGGACTTGAGTCCATGTGGAGACTCTTCACACCATATGGGTGCACTTTGGTGTTCAGACATGGGCTGAGGCTATCTTCAAGGCCCACAGGAAGGGGAAGAATCTGGAATCTCAACCCACATTGTCCACTAGTGCAGGCCTGAGCAGATGTTTACCTTTGGATGGACAGCTGTTTGTCACCTGTCTCTGCCACCTTTGTGTTTATCAACTACGTTTGTGGGATTTGTTTGTTAGGGAACCAATATGGGTATAATAAAACCCAGGAGCCTACCTATAGGGGACCCATATAGCCCATGTAAAGGACTCTGAACTCATAGGCAGACAGAGTTGAATGTGTCTTTACACATTGCAGACTAACAGCTTGGGTGGGATCAAGGCTTCTACAGGATTAAGACTTCTACTTTTAGCTGTCTGTCCGTGTGTGTGTGGACTAGGTGTCTGAATCCAAATCTGGTCAATGGAGAACTCATCAGTACTGTCTGTGGAGTCTAAAGAGAGATTTGGTTGACCAGCCACTGAATTCTGTCCATCCACAGGTGCCTGATACCATTTAAGATGCTGCAGGGTGTCCTGCCTGACCTCCTAGCTGCCAGTCTAGGAAATCACTGGTCTCCTGTGCGGTGTGTGTCACCTTTACCTCCCCTATGGGTGTGTTTCAGGTACCCTAGAGCGTCTCAAATAGCATGGGACACCTAAATGCAATCAACCATGCCCTAAGTGTCTAGTTTGGATTGAGGTGAATTGCCATTCAGACACTGTTCATAGAGTCATAGAATCATTTAGGTTGGAAAAGACCTTTAAGATCATCAAGTCCAACATTAACCTTGCACTGCCAAGTCCACCACTAAACCATGTCCCTAAGCACCACATCTACAGGTCTTTTAAATACCTGTGAATGAGGGATAGGGACTCAACCACTTCCCTGGGCACCCTGTTCCAGTGCCTGAGTACCCTTTCAGTGAAGAAATTTTTGCTAATATCCAAGATATCCTGTTGATGGCATTGAGTATATCTCCATTAGCTACAATGCCAGTTTTGACACATATCTGTGCACATATCTGAAGTTATGTGTGTTAATGTAAAGTTGAATCTCACCTGGTAAATGACAGGTTGATTGAAGACAGCAATATTGATAGGTCAGAGAACTTGAGTGGTTTAGCTACCACTCACATAAAGATTTCAGAAAAGAGTGTAAATGCAGCCAAACTGTCCAGCCAGGGATTGGTTGTGTTCAAGAGTGAAACTGCTCAGATTTTGATTCAGAGCTGGATGTCATTTTGGCTATAATAAGAGAATTCAGAAGTTTGGCTATTAGTTAGACAAACTATTGCTTTATATTAATTTTATTTCATTAAAGTACTAGAAAGAGCTGCATTTTCAACTGAAAAACATGACCTGAAACTGGGCTACTCCAGTTAACACCTATTTCACAGAAATGCCACCCACCAAGAATTTTTCTGAACAAGATCAAGAATCAATTTATCAGTGCTCACATTAACTGTAATGCCAGGTCCTTAGCCACTTTACTCTCTTTCAGTGATTATCTAACTTTGATCACATAGTGAATGCCCTGAAAAACTCAGATGTGGCTTAACCATCTGGCATTATATTATACATTTTAAAAGGTGTATTTAAGACCTTCTGTGGCTGGAATAACACTTCTGTGGAGCTAGTGCTCTGATCTGTGTTCCAAATCCATCACATTATTTTCTTATGAGGCCAGAGCTACCATCACTAATTAGGCCTTTTATTTTGTTTTACTAGATTATCTGGTTTTTAACTTTAAGATCTCCTTGGCCAACCAACAGAACTTGGATGAAGTTATCTGAGTAAATCCATGCCAACTCTTAGACAAAACTAGCAGAGTTGATTTAAGATTGCCACTTTTCCAAAATGTTGAAAGCAAAGTTTTCCTTCTTTCCCAAGATCCATGAACACCAGTTTGAATGTTGCAAACCAGACCTCATCATAGCTGTGTTTTGCTACTTTGCCAGTTTTTTGTCTTATTGTGAAAGGAAACTGTTACATTATGAATGTTGGATTATACACCATTTCCAGGCTTTGTCATTGTGGTATGGTGACGTGATGTGACAGGGAGCAGCAAGAGAACCTGATGTTCAGCTTCCTCCTTTTGTATATGAGTCAAAAGGTAGTTATTAATCTGAATCAATGCCTTTGCATTCTCACCTCCTTCACATTTTAGAGAAATATGTACGTTTCTATCAATATAGAAAATATATACTTTTTTCCTATTCTGGGTGTTATTACCAACAGTAGGCAAAGTTCAGCAGGTTTGGGAGTTGCATTTGGGCCAGCTTGTTCAGATTCCTGCAGTCTCCTTAAAGCAATGAAGTATAGGTTGCTTGTAAAATTACTTCATTACTATCTGCTTTGGACTGAATTGGTGCTCACCCCAGCGTCCCTCCTGGATTTAGAATTTCTCCACCAGGATTTCATTTTAGAATTTCACATCAGAGGGTACAAGATTTTCTTTGAAGAGATATCTCAAATAATAGAAAATAATGATTAGCAATTTGTATGTCACAGCTTCATATTTGCTGATATTTTGACCATTGGAGGTGCCTGCTGAGGGTCACTTTTGTCCTTCCAGGGGAGGGAGTGGGATGTGACTATATATCCCCCATACACCTGGTGGGGAAGATGGGGCAGCCCCTGAGCTTGCCTGTTGTTCTGTCCTGGATCCTTTTCTCTTTGAGGCTCTTCTGGAGGCAACAGAGAAAGTACAGATCTAGCTCTGTTCTCTGAGTGTTTTGGTTTTGAGATCCCTTTTTTGCCAGCCTTTATCTTGGCCTGAAGTTCCCCACTGATGCTGTGCACTGATTGGAGCCTAAGGGTGCTTTGAAATTATAATTTCTACAAAATTTTAAAATCCTAGGCATGGATTGACACTGTCAGCACTCTTCTTTTGTGATTTTGAACCCAGGCAGCAACATCTGCTTTGCTTTGTACTGTGCTTCCTGCTGTTAAAGTGCATGAGCTGTGCCCCAGGCCACCTACCAAATAGCCAGGATAAGGCTGAGACCCCATCCTGCATGGATTCAAACAGTGATGTTGCTTGCACAGAAGCTAAGCTTTCTATGTGGTCCATTGAAAAGTGCTTCTGTGCATGCCTGGGAGCTTAAACACAACCACCAGGAACTCTGTGTTCCAAAATGAGCTACTACTCTACTGACTGTAGGTACCACCAGTCCTGGAGGGCTGTTGGAGCTGGTTGAATTATTCCCTTGGATTTTGGAGGCATTTAAGATTTTTTGTCCTGATTTGTGCACTGTAGGAAGCAGTCTGAATCTCACTCTTCACCTTTTCCTCAGACTCTACTTTGTGAGTTTATAGACTGTGTGTGTGGCAGAGAAATACAAATAGTTTCTTTGAAAGGTTTTTTCCATGCACAGTGCAGCTGAACAGTATCATCAACCACAGCTTGACCACCACATCACCAAGACAATGGTATAGTTCAAATTCATTTTCAGCAGTGGTTTGGCCTTCAAATTGTGGATGACCTTTGAGATATTATTTGAAATCTCCCATTTGTTACCATTGAAGCAAACAGGAGAAGCGGTAGGTCTGTGAATACCACTAACTCTGTGCTGAGATAGATAAAAATACTACTCTGGCAATATGCAAGCTGCATTTTTTCCTTCATCAGATGTATGATACTGGTTTTGTTTTGCTTTAAACAGCATGGTTTATTATGCTACAGTTTTATAGAGAGAAAATTCACATTTCTGTACAGAATAGCGTACCTCCTAGTAAATAATGCATTTGACATTTTAGCTCAGCATTAAAAGAATTATCCTCTTAGATAACAACCTGTCATTGATCAAACCTGTGAATATCCTTAAAAAAAAAAACCGTTGCTTTTCGGAGTTGCATTTGCTTCAGCATCCAAATGTACCCTAGGGAAAGATCATTGTTCTTCCAAAAAAAAAAAAAAAAAGAAAGAAAGCAAGCAGACCTCTGCCAAATACCTTTCTATTATGCAAAAAGCCTCCAAAAGAAAGAAAGAGAGAAGTCAGGATGGTGCACTTGCCAGTAAGAAAGCTGAAAAAACCAAACAAGCCCACAATTATGGCACAGATTTCAGCAACAAAGATCCCTTGTATGAAGTATGGGCAAGATTTCTTTTCCATATAAACTTGTCCAGGTCTGAAGTAGCTCTATTGATTTCAGTAGTTTCCACAGACCTGTACCAGTTCTTTGTCCCATGGGAATTATGGGTATTGGACAAGTTATTGGTATATGTCAATGTAAAAGGTTAGAAAAGGAATAAATAGCAAATGGCTAAATGTGCTCCCATTAAAGTGGAACTGGTGACTGCAAGATTTATGCTATGAGAAAGGTCTGCATGCATGTCTCAACTCAACTCGAAAGGCCTAGCTTTTACCCTATTAAATAATTTTGCGTTTCTTGGTTCTTGCTTTTAAGGTCTTTGGACCCCAACAGACTATGGCTGAAAAGGTTTTAGAAGAAGCGTGTCAGAAAGGCCCCATCTCTTGCAGGGACTCTGAGCTCCCTTCCAGGCATGGAGGGTGAGCTACCCAGGAGCTGAGGGCACAAGGGGCTGAACTGGCCCTGCTGCTCCGATAAGGGCATGTCCTGCAGAAACTGCTAGCAGGAAGGAGTGATTGTGCCATAAGGTACCACTCCAAACTCCCACTGAAACTGATGGACTCTTTGAATGCAAATCTCAAGGAAAATCCCTTTGGAACTATATAGAAGGATTTATGTTTCTATGTGATAGGTAATTTATGTGTTATCTTTAACATTTGTGCAATATGTTTTTAATTTTCTAACTAAAAAATCTGACAAACATTTTAAGTCTTTAAAACTTTCCTAATTTTTGTTTTGTTTCCAGGTTCTATCAGAAATCAATAAATAAGCAGTGTAGTTTAAAAATTAAACAAAAACCATACCCATACCTCAAGTATTACAAAAAACAGGATTAAAACCGCATAACAAATTGTAAACATAAAGCCATGTCGAATGCAAAGTAAAAATCCCTCTAAAAATACCTATGTCACAGAAGACTGCAGTGTTTTAAACAAGGATCTTTTCCTGACAATTTTTGCAACGGTTATATTCTTAAGGGTTTATGTTAAGGTTCATTTAATTTTATTTCTTTAATCAGCTAAAACATCTACCAAAGATATGCATGCAATAACTTTCAATTGGGAAATTTAAATCACCATATCTTGCTGCTTACAGTTTTTGTTATTTTAATATACAGTTAAGAAAACATAGCAAATCTTTGTTTCTAGAGAATATTATATTCCAGTTGCAATGCAGCAGGCATAGCCTCCCCTTTTTGGGAGTAAAATGCCCATGAATATATTTGTTCTCCAAAGCAAAGCCTACCAAATATGCTTTCTTCGTCCTCTTAAGCATGTATGCCTGTACATATGGGCTCCTACTGACCATTTTGGGAGGAACATCCTCAGCTGCTTTGAGTTGCCATAATTCCCTGAGATATTTTTGTCAAAAGAAATTAAATTATTTCATTGAAAATGCTTAATCAGAAAAAAATATTGGCATTTATTTATGTAAGGTGACAGCAAAGGGGACACACCAGCCAACCTACCTTTCTGCTCCTCCTATAACTACTTTCAGTTTTATTAAGTAGCTAGGAGGAAGGAAGCAGGAGTTATATGAGACTGAGCTAGTAAGGGCACTGATTACCATGTTTGATGGACTGAATATAAGAATTTCTTTACTTTTTTGTGCTGTGTTGTCCCAACACCTGACACTATCGGAGCTGATGGATGTTTTTCCACTGGCTTTTACCTTAGAGGAAACAAGTCTACTTACAAGAGAAACTCATGGAAGGCATTTGAAGCACTGCAGTCAGGCTTTGTATCCTGACTTGTGTTACAGTCTCAACTGCATACTTCTTGATTTCTAATGCAGCTTTCAACAATAAAAGGGGGAAAACATCTAATGTGGTTTGGGAATGCCAGTGAATGTGGAAATTATGGGAATGGCATCCACTGACTGCAGGAAGTTTGAAAAGCAGAAGAAGGAGAGATCACGACCCAGTAAAACATCACCAAGGGAAGAGAGTCCCAGGCAAAACAAGCTCAGCAAGCCTAAACTAGAAAGCGTCATGAAGCTAATGACCTGCATTCATTAGCTTCTAACTGGAAATTTTGGAGGCCTGTTTTCCCGTTCTTAGCTTTATTAGGTTTTTTTGCCATGCAAAGAACATTCTAAAAAGTCTAGAAAGAGGCAAAGGCAGCATGATGGAAATAGTCTCATGGAAGAAGATTGTCATATATTGCCATCACATGCAGTGATCTTGGTCTTCTATTCTTTCCTTTTCCCTCCTTTTTCTTGCTCAGATGATGAAATGTAATGGAGAAGAGGAACTATTGCATGACCAGCATGGAAATGCGTAAATTTGAGATTCCTGAATAAAAAACCTCAACAGCTTAAAATATGGTTACCCAGCACTAAGGCAGAGACTTAGCCCCTGCATAACCTGAATTCAGTCTTCACCAACATGCACCATTTCATGCTCGTGGCAGAGCAATCTCAGAGCCTTGCTTCAGCAAAGAAAGAAAGAACTGAACTCATAGCTGCCTTTGCAGCTAAAAATAGGGGGATGTCAGTGTGCTGCCACATGACATATTTTGGCAGTGAGCTGGAACATTTTCATTTTGCAAGGCAAGCTGGTGGCACTAGATTTGCACGGCTCGTGACCGCTCTGCAGGGACCACCCTCTCTCTCTCCACAGACCCCCTCCCTGCGCCAGCCTTTGCCAAGAGCTATGGATTTCCTCCCCCGAGAGTCTTTGAACAGAGATTTCTCCAAGTGCCACCACTGGCCCTTCCCATCAGGATAAGCTGGCAGAAATTTTCCTCAGAGGGTGGCTTCCAACGGATGAAGCCTTTCCAAGAACAGTAAACAGGACACACACCAAGTTCTTGCCCACTGCATCAGGGCTAGAGTCCTATTTCAGAAAATACTGTTGGTAAGGCTGATTTCGGCATGTCACATGCGATTGCACAACATAACGCAGTGCAATGACGTGAGACAACTAAATGACAAAATGCTGGCTCTCGATCAAACATGTAAAGCACCTATTTTCGGCTCTACCATCTGCTATCAGTTTGCACAGTGTCTTTCCCAGCTGAAAACACAAGGCAGATTGGCACAAACGGAGCATTCCTCTGGCTGGTCACAGACTGCAAGATACAAAATTTTTCTCCTCTTGTGACCAGTCCATCTCCGATTTATTTATTTTTTATTTGCATAATGAAGTAGGCTGTTTTGTGCAAGCGAAATCATGGCAAGGGAAAAACCAGTCCTCTAGAAGAAATGTTTTCTAGCATCCTACCAGGCAAGATAATGGTATGTCACTTCCACCGTCAAAATAAGCATGCAGAAATTAACAACTGAAAGTAATACCAAGATTGGTGGAACCTTTTCTGTCCAAAGTTTTTCAACCGGGACCCTTTTTCAGTTGCTTGATACTCTACAAGATCATTAACTCTACTGTCATCTACTGATAAACAGGGAAAAGTTAGAGTAAGTAAGAAATTTTCTTCGTTGGCAAATAACTTCCTGTGAAAAAATAGACATGTTGGGGTGTTAAATGTGGAAAACAACAAAACAAAACAAAATAAATCCAATAACCTCTAAGCTTTTCTGTGGAGGCAAACCCCTCGCCCCCATTTGCTGGTTGTGGGGGGTTGATCACTCCTTTAGAATAAATTGATTACTCCTTTAGAGCCCTGATTTGGATGGAGGGAGCTGATCTGAAATTCTTTCCTTTATGATAAAGATCAAAACCACTAGGACATTTGCTGCTTTCTTCCCTGAATAAATAGGATGTTTCTGAGTTGAAACCCTGGCTCTGTTGACTTCACTGGGGCCATGATTTCACCCCAGGAATTATTCTAAAAGCATTACTCATTTAATAAGCATACCACACTAATTCTCTACTGTTTCCGTATGAGCACCTCCCAATGCCAATGTAAACCCACTGCACAAAGCTACATTAAAGCAATATTTATGGTTGAGATCTTAACACAAAAGTCAGGAAACTCAGAGTTATGGTTCCCCCAGCCAACCATAACCAGGGGTAGCTTTAGTGTTTTGCATTACTGTGTCTATAGTCCACAATGTATGTCCAAATACCAATGACTGAGTTATAGCTGCTGTGGGAACTATAGCTTTGGATTTCGGTATATTTTTGCATTTAAATTCTCAACCCAGGTCATGAACAACTCCGAAAATTATGATTGCAGCAGAGGTTAGTATCTCCAGTTTGCTGTTCTTGGTTACTGCCAAGGGTGACATGGGAGAGTCAGCTCTCCCTGTGGTGTGGATGATGGGAAGCCTGGAGGTCTCTTTTACCTCGGCAAACAAAGTACTTCGGCTGCACTCATAGCATATATAATGATTAAGTTTTCTACAAACTTTGTATCATTCAGCAGATACTCTGGAAGAAAGCAAGGGAGCTAATAGGATTTGATAGAGATTACTTAACATGATTCTAATTCTAATATCCAATTAACTTAGTCCGAGACAGAGAATAATAAGCTGCTTTTCTGTACATTTAATACTGTGTTAGGAAAATGCTGTATCTTCACTTCAAGGAAAATAGGACTGTTTTTACCAAGTGTCCTCAGGAACAAACTGCATGAGATGTGGAAAAGAGAAAGTTTGTACAGCGGGTAGTGCTAACCAGAATGACTCATGGTGGTGTGAGATACTCTGCCATCTGCAACAATATCTCTCTAGCTCAGATCTGGGGCTATTCTAGGGCAATTTTACCTGTAAGCTATTGGGTAGTTAGTATGCAGTTTATTTAAATAGTTCTTTTAGACATGACTATTCTGTAGTGAGGACTAAAAATAGATTTAATAGGTTGACAATAACTGGAATTTGATGTAGAGGTTTACAGTAAATTGAAGATAATTTTTATAATGTTTCTCAAGGAGCATGAAATTGAACTCTGACTTTACAAAGCTAGCTGACTCAGGAGTGGGTAATGGCTTGAATGCCAAAGAGGAGCAGCAGAGGCTAGAAGATCTCTCCCCTCAGCCTGTGCCAGTGATGGGCTGGAACTAACTAGTCCAGCCACAGGGAGAACCGAGTAGCTGAAGGTTGCTGGCATTTGTCTATCATAAACACTGGAGGAGATTACTTAGGCATATATTTCCTTAGGTGAGAAGGTCACAAACAGAATCAAGATTGTACAACCCCCATTAATTTAGCTGGGCTGTATTTCTTGGGGTGCTGTAGCCTCATCTACATTTGGGCTGTGATCACAATTTGTAATCGCTAGCGAACATGGCCACTTTTCTAAGGCAAGTTATAATCTTGTCTGTTGGGGAAACAATCCAACCAAAGCAGAGCATGATAAGTGGAAAGAGAACTGCGAGTGCCTACTAGCAGCCGCTCCAAATCATCACCTTTGTTTGCTTTCAGATGTTATCAACATCCCACCGCGAGGATGAATGAAGTGATATATCTGGCTCATGGACCAAGACATGAAGAGTGTTTTCCCCTGCTCTTAACAGATGCCAGCAGCAGCACACAGCTGAACTGGCCCTTCCAAAAGCTAATCCCTTTTGAACATGGCTGCTGATACGTCCATACCTCATGCTTATATGTCTTGGCTTTTAGTTTTACATATTGAATTGCTTGGATAAGGTCAATATGTACAGCAACAACATTCCCACTGACTACATAAGCCCAGCTGCTCCTGCCCCATATTTCCATCAGATTCCCACTCTGTCTGTATATAGCAATGATATAACTGGATTGCACAAGAGCAAAACTGACTGTTTTAAGGCCAGGTGGTAGAAATATTTTGCTTTGTGCATATATATTTCTTCAGTGTATTTTGCAGCAATTCTAACAGATCGCTTTCTCTCAGGTAAAAGTTAAAACCAAGTCGCTTCACACAGGACTTTTGCACAACCAGGGCAGAGTGCAGTATATTACTTCAGATGAGTTTACCATTGTTGTTCCCCTGTACATCTCAATGTGGCATGTGTACGGTGCTACATCTAAATGAGTATGCATGTGCACAGATCTTTTGTTTGCATGTACTTAGCATCTTGGAGAAGGGACAGAACTAAGCAAAGCTTATAAAAAAAACTGGAAAAAGGGAAAAACTAAAAGTAAGCTATTTTTAGCTCTGTATAAGCAACATTTCACTTGTTTTAAAATAATCTTTATTGGAAACTGCTTGGAATATAAACATACGGACATTACAGTCCTTTGCAAAAGGTTTGTCTGTGCACTGCTGAACTGCTGGTTTATGCTGAGAAACTGTCATTTTATACTCTTAAAAATAATGAAAAGGAATTAGAATTGCTTACCAAGCTATAAATTAATCCTGGGGTACAGTATAGTTCTTGCAAACTGCTTGATCACGTACAACTTGTTGGTATCTCACGCTTACCAGTTCACTAGGATATTAGCTTGCAAATCCAGAAGTGTAGTAAGTATGTATCACAGAACTTGTAAAGCAAGTTGGAATTAGATGTAAACGTACTTTTCAGTGTTACTTCTGCTGCTGAAAGGAGATGTTGTTGCCATGACAACAGGGTATCAGGCTTTTGGGTAAAACTGAATTATCTACCCCACTGCTTATTTAAATCACAGTTTGTAAGCAATTTTCTACAGGTTTTTCGAGTTCTGGCTGTCTTCTGATGCTAGTTGAGATGAACCACTGATTTGGGGTTTTTTGGTTTTTTTTTTCAAGAAAAAGGGACTGTTTATGTGCATACCTATCATGAAGTAGGGTTCTGTAATGGGAACTAAAATCAGTAGTGGCATTTAGAAAAACATGGGGCAGCTTGTACCTACCGCTTAGCTTGATGTAACCAAGAGTAAAATGCAAATGTCTGCCCCTTCATTTTCCATTATTTTCTTTTGCATGTATGGAGTGTTTTGCATACCTGTGACCTCTCAATTAACATTATTTATATCTCAGTAAACTGCCATGCTACTTTTCCAGATGTCCTAATCCTTTATGTAAATGAATTTATTAAACCCAGCCACCAGCCTCAGTGAAACCTGCCAAATCCACTGTGTCTGGACTCACACGCTCCATAGACTAAGCTTTATTTGCATAAACTTGTTCTGTAAGTGTAATCTTACTTATCATCTGCAGAGTTAAAGTTTCACTAATGTAAATCCCTGACAAATCAAGCACAGATGTAACTGCTTGCCCCCAGGCTCAGCCTGTCAGTTCACTGCCACCCTTGTATCTTCCCCCTCCAACCCCTCCACGATCCCCCCCCCACCCTGCGAGTGTTTTTTAGTACTAGTAGTCATTTAAAACTGTTTATGTAGATACATTGCATGTACTAAACATGACACTGAACGTTAGTCATTTGGGCTTTTTCCTTTTGATCAAACTGCCTCACAAAATAGTGTTGGCATGTAATTCTGGGTGTCTGCTTGTACCACCTGGAAAAATTTGCTCTGCCAGTCCCCAGGTGCCAGACAGATTGTTGCAGTTTGCTAGGCGATGTTCCAGATAAGGAGTTGAGCTCAATAAATGGTTAATGTAAGCTGGCAAATTCCACAAAGCAGCCAAGGAAAATTCAATCAGAGGGCAGCAGGGGGTGTAACTCCCTAAAACCACCAGAAAGAAGTGGATGATGGGGTGAGGGGATGATTCTTGTGCTTCATGTTCCATTGTCTGTGAGAAATGAAAATTCCCTCCCAGTCATAAAAACAGTAGATTTAAAACCAAAGCAAAATCTGCCAGCTCTTGAACCTTTTATGAAAAGGAGGAAAATGTTAGTTTTGAATTCAGAGGGTGTTGGCATACACTGGGTTTGTTTCTGATTACTTTAAGGTCTAAATATGTTTCCTTTGCTGGTACCCAGTTGCTATTTATTTGACTTTAGTCTTTGATCTCCCTTATGCTGGCACATCATAAAAAACATATTCCTGTTTGAGTTCTATATTATGCAGTTAGTCTCTGCTTGGTATGTTCACCAGGCTGGTTGTACCTACAGAATAAGACTCTCTTTGTTTTTGATAGACTCCAGGTGTTTATCACTATAACTTACTAATGGATTTGACCACAGAATATGCATGCAAGAAGCAAACTGAAAAACTAATGGCAAAATTACTGGTTTGATAATCCAATGGCCTGCCATACCGTAACCACAGGAACCACACACGTGCATGCATGCATGCACACATGCACACAGAGTGAGTTTTGTAAAAGCAGGGATCTTTTGCTTACTGAGTTTTCCTCAGATGGAAATTAAGTTTTGCTTCAGATTTATTTGTCACTCTGAGTTTTCTTTGAAAGCTTTCCAAATTTAAGCCCTGCTCACTCAATTCCATGCGATAGTGCATTTTAGGAAGGTTCTGCATCCAGCTGAGGTACCGCAGTTCCTACAACTCTGCTCCTTCTCCCTTGCAATTCCAAGAAAAGGGAGCATTCCTATCAGCCTGCCCAACACTGGCAGCTCCAGCTAACTTGTTTAATCCACGTTGCAATGGCTTGGGGGCTGCAAATGTTAACTGTGGTATCTTGGGTGAGGAGCCATAGCATCGTACCATGTATTAACCCCACTGCTTTGCAATAGCCAGAGATGACTTTTTTTTTCCAATTCTGGTGAACCCAACTTTTCTAATAGGAAATTATAGAAATCCCACTTTCAAAAAATTCCTTATTCCTATACATACCACCAAATGAGAATTGCCTGTTTAAGTGCAGCTATCTCACCACTTTAACCCAGAAATAATCTGTTGTTGAGTTCTTAGGAGGATGAATTTGTAGCAAAATAGCCAAACATACCTACTTGCAAAGCCAACAGAAGAGTTTCCTCTGTGGTTCTGCTAGAAATGCAAACGATTTTGTATGCTTTTGTCTTTGGCATATGATGCTTATAGGAACAACAGCTGAAGTGCAGGCTGGAGAACATGCTGTAAAGGTCAGAGCAGCAGTGGCAACACTGTCCTCTGTCACCCCTGAAGTTAGTGCTGATTGTAATGCTAAATATAAGATAAATGTTGGAGGCACTCAGTTAGGGTATGGTGTTGAGGCTGAGGAAACTGTACCTGCTAGGAACCTGGTTCACAAGCAGCTGGTTTTGTTGGAGACCCTTGTTCTCGGTCCCGCACTGCTCACAGAGCAAGGAGCTGTATTGGTAAGCTTGTGCCCTCACTGCAGCTTCTTCACCAACCTCTGTTATGACCTTGGATCAAAAGACTGAGTCAGAAACACCACCCAAGCACTGCTATTTCCTGAAAACTGTGTTGGTATTTTGCACTTTTGTGGTCAGTATTACCATTATAACACTTACAGATGCCATATAAATTGAATACACTACATGAGAATGGCATTTTGTCACCAACAGCTCCATGTTAGGAAATTCACACTTTGCAGCAGTTCTTCACCACTCAAAAGCCAGATGGTAATTCACTACCCTAATCTAATAAAAATAAAGACCAACATTTATAACTATTTCCCCATCAGATTATATAGGCCTTCGGCAATGAAAGCTGATTTGAATTTTTTGTTCAAACACATTGTACACAAATCATATCCTTTCAGTGCTCAGAATCTTTTCCCTTGTATCCAACATTTGATGTTTTGAGATTTTAAAAGTAAATTTCAGATTGGTTCATTGATTAAGTTTAATGAGCGAGTTCCTTAAGAAATGCAAAATTTATCTTGGGTTCGCTTGAACACAGATAGTTTCAAAAATTAAGCTGCACATATTTGTTCTGTATATGCCTATACACACAGGCGAAATCACATACAGGTGAACCTTGCATGAAACTGGTTTTAAGCGAGATGCTATTAATGACCTTGTCATAGTTAGAATTAAGGTTAAGTCTTTAATAAGTCATTATTAAAGGTCATTAATAAGTGATTTCACTGTGAAATCAGAGGTAACCCAACCATTTCTCACAGATGAATTTTCATTTCTTCGTTCTATTGTTTGATGATTTCCATACCTTAAAAAGTAGGGATGCCTTTTGAGTCTAAATGTGATGCTGTATTTACTGGCTTCTTTAGAAAATTAAATTTTTATCCCAGTGTATGCCTATGTACTTTCAATTTTACATTCAGCTTAACATAGTTGTCTAAGAACCATAGAAGTGACGAAGTTTAAAAGTGTATAGAGAAGACTCTCAGAATAGACTTATCACACCGAGGTTCAGATTTACCCCATTTATACCTGCTAAATATTAAACACTGATGTTTTGCTATTTTTATCTTTGGCTGCAGCAGAGGTTTCTCTCAGAGGTCAAACATGCTTTCTGTGTTGGTTACTCGTGCTGTCGCCATGCTGATGCGGGGTTTTAGCTAACACCCATGGGCTTGTCAGGCTATTTCCATTAGGAGGTGAAACTGATGCGGCAATTCAGCGTATTAACAAGGAATGCATGGAAACCCTGTTTTGAGCAGTATAAGGAAAACAAATGACAACAGTCAGTTTCCTTGCAAACAGTTTGTAGGACTCTCTTTCTACTGGATCCCGAACGTTTGACAGTCACAAATGCTTTTCTGCCTCTCTCAAACAGTCAATTTGCCAAAAAAGTAGTCTCCTGGTTCCCAAATTATGATTCGATTCCAAGTCTGAGCCCAAGTTTCAGTCCAAGTCCCAGTCCCCTCCTGCAGCGTGGCTTTGGTTTTGGACAGGTCCTGGTGATCTTGTCTCAAACAGTGACTGCTATTATTTCCAGCTACTCGTATAGAAAATGACTTTAATTCCTTGGACATGAAGGAAGTCAGATTAGCCTCTGGCTCTTCTGTTATCTGTAGATCAGGTACAGCTGAAGGCAGCTATTAACATTTCTGAAAGAGTGGAGAAGGGAGGGCCAGGAACTAGGGCAGTGAAGGAAAAGACAAAGAGAAAATAAAGCGGCCTAAGGGAATGGAGCAATGACAACAGTTCTTAGGTCCATGTGATACAAACAAAAATAATGTATAGAAAAAGGCAGAGCTATGAGGCATAAAAGCAAAGAAAAAAGGAGTGCTTACCTGTCTTTTAAAACACTTTTTTTTTTTTTCACTTGGGAAGGTGAAGTCCTACCCAGAAATGAAAAAGCAACAAAAGCAGTTGATTTTATACAACATACTGCACAGCACTATCAATCCCTGCTTATGTTCCTTCCTACCATGACACTTTAATTTAAAGGAGAAAATCTAATTTCCTGTGCCGATTATATATCCAGTTAATTCCAAACTCTCATGTAACAGTTAAAATTGCTGACAATTAATAGAGGAGGCACAGCTCTGCTGGTAATGCTTAGACCCATTCTCACTGAATCACTGAATAATTTAGGTTGGAAAGGACCTTGGGAGATCACCTGGTCCAGACCCCCAGCTCAAAGCAGGGCCAACTTAGATCGTGTTGCTCGGGAGTTTGTCCAGTCAAGTTTTGATATCTTCAGGATCAGAAATCCCACACCCTCTCTGGGCCCCTGTTTCAGCCATTGACCACCCTCATGGTAAAAATATTTTCCTAATATCTAACCAGATTTTTTTTCACGTTATAACAAGTGCTGTTTGTCCCCTGCCTTACTGCTGTGCACCTCTGAGGAGAGCCTGGCTCTGTCTTCTCTGCACCCTCCCATTAGGTGGCTGAAGCCAGCAGTGAGCGCCCCAGAGCTGTCTCCAGGCTGAACAAGCCCATCTCCCTGCCTCTCCTCCCACACCAGGGGCTCCAGCCCTGACTGCCCTGGTGGCTCTCCACTGGCCTCACTCCAGTATGTCAATGTCTGTCTTGTACTGGGGAGCCCACGACTAGACACAGGACTCAACTGTAGGCTATACTGGTGTGAACATTTCCATAGAAGGACTTTTGGTGGTATTTAAATTTCCTTGCTCTGAGACTGGGTGTGAATGCTCTGTTGCATCCCTACAGGGGACATAACGTACCAGGCTCTGCACCAATTCCCTCAGGAGAGAAGCTTAAGACATACGGGTTAGATGGATCTGGGGATGGTTCCTGAGGTATGTCATCTGCTGGTGGCCAATCTGGACATGCTCCCTTGTATCACAAGGGACAGAAAAGACATCAGTGTAGATGATACAGCCTCTACTAATCAGTGGTGTGCAGACTTTATCCTCTCAACTTGCAAAATAAATCCCAACAAAATTCTTAACTTTAGACCAGGCTTCAGAAAACATAAATGTCTTTTCTTTTTGGGCATCATCAATGACAGAGAAATCTAAGTAAAGGAAATATCTTTACCTATCTATACCTTGTTCCTACACATACAGTGTTGTCTGGAAAAACCAGGAAAATGTGTCTCCCATGCTCATTATCCTTAGCATCATACCTGTGCTTAAGGAATCTCAGCGTCTGAGTGAGTGGGATATGAAAGTAAAACTTCAGTGCACTAACTGCTGTAACATTTTGTAAGCCTATCCAAAATGCATTATCCAATGGGATCTTCTCCAATAATAAAAATAAAATTTACTGAAGAAGTGCTATTAATTTGCCAAATATATGTCTGCCTTTTGAACCTCTAATTGATCTATAGATGCAAATTAATGCCTAGTATTCGATTGCGGCTGCAAACTCTGAATACTTGTGACTAAATTTTCTTTATGGGTATTATAAACATCAGCAGACACTTTTTGAAAATGTACTGGTAAATCTCAATAAGGTAGGCACCAGCTAGTCTGTTAAAAACTTAGTAGGTATTTCTCTGAACCAATTCTCATATTTAAGAATTTTTTCAATCACTCTCTTCTCTTTAGAGGTAGATCAGAGAGAGCGTCAGTTATTAGTAGTGTTTCAGTAACTATTTAAAAGAGTAAAAAACCTTTCTGCTTAGTTTACAAGGAGGAAAAATTGCTGTACATATCATCCAGTTTTATGTATAACAGGCATCATTTACAAGGCAGCATTTACTACTAGCTGCCACCTAAACTTGGTTACTTCTCTAATGCTGCATGACCCTAGGTAATGGTTGTATTTACAGTGGTAAGTGGTATGTGCCCTGTGAGATCTGATATGTACCTCAACATGGCTGTTATGTGATCCTGGGGGTTTCCGATAGTGTCAGGTGCTTATCATTCTTGTTCTTGTTCCTCCTGTCATCTGGAGTGGTAGTTATGGAGACCCTGGAGGCAAATTAGAAAATAACAGCTTAACACTTATATCAATGATGCAATCAAACTGAATGATTTAGGTGTCCTGGACAAGGAGAACACATTCATCCAACTCTCTCTGCAGCACTGATTGACAGAAAAATGTATTTTAGTCATTAAGACAAAGAAGATTTTGGGTAGACTTCTCAAGAACAGAGTCTCAGGAGCTCAAGACTGTGTCAAAAGCACCATGTGATCAAGCCTGTACTGTTGCTATTTAAATTCCAGTACTCATGGAGCTTTGGTACTTGCATATCTTCAGAGTCAATTTTTTGGATGTTGTTGAAGATGGGGCTTCAGAGAATGAAGTCCTTGTGAAAATTCTAGCTGCAAGACCTCACAGAGCAGAAATCCCATCCTTTGAATAAAAGTATGGCTTTTATAAGCCCTGGTGGCCCATGTTGGCCAAACACTGACCTTTGGGTGCAACTTGTGCCTCTAGGAATGCACCCCTTGTTGGGCACTGCAGCCGGGTAGCTCAGGAGTTGAACCTGGAGAGACTAGGATGATAGGCAGGGTTTGCTCACCTCTCATGGTCACCCACAGTTTGGTTTTAATATTTGCTGTTTCTATATTTAGTCTTTACATTTTAAAGTACTTCTAAAGCTGATAATTAAATTGCCACATGTGAGCAACTCAGCTCTTGGGCTGAAAAATGGTGTCTTGGTATGATAAATACTGTTGGCAATTGCTACATGCAAACCTGAAACCCCTTGAGAAGCATAAAACCCAAGCTGGTGTGGGGGAATGGGTTTCATGAGCGGGTGACCAGTGGACTGGCTGCTGCTTTCACTTGCCTTGCTAGGCAAAAGGGTGTGAAGTCCTTGTTTCACAGAACTAGGAGCTTGTGTGGTCATGGAAAGTAAACAGCAGAAAACCAAGCTATTTTTAAGGGGGAGGGGAGCTCATTAGTTTGTCCTGAGCCTAACCCTGGTGACCCAGACTGCCTATCCACAGCCTGGTGGCTGTCAGCCCTGTCCACCTCACCCCTTCCCGGCAGAAACCGCTGCCAGCTGCGGCATCAAAGCACCCTGGGAAGCACCGTCCTTTCTTGCTGCCCACTGCTCCCGTCGTGGCAGGTCAGGAGTGCGCTCAGGAGAGCCCTGGGGTCTCCAGCCCCAGGACACCCTGCTCCCAGGGTGGCCCTTGGGACTGGTAGGGGGACCCATCCTGCCAGGTGCCCCAGTGTCAAGCACACTTCAGCCTTCTGCAGTTTCTCCTCCAAAAAAACCCACGCTGCTGCTGTGCTGGCTGTCAAATATCTGCAAAGTTTCCCGGCCGCTTCTGTAGGGTCTTCCAAGCAGTGACGGGGGGAGCAGCAAGAGGATGTTTGTTTTAAAAAGTGAAGGGGAAGCAATATTTGGCTGTAAGCGTATCTGGGGGTGGGCAGACTGGTGAAGCATGCAGGTTGTATTTCTCAGAGTTGAACGGGAACAAGACAGCAGTGGAAACAAAGCACTCTTTAAGGAAATAAAGAGAGAATTAAAGCTGAAAGAGTCCTTAGTGTAGCATTTTGAGTTTATGAGGCGTTTCCTCTTGCTGATGAATATGGATGGCTGAACTTTTCTGCACATTGTTGTTAAAAATGACTGGAGTACAACTACAAATAGCTGTCTGTTCTCCCGTCTGCAAATTCCAAACACAAAAATGCAAAATTTCGCTTTGGGTTCAGTGTCACATCCCCTGTGAAGCCAATGGAAATGGTATAGTTTACACCAACATAAAATGTTACCCGCAGTCTGGATTGCTAAACCACTAGGGTAAGTAGTGAGAAAACTTATTTATAGACATTTCAGTGACATCTAGAAGACTTTCCTGTGGCTCTGTTTCCAAGCATCTTCATTTGCTTATTGTGCACTTTTCTGTAAATACAAGTTTTAGTTTCACAAATCTTTTGGACGGTCAGTTTTAGCAGGGTAGCAGGCGTTTCTTTTGCATAACAACATATGTTTATTGACTCTATGAAATGATTTCAAGTACATGGAAAAAAAAGTTAAGAATAGTTAAGTCATCTAGACCAAGAACTGGGGCAACAGTGGAACTTCAATGACCAGTTGCTCTACTGAAACCACAGATTCATGACCATTGAATAAACCTTTGAATATGTGCCAAGAATAAATCTGATTAAATTTGTTGGCCAAGTGGTTCAATACAAACTGATCATCCAGAGAAGCTTGGAAATACTAACATTTGATTTACACAAAGTCAGGATTAATTTGAGAGGTTAACTGGATAAAATTTGGCAATGCATGTATTCAGGAGGTTAGACAAGGTGATCTAAAAATCTGTTCTGTCTTCAACCCTGTGAATCCTTATGTAGATACTTAACATGACACACTGGTGCATCAGCTTACAAGAGTCACCCTTGAGCTTCTTTTTGATGACAATAAAATGTGTTCTTTGTCTGTCTTATTTTAAAGAGTATTTTTCTAGCCCTTGTGTTGTTCCTGTCCTTCCTTTCCTAAGTCACCTTGGAGAGGTCACCTTAGGATGAGGTCCAGGGGCTGCCTCAGTGCTGTTGAGGGGGGCCTGAGGGGCCAAGCTGCAATGATGGGCTCTGTCCACCTCTGCTCAGCTCTGCTGGGTCTGCACAACCCTGCAGATATTAGAGGAGAAGGCTCATGAACATCCCATGCTTGGAGGGCTCCCTAGGCAGACTTGCCTACTTTTTGAAGAGTCCCCCAGCTTAGGACCCATCATTCAAATCTTTTTTAGCTTAGAGAAAAATGCTTTTTAAACTTAAAATTAACTTTAAAATATGAACATGTGTTCAGAGGGCCAAGGGAGGGGGGGCAAGACTGGGCTAACACAAGCTGGAAATGTCAAAAGAAGTGTGCATTAGGCTGCACTGTTGAATCACTTGGCTATTTAATCTCCAGTTATGGGGCAAGAAATCCCTACGCAACATGCAGGAGAGTTTGACAGGAAGTGAGACGGGAGAAAATGAATTGTTGTGTCTTGTGATATGCTGTATGCAAAAGTGAGCCAGGGGTGAAAGGGTATGATGACAAAGCTGTTGGCAATTTAAACCTTGGCTCAGGCATAAAATAAATACATTATTCCTGATGGTGAAATTGAATGGTGCTGTCATGGATTCATTTTGTCTTCCTGGAGTTTTTCTAGCCCCTTCTCTTTCACCTGACCCATGGCATTCATATCTGCATGCCGACGTGTCAAAATGCTCTTTGAACGTGTCAGGTTGTGAGTGCACTTTAATTGCAACCTTGGCTGCATGTGTTTTAGCTGAACTCCACATCCAGATCCTATTAAAATCCACAAATTTCGGAGGGCATTTTATCAGGCCCTCTGCAGATGGCACTGATTAGGTCAGTTCTGGTTTGGGGCATGGTACCATTTGTGCCCTGCCTTTTACACTGCTTTAGCGTGTGAAGGGCTCACCAAACTGGCCAGGAGGGTGGTATGGGCTTTATACATGGCTGGAAACAGGATCCTTAAAATTCATGAGAGGTAACATGCAGCTCATAGAGGAAAAAAGTAAAAACAACCCCAGAAACATCACAGCAATAATTGCCAGAAAGTGGGTGTGTTGTAAACACTACCTTCCTGTTTGTGTTACCTATGTTTTTACACTTTCATGCTTTTTTCCACACAGTCTGCTTTCTCTCCTCTTTCCTCGATAGTTTTCACATCTAAAAATGACGCCTTTTGTCATGTTGTAGATATTAGTGCAGGAAAAGTCTCTGACTGCTAGCCTGGCTTCTCCTGCAGCACCGAAGACAGGGATTTCCTCTGGGTGCAGGAGAGGTAACCTCTGTTTGCACGCGACTCTGCTCCTAGCTTTCCTGCTCCTTTCAAGACGTTTCCTTTTCAGTTTGCACCAGTGGCTGGGGGTAGAATAAAGGGAGCAGGTTGATATTTTCATTTGGCTAACCCCCTCCCCCAATTTTGTTTGCTTATCTAAGGCTTATCTGAAACTTTATGGGCTGGAAGATAAGCTGGAAAATCACAAAATCAGATGTTCTTGGGAGTGCTTTACTGCTTTCTGGGCTTGGTGTGGCTGGACATACCGCAGACACAGCTTGTCGCACAGTGTTTTGGTAGCTCTAGCTCCTTACAGCCATCTAGAGCCTGGCTACATATGAAAAATTAAATAAATGAAATATTGGTGGAATTTCATAAGCGCTCTGAAGAGGCCGGCACTGCCTGCAGCTTTGTGCTTGGGTTGCTTCTTGTTTTCCCGGGAAAGGCTGACCACTCCTTGCTCTCAGGGCACTGCAGAGTGAACGCAATGCTGCTGGTCGCGATGGGCCCTCGCTGCTGCTCCCAGGACCTGCGCTCTGAGCCAGCCATTTTGAAGTCCAGGTGTAAAATGGTCTCAAAACCCCCGCTACTTATATTTAAATTCCTTATAAAATATTTGGTGCCAAGAGGTTATTGTGGCTGTGTCTTGGTTTCTTATGGATCTTAATGGGGGGAAAAAAAAACTTTCAGCCATTTCACTAAAAATATGTGGAATAGGATTAGCCTGCACCTTGTAAAATTTTATTTTAAGAAACTAAGGCCCTGATCCAATCACAATGAGGTCAGTGGGACGCTTTCCACTGATTCAGTGGGCCTTGGATATGGCCCTAAGACATTATTTTCAGTAACAAGGACTGTGAGAAATGTATCTAATATTAGAAATTTATTGTTTATATTCTTTCTATAATTAAAATGGCCAGCTGCTGTAAAAAGGTTTCCTCTGAGCTGAATGTCTGCATGCTAAATTTGAGCCTGAAGGAAAATTAAAGATGTTGGCTCTTGGCAACAAAGGCTTTCTGCACAATGATCCAAGCAGCATGGTTTCTCAGCTATCCTATTCCACAAGGCACCACTGCGAGACATTTGTCCAAGTCCTCCACGGCCTCCTCCACAAACACGGCAAGAAGACTGCAATCAATGAGTAGATTTGGACAAGCCATTTACATGACAACATCATGACAGGGGTGTATGTGACTGATCTGATCCACACCTGATTTGTGTTGGTTTTGGACAGACACAACTGAGTCTGCCCTGAAAGTAGTTTCTACTTCTTTGTGGTCCTCATGGCCTGAAACCTTGAAAGACTGAGGCGCTTGCTGTCGACACCAGGTGTACAGGCAGCCCAGGCCTCCAGACAGATGGAGACTTGCTGGGGAAGCAGATCTTTGCCAATATCTTTAGTAAATAAAAGGAACAGCTTGGGTAGACTGGGACCATTTGTATGCAGGCAACCGACCAAGATAATTTTTCCTTTTACAGCTGCTAAATAATGGGGCAAAATTACCATCTGTGTCCACCATCCGTGTCACCCATGCATGGTGTGGACAGTGACTCTAGGCAGGAAGCAGCTTGTGGGACTGAGGTACAAGATCCAAACTGGAAGGCATAGAAGAAAAGAAGAAAGGAGGGAAAAAGAAACCAATGAGGGATGACCTCCCTTTCGAGGGATGAGGGTCCTCTGAGAGCACTGAGGGTCACCCATTCCTCTGCAAGGAGCCAAAGTGCTCCCAGGGCAGCTCTCAGAGACGGTCAACATGGCTGGGCATCCAAACACACCCAAACCCTGAGCAGCGGCAACAGGGAGTAACAGCTGAGCCACCTCAGAGGGGTTTGGGCAGGGCACAGACTCATCCTTGGTGCAGGCTGCCAAGTGCTGCCCCGAGGAGCCAAGCAGGTTTCCCTTGCCAGCCATGGCCATCCAATGCTGCCTTTGGTCTGGACATCAGCAGGGGCAAGAAAAGCCTGTGACGGCAACTGCACCAGCCAGCCACAGGAGTGCTGAGCCGAGAGCTGCCCAGGAGGTGGTGGTCTCCCCTACTGCTGAGCATTCACCCCTTCCAAGCTGCTATTTTATTGTATTCCCCACCTCCCCTTTCCCTCCTGTAAAGTCACGGCTGTGTAAACCCCTTTGTTTAAACCCCTGTGCCTGCCTGGCGAGGTGTTGCTCATTCCTGAGTGCTCCTGAAGAGTTATGTAGCTTCCCGAGTTTCTGCATGGGAGGCCTCAGCAAGTGCCGTTTCAGCAGTTTTCACAGGAATACCTGGAAGCTGAATCAGTCCTTCTTGCTGTCCAAGAGGGAAGAAACACTTCAAACACTGATCCTTCTAAAAAGTTAAATTTCAGCCCATCTCAGAGCAATCTGGATAATGTTGGGCAGGAATCATATGTGCTTTATTTCCTTTGTTCATTGAATCCAACTGCATGCTCCAGTCAATACTTCTGTTACAGCTCTCGCTAACATACCAGCTGAAGCCAAATTCTGATCTCACTCCAGCTTCACACCTGAGTGACTGCATCTACTGCAGCTTTATTGAAAGATATGGGATCTATTGGATGCACATTGATATCGGTGAGCTGTTACGCACACATAACCAGTTCTATTGGAGTAAGTAATGGCTCACAGATTTGAATGAACTTCAACATTTGCCCATTAAGCATCACTTTAACCTCTTTACCTTTTGAACATATGTCGATTAAGTAATGCTTTGGATATTCTAGAGAGATGGCTTCGGTTTTAATAGATTTCCATATAAAATGGGACATCCCCTGTGTTTGCTTGATCTAGATCATATTTTATAGTAAATATTTGGTATCCAGAGATTTTTAAAAAATGAATTATTATTACTACAGTGCATCCAAAGCTTGCTCAGTGCTCTATTAAGACCCCAAAAGCCAGAGTGATAGGGGAGTAGATTCCCTGAAAACTATGCCTATTTTACTCATATAAAATCAACAAATGCAAAAGTTAACACTAAAGATGAGAAAAATCTTATCTGATGTCACCAAACTAGTCTTTCACAATAGATAAGCTAAGCAATGTTGCACATAGCTGATGCAACAACACAGACAACAATAAATAGGAATGTCTTTCCACTTATTTATCGTGCATCACTGTGCATGGTTATATGCCACATATTGAAACAGTTTTGCATGCTGTCTCAGAGAAATGGATCTTCACTTCTGATGGAAACATTTGTTGTTGACATTTGAGAAATGGAATATTTAAACTTAAAATTAATTTTTAAGGTCTTTTTAAAAAAGGGATCTTCATTATGTTCAACGAAGACATGCAGAGTGTTTAATCACCACTTGTCTTGGAACAGTTCTTGAGTGAGACTGATACCAGCGCACCACCCTTAGATTCAGGTCAAAGTAGCATGTTTGCTTCAGCTAGTGTTGTGTGGGGGCTGCGACGAAAACCCCAGTTCCTTCTCTCTGTTGTTCATCCGGTCGCATATCCCCATCCTTTTTTGTGCTCACATTACTGCTCATCCAGCTGTGCAGTGCTGGAGGAGCAAGGCGCAATGAAGGGCTGGGTGAGGGAAAGCTGATTTTCAGCTGGATCAGTTCCCTGAGCAGCTCCCTGCAGAACTGAACAAATGACATACAGCCGCAAGGGCACAACCAGTTTTGGGTAGACAAAGCAGGGGGAAGGGACCACCCCACCCGCCCCCTTTCAACACAGCTCAGACTTCTGGAATAAAATAATCATGGAACTTCAGCCGCAGTCAAGCAAACAGAATTACCTGCTGAGGCTTGGTTTGTGGGGGAACAGAAACAATAAAAATTGAAAGGAAGCTATAGGGTTTGATGAGGTTTGTCTATGTTTGGCAAAGACTTTTTCCTTTCTTAGAGTTTCTTGGAAATGTCTTCAAAACATTCCAGGCTTGGTTTTGCTCCTTAAATACTCTTCAGTGTTTTATTTAAACGGTGAAGAGCCAAATTCTTCCCTCAGATATGCATGCAAAAACTCCCACATTAATCAGAAGATTTGTCTGCACATATCCTAAGTGCAGGAGGTTTCTTTTTTGGTATGTGCTTTGTTTCCTAAGGAGAAGTAAATTCTAAGCACAAGCTTCCTCCTATTCACACAGAGGAGAACAAAATTTTGTGTGCTTCCAACATGTATTGGGGACCAGTTGCTCTCACCCAACAGGGAGCACTAACATATTTCAGAAGAAGCCCCAGTGGCTACAAAAAGACTGCCCACAGAGTGCAGGGTATATCAGGACAGTTAAAATGGGGAGTCCTACCCTCTGATTTATGAGATGTGATGAAGAGGTAGGAAGAGCTGCATATAAGAATGGGATAGGACATTAATTCACTGAAGAGAAATTGGTACATCATATTTGATTTAAAATGCAGGGACTGAAACGCTAATGTAGGTCTTCAACCTCCCTGATAAAACACTAGTGGACTTAAAAATAGGTTTTAAAAACTGAGCTGCTGTTTTGATTTGTAAAGCAAGTTAAACCAAACTTGACAATAAGGCATGTGCTTTAGATTTCCCTGGTTTGAGGCACTGTTTACTCTGGCAGATATATCCTTAAGTGAAGCTTTTTTTCCCCCCTCAAAGCTGTTACATGGTAGACTGATGTTGGCTGACCCTGAAGCAAAAATTTGAAAACAGCACATTTATTTTCCTCCTAATGCTAAACACACATGCCATGCAGCATTTTTTGGTCTAGCTGGAAAATCTTCAAATCTGGACTATTTGTCCCTTTTACCCTGACTTTAATGTTTTCATGAATACAAAAATAACATAACGAACTTGGGGGACAGGAGCGTGTGTGTTTTACAGCGGGAGCACAGCCTGTAATTTGCAGGCTGCAGACTGGAAGGGGCAGACGGGAAGAGCCGATGGGTCAGCCCGGTCCCGCGCCGTGCCGGTGACAACGGGCTTTCCCCCATGCCTCAGTGCCCAGCAAAGCTCCCAGAGTGCCGCCGGCCAACTGGGCAAAATGTTAGCAGAACTGTAAATTCACTTCTCGGTCATTAGCTTCCTTATAACACAGGCATACAAAACCCATTAACCCTTCCAGCGCTTAACTGTGTGATGTGGCAGGAGGGGCCAGATGACTTACCATCCTTTTCTTCAGTTAGGAGCAAATGTTTAGCCTGTGGCAAAACTCATGTGGTTGACACTCATCTTTGCTACTGCCCAAAAAATCCCTTGGACAAAAATCAACTGGCAGATCACTGCCTGCAATATTGATGATATTTAAGGACAGCTCTGAAGGAGGATTACTTTTTAGGACGTAGGTATTGCTGTGCTAGTTTAGACCCCAAGCTACAGAGATTTTGCAGCGGCCATATGCGATTGCCTCTTTTTTAACAGCTTTCATGGAGGTATAAATGAAGCTGGCATACCTGTAGAGCCACAATCAACCTCAGAGACACTGATTTCTCTCTCACTGGAAGCCCATTTACAAGGTCCCCTAAGTCTTCCAGGAGTCAGCTGAGGGTGTCAGGGTGGGTTACCGGAAGAAGGAGCACATGAGCTCATTGACTGAAGTTGCTAATGGAGTAGCAGTTTGGATAAAACACTGGGGGTCTGTTCCATGCAATTCTTGAATGGATTTGACTGGGTTGGACTTCAGCTAAATGGATTAAATTGTTAAACCAATTTAAGAATGTCCATGTTCAGAGATGAAAGAAGTTGCTTAAATTGGTGCCAACCCTCACATCAGTAAAGAGGGAAAAAAGATTTAAGAAAGAAGGCCTTATAAGAGATCATTCCTCTTGATGAAATTTCTAACTCTTTGCCAATGCTAACTGAAAGGAATGAGAAAAAATCCTCTGGAGACCTTGTTGCAATTAGTTCCTGTTTGCAAAGAATCTGGGCCTGTGTTGCACTAGGGCACTCAGTCCAACCATTTTTTAAATTTTTTTTTCATAGACTGCACTGCATCTCATTAGAAATGCCCAGCTGTATTTTTCTCTCTCTTTCACAGCCATACACATCACTTTTCATCCTGTCCTTTTCATCACCTACTACTTCTATATCAAGTAAAGCAAGTGAAAATGTAGCACAAAGAAATCTCTTACATATTTAGCAGATTTCTCCTGCTGTTTAGCAGCTGGAAACACAGAGGTTAATGCAGCACCTTGAGACACAATGCTGTGAGCATCACCCGTGCTGATATTCTGCAACCATTAGTAGCGCATGGACCACAGTTCAAGCAGTTCTGTTATATGGTACCCAGGGACCATGGATCTGGTACATGCAATCTATTACTGTATTGTAGAGAGCCAGGCTGACTTTTACCTGTCTCCAAGCTGGTGTATAAGCTAGCTCTAGCCTAGAAATTATACGGCTGCCTTATTGCAAGCAAGAGCGATAAAGGGAATCTTACCGTGTTGCCACAGATTCTAGATTAAGTCACTGCTACAGTGTTAGAGCGAAATCTGCTAGTCCTCATCTATGTAGACATATCTCCAGTAGGTTATAGGGGAAACCTGGAAGACCCCCATAGATCATTGTGGCTTTGAATAATATGCACACTAAAAGCTATGGGGCCAGTCACATAACCGTTCTGTCAGGACTGTAGCTAAGGGTTGTCCATGCATTACTGTTAAAACCATGAGTATCTCATGTTTTTCTCCTATGGGTCTGGCTAGTAGAGATGCTGATAGGGTAGGTGTTCATTTCTGGTCCCCCTTGGAAGAGCTAACAGGAGGACTGCAGTCCACTTGGTCAACCATTCTGTAGGCAGGAACGATTGCGGAAGTGCCCTGAGGAGATGAAAGGAGTGCAACCAGTGTGACAGAACACACTGCCAGCCTGTGTTGGAAAAAAAACATGGCAAAAGACACTTGCAGTTTTCTACCTTTACATTTTGCAAGGATAAAATGAGGTCGTAGTCAATATAGATTACAGATTATCAATAAAATATTGCCTTTTTTTGTTTCTTTTTTTTTAAAGAGTAAAATTCCCACTGTTGGCCAGAATTTCAACGGCTTCAGTAAAAGACTTGCTCTCAAAGGCAACAACTAAACCAATATGTGCTAGTGTCCTTGAATGAAGAGATGTGGCCTCTGAAAACAAGGTGTGCATAACAGTACCCTTCTGTTCTGTAGCTTAGCAACTCGGGATGTAAATGGATACCCTTCAAAAGGAGATTTCCCATTTTAATTGGCAAGAACAGAGATCCATGTTAGAAAGTAGATTTTGTGTTCAAAGCTGTCCAGTGTAGATGCAATTATATTTGTACCAAAGTGCATTCGTTAGGGTTCAGTAAGAATTCGATGTTGGCTCCATTTTTATATATTTCTGCTGTCACATACGTATATACACATATACATCTTCATGTATGTTTGTAAGTATGTGTATGTGTGTATACATATAAAAGGTATGTTGTTGTTTAAAACTCCTTTTATATTTTGCTATATTATGGGAAGCATTTCCACACTGAATTTAACTCCTGTCCAAATAAAATAACTTGCTTCATTTTAATATTGAGGTTATTTTGTTTTTCATTCACTACATTTACAAATCAAATGTGCCATACTGAAGATTTTTTACATCCATATAATCAAAATGGAGCCACGGTTTCATTTGCTGCCAATATAAAATGACTTATTTTCTTATATTTACTGCCTAGTTGACTGATCTCTACACAGAAAAAGCAACAATCTCACTGGCTTGTGTTCTTAATAACTCTTCCAGTGAGACCAAATCAAAAGACAAATTTAAATCTCTTTACTGGTGTATCACCTTCTAGTTATTATGTAGAGTCATGATAGCTCATGCCTGGAAACAACCACCAAAAATAACATTTTCCCCTGGATACTGGGTTTTTATACATTTTTCTGATATCACATTAACACTAAGCAAGGAGCAAAGGAGACTGGAGGAGAGGAGGAGCCTGGAGAGCATGGCGCCATGTGGGCCAGTTAGACAAAGCAAGGAGGAGAGTGTGGGTGAACTGACCTACTGCGAGGCGAGTTGCATCGTGCATGCCTCGGCAGCTGTCTCCAAAAATAATTCCTTGGAATTATAGCTGGGACATGCTAAACATGCTAGAGTTAGTACCATTTGTAACAGATGTGTGGGTTATAATCATGTTTGTCCATGATGATACCTGCTTGAAGAGACCGTCTTACACCACCTTCAGAGCTGCTGCCACCTCAGGCAAGGACTGCTTTTATTAGCAATAAACTGTTTACCAGAAAAGGGTGTTTCAGTCACTGTCACCATTGATCTGAGTTTGCTGAACAGTTTTATTCAAAGAAGTCCGTTCGTATCCAGCTTCATGGTACTGATGGTTGGCAAGGTGATGATTTTTAGGGCAGTTTCCCTTAGCTATGGAGGGTTCCACCACTCCCTGCCTATACGCTCTGGGAGGTGGGGTGGGAGATGTTGGTTCCTATTCCCTCAGGGAAGGGTGGGAATCAAGCCCGAGAAGCCCGCAGTGAGTGCTGTGGAGATGAGACCTCTCACCTTTTTCCCTTGGCACCCCATTTCTGAGGGCTTCCAACCTCACATATAAGCTTTCCTAATATACTCTAGTTTAAAAGCTGCTGCTTTCATTTCTATGCTATTGAGTAAAAAAATAGCACACTTATGCATGGTGCCAAAATATTGCCCTTTATTTCAATTGCCCTGTTTCTGTTCAAAAGGCTTGAGCCAAATGGAGATATTTTGGGTTTTTCAGTTTAGCAAGAACCTCCCCAAAATTAATTTCATTCAGAGCAAAATATTGCCCTTTCTCACTCTCCTCCCCTTTTCGGCAGTGTTTTATTTAGGACTTCAGACAAACAAAAATTCAGTTATTCACTCAGCTCTGTTGAATACCAGGAGACTTCTTCTACCAAGCGGGACAGCTTTCTGTCAGTCCTTTGGCTGGTTATCTAAGGTAAGTGTCACTGTATTACCAGTATTTCATGTTTAGCGCTGGTGTTACATATTTTATTCCAAAGGATTTTCCTTTCCAAAGTAAATGACCAATTTTTAGTTGTACTAAAAATTTTTAGTTACACTAAAAATCAGTGCATCACCATAGAGCTCTGGCTGGCTCTGAGGTGGAGCCTAGCAGCCCCCTAAGGATCAAGACCAGCACGGCAGCTTGGGGGGGAAGACAAAGATTGTACCCAGAGGCTGCAGGAAGGACTGGACTGAAAGCACCCTAAGGAGTTTAACAACTCATGGGGTCAAACTTTCAGTTTCAGGTATCGTCCTACCTTGTACTGACTTGTAACCACAGGGGAATGATGGATTCAAGAGATAACTTAATTCAGATTTTGATTTGACTGCATGTACTGCTCCTTCTGTTGGAAACTTGTATCGATACATCACATCCGTTATGCACAATAACGGGAGCTTGTGGCAAGCCCCGCATCTCTGGTGCTCTCTGCCCTGGGTGCTAC
This sequence comes from Platalea leucorodia, assembly GCF_965183815.1. NCBI lineage: Eukaryota > Metazoa > Chordata > Aves > Pelecaniformes > Threskiornithidae > Platalea > Platalea leucorodia. Next base: position 65,865,781 of record NC_138825.1, on the reverse strand, counting down.
TTGTCAGAGGGACTTTGGCTGCTGCTCACCAGGAGAGAGACCTTACCACAGCCTGGAAATTTCTGCATTAAGCTTGGTATGGGTTCCCACTGGGCTCCTGGCAGCCCTGAGCACCCATCGCTGTTCAGCAGCCCCAACTGGGAGACCGGCTTCTTCCTTCCTGAGGGAGATGAGGGGTGAGCATGCATGCATGTGTACATGTGCAAGTGTGCACACGTGTGCGTGCATGTGTGTGTGTCTGACAAGCTAGTGCCAACTTTGTCCCTACCTCATTGGGATTGTGTTTGACAGTGATGATCCCCCTTAGTCACTCCAATTTTTCATGCAGTTTATGGAGCTGGGAAGATTTTAGTCACATCTTTCCTGCTACTGTTATTAACAGTGGAACAACCTAAAACATCTGCTTTCATGCTCCTTCTCTACATAAAGAGGAGTGATCCAACCTTGTTTGCTAAGGAGTTTATTTGCAGGGGACTGGGCCATTTCTTTCTCTCCTCCTGCCTGAGAGTGATTCACTTATTTACTTTGTTCTTTATAGCATGTTCCTGGCTTCTACCTTCCTTCTGTTAAAAGCCCCTTAAAACACTGAGCTAAAACCTTGCACATCATACATCTTAACAAGTCATAATCACATCTGGTTTGGTGTCATGGCTGGAATCAGCTATTCTTCCTGACTTTAGAAGCTGGATGTTGATCAGGGTTTAAGACACTGTGACACAGAGCCCAGATTGAATGGCACCTCTCTAGCCCTTGGTAATTTTAAGGCATTCTCCTGACACAGATGCAATAGAGGCTGGGACACAACAGTACCTTGGCTGCTTTACACTGAAATGGCCCAACAAGGAGTCATTGCATATCTTTGCAGTGTAAAGTAGGGGATATTTAAGGATGCGACTTTGTGAGGACTGATTCCACCTTCTCAAAGGTAGAAAAAGCCTTGGTAATAAGAAGTGCAGCTAGAATTAAAGAACCACATTCCTCTTTTTCAGGAGAGTAATGGATTCATCCAATGGTATGAGAATGCATACATTCCTTGTACTAAAACAATGTTGGTGATGTTCACTGATTTATCATTTATAGCAATAACTCTTTAATCAAAGTGTAATTATAAAATTATTTTTGACTGTTAAAGTGAATTTTGCTGTAATGGATAAGAGAAAAAGGAGATTTGTGCAAAATTATTTAGCACTCTCTGTTTTTTTGGGAAAGAGCCTGAGCCACAAAGTCTTGATCCATACCTAAACTTCCCAAGTGGGTGTTGTTTAATGGCTTTGATTCAGTCAAGGGAACAGCTTCCAAGTTCAGACCTTAGCTTCCCTAATAATCAAGGAAAGGGGAAATACGTCAGCTCTTGAGTCCACCCCATTTCTAGTATTAATCCACAGGAGACAAATGTTAATGAGGTGGGAAGTTCACATGCAGCTTCTCTGGCAGTGAAGCCAAGTTTGGAGATTATCATTTGGTGACTACCATCAGAGGTTGAGAGACCTCAGCAGATCAGTCCTACCTTGGTCTGCTAATGCAACTTTTGTAGAACCGTACTGGAGTTTAGGTTATTTCTGTGAGCTGGGTTAAAACAGTGCAAAACAATGAAATAAAACAAGGGAGGGAGTTGCTTGTTATTGTTGTTGTCCCAAGTTTTTCCATGGCTGATGAAGTCACTTTATCTCTGCTGCAGGATAAGAGCTCGCAGAGAATTAGTTGCCATTATCAGCTGTGTTTTGTGCTGCTACCTTGGATTATAAACCCTCTATACAGCTTCAGTCATAGCAGGTTAAGATAATATCAGAAGTCCAGTTTTGCTGTAGACAAATCCTTGGTCTGCTGCATAAAAAAAAAAAAAAAAAAAATCATCTAGTAGGAAAATTCGTTGGATTCTGTTAGGATAAATTAACAGGACAATATTTCTCTTTCGTTTATCTACAGTTTGTGTTAGTCTCTTCTGAGAAAAAGCAGTTTGATACTTCCCGGCAGAGAACTTCTGTGCTGGAGATTTCCTTTGTCTATTCCACCGGTTGCATCAGATAAAAATTAAGTGAAACATGACATACTGACGGTGAGACCAGCAGGCAGAAATTTGGCTGGGTCTTCAGTTACACTTAAATTTCTGCTAAGCATGTAATGAATTGTGGCAGCTGGGGGAGGTTAGTAAAATAAAAATAAAAATAAAAATAAAAATAAAAATAAAAATAAAAATAAAAATAAAAATAAAAATAAAAATAAAAATAAAAATAAAAATAAAAATTAAAATTAAAATTAAAATTAAAATTAAAATTAAAATTAAAAAAAAGCCTCAGACAATTAAAGCTTTTCTGTTACGATTTCATTAGGAAAGCAGAGCTGCTAACAGTGTCTTATTTTTATCAGTATGTTAATTTACCTTTGACTTTTTCTACTGAATAAAGACTACAAAAGTGCTGTTCAAATGTTCTTGGTGTGAATGTTTGATTATTGGTATTTATTTTACCTTGCTTTACAGAAGATACCTTAAATCATAATGATCAATCTCCTTACTATGGTACTGGTTACCGCGACTTCAATCTTACACACATTTATGACTGAAAATAACTGAGTTCAGTGGGATTATTTGCATCTGCCAAGTTCCTCACAGGCACATGGTTTTGCAGCATTGGGTCTTGTGGGCAAGGTTTTCAAAAGCAGCACTGAAAGTCTGCCTTTCCCGCAGTGAACCCCCACCCTTCTGCCTATCGAGCCCTCCCAAATCCTCCCTTTCTCTTTCATCTGTCTGCTTTGGTCACGATCCTGAGGCTGCCCTAGAAGAAACATGGAGAGAAGAAACATATTAACTCTAATCCTATACTGGTGTGTTACATGATAGGTGCCTGTAGCAGTATGGCGTATCAGCTCTGCAGCATCGTGCCCTAGTCGAAGCCTGTCAGCTATTTCCCCTGCAAAGCACCCTGTTTGGATGTGGCTGTGCCACTGAGAGCTGATGGTCCCCCCGGAATGCATTTGAAAGGCGTGCGGTTACGTTTTGTTTGACATTATGACAAATCCCAGCTGCACAGCCAGTTGTAGGATTGCACTGAAGGCAGAGGCTTTCCTAGTCTCTGGCTTTGCAAGGCTACTGGGGAGGGCCATAGTAACATAATTCTACTTTGCTCCATATTTTTCCCATATAAAAAAAAAAAAAAAGCATACGAAAAAGTGCCCTTCCCACATGTATAAGTACTTCTGAACTCCTGCTGTGCTCAGGATAATTGTTCTCAACTTGTATTTAATTTTAAAGCTTGCTACTTCTATTTCAGACCAAAGAGAGGCTTGTCAGCCATTTCCAATTACAGTAGTTTGCCTAAGAAAAGACATATTTCTACTTACAAACCTCACCTTGCGTGCGTGTCTGTAGCCATCCAAGCACACGTAGGGCAGACAACAAGCAGACAGTGACATTGTTAAGATATTTATTTTGTAAGGTTATACAAAATGCACTGCGTTTCCCTGAGGTAAGTCACCACATGAACTTGCAAGCAGTTTTACAAGCCGTATTCTTTGAAAGGCCTGTGCTTTCCAGGCAAATGTCACGGCAACAGGGGCACGGCTGGCAGGGGTACGGGTCAGCTTGTTGCTTGCATGCTGCACCAGCTCTGCCCAAGGCCCTTCCAGTTCCTCAGACAGCACTGGCTGCCTGCAGGTGTGCGGGGCTGAGCCTTGGGGTGCTCTGGAGCATCTTGATGAGGAGAGAGCCAAGAATCCAATGTAGAAACAAGAGGAGATTTTCAGGGGGGGTGGAAATCGACTACTGAAACAAGCTATTAAGGGAAAGAAGAGTTTGCTATCTCGCCAACTTCAGATTAAGCTTGGATTTCTTTCTGGGAGATGTATAATAGTCATACTCAGGTTACTGAGTTCAAGTCAGAAGTAGGCAGCAAAATTTTGAGGTCATCTTTACTAAAGAAGTCAAGTAGATATCTAATGACCCCTTTTAGTCTTAAACTCAAGAGATCTATAAGGAAACATCAAAGTGCTTGGAGTGAAACTGGAAAAGCTTCACTGTGTGTGGGAAGACCTGAGAAGTGCTAAGGAGAGAGGCCCTGATCCTACAGCCCAGTTTGCGAGCATGGATGTCCACCTCCAGAGTGGATACCCATCTCTGGAACGGACTTACTACCGCTGTTTATCTCAGGAAGTCACTAAAAGAAATGACCAGAGGATCGGGGTTGTTGGATAATGTGTTTTACTATAAGGAATCAGCTTTTAGTAAAGCCCTGCTCTTTTTCTTGGGGTCTTTGAAAAATTGATGGTATGATCCCATGCATAAGACTCTTTAAGTCTTATAAGCTTATTTTTTTTCTCTTGGTGAGCATCATTTTTTGGTTTTGCCGCTAGCTCGTGGTTCTCAATTCGTGGTGGGGAATGGGAAGGACTACCAGTGGAGAAGTTTAAAGTCATTTTCATTTATAAAGCAAACCTCCTGGGGAGTCACTTTGGGATGGAGCCAACTCTTGTTCACCTGCACAGCCATGAGAGGGCTGGGGTGTACACAGCTCACTGCCACCGCCACTTTCTCTCAATCCTGGGCTGCTTCGGAGGTCCTGTCATAGCTGAAAGAGCCAAGAGGCCTCGCTGGGCTGTGAAATGACCTGCAGCACTGCCTTAAATCCCTGCACTGCTGCAAGACCCCCCTCCTGTGCCTGACACCCCTCACTCCCCCATTGGCACACACTGTGCCGCGCCAGCCAGGCTGCAGGAGGTGGCTGGGCATGCTGCGGCACACACTGGCACAGCATGGTGAAACGTCTAGGGATGCAGTGTGTCACACCTCGGCCATATTGCATCATGGGTGAGGCTAGGTTTTGGTTTAGAAAACAATGGCTCTAAATATTGCCCAGTAGTTGATGATTTTCCAGATCTGCCCATGGATGTCTGAACAGAGCGCGCTGCTTTTTGGGCTGCTGCACGGGAGGCGGGGAAACCTGCCCTACAATAAAAACGTTTGTTCAAGCAGTGCTTTTACTAGTAGATTATATCTCAGCGGAGCCATGAGGACTGATTCTGGCTGCATGAAGGCCTCCCTTGTAGCAATATATCTATTCTGAGCATACACAAGTCTCATTAGCGTTAATAAATTGGCGCTGAGGGGATTTTATAACATCTCTATGGCTGTCTGTCTCAGTTCCTTGCGGCCAGTTCAGCTTCAGACAGGGCTCTGCAAGTAGTTTTTAAAGGGGCAGACTGGGAAAAAAAAACAAGATAAGGCAAAGGAGGAGCAGGGCTTAATGTAGGTATGACAGGGAAAGGCAGCGTGTCTTTTTGCTGTCTCAGCCCCATTTTCTGCTTGTTGGGTAAACATGTGAGTGACTCTTGCCAGTTCCCCAAGTGCCATTACCCTGACTCTCTCTAGCTACGTGTGCAAGGGGTGGGAAGGGGAAGGATGTGTTGGTGCTGCGCATTGCCCTGCTTCTATCCCCGCGCTTTCTTTTCATCTAACCTAGAGCTGTCCCCTGCCCACAGCACCATTTCTGACTCTCAGACTGTAACTCTCCGCTCCCACTCCACGTCTCTGTTGTATGCAGCTCCCTTCACTCCCCAAGCTTGTTCTGGTTCCCCTCCCAAAGGCTCACACGCTCTTTCCCACTCCCTTAGAGTTTCTTTTGTTTTCCCAGCAGCAGCAGAGAACTGCATGTTTCACCTCTCCCCAGTGTGGCTGTGATCCTCTCACATTCTCCCTCCTTTGCTCTTTTTCTCCACCATGCAAACACCCCTTGCCCTTCCCCTTAAATGCCCAAGATCCTAAACCCCTGCAACTCACAATTCTCATTGCAAAACAGGGTAATCCCTCCCAAACTCTGGTTTAGGGACTTGAAAAGCATGTCTGTGTCTATGCAATAATAAGACAGCCTTATGCTTTGAGGCAAACTATTATGGAACTAATATGGAATGGCATTCTTAACACAGGGAGCACTGTGAAAATTAGGTGGGCGGTGCACCCTTTCCCAGGTTAGAAGAGATGAGATGCATTAGTTGCATCCATATGAGCACTTGTGACCCTGGTTGTTTGGGTTTGCATCTGACCCCAAATGTACTACTTATCCTGGGTGGGATAAGGAAAAAACCCATGCAATTTCTCAAGTTTTCTCTAGCTAGTGATATTATAATACCTTATACTGTTGCTAGCAGTAGAGTAATTTTCAGACTTACCCAGCTGCAGAACAGTATTCTGACAAGTTCTTGTTGTTGTCCTTCACAACAGCATTCAAGCACCTTGGCAATAGCCAGTCAAACAAAGTCCACTTTAAGGCTCAGCCCGGAGACTAGCACAGAGGCAAAATAAAGCAGTAAAGAATAAATATCACCAAGATCTGCATTTGGAGTGAAAAACTACTTAGGCTAACAAGCAGGAAATGTCAAGCAGAGGCTTTTGGGAACTAAAAGGGCATTTCTCCACTTAGTTTGCATGGCGAGGAACCTTCTCGTGTAATTAACACCAAAACACCCCCTTTCTCACAGAAAGCATGGAGATAGAGCAGATGGGCAACCTTTTCACAAGAGAATATCGTGGTGAAGGTGAATGGGATCTTGGCTTCTGGAGATTAGATTTGGCTCCAGGTCCTCCATATGCCAGGATAGTGGTCCAGCCATTGGCCATGGCACATGTGCCAGTGGATCTATCTCCTCGCAGTTTGTATAAGCCATTGTATAAGCCAATTGGGCTGCAGAGAACATGAAGATGATGTTGGGCCCTAAGGACGAAGGGCAGAGCATGTGTCTGCCACTAGCAGTGCAGGCACCAAAGAGTTTAAAATTTGAGCCTCATCCTTCCAGCATGAGGAGGCAGCTGAATGTGACTTAGAGGCACTCCACCATGAATTTAGTTACTTTAATATTTCATGGAGATTGTGAAATTCTTTAACACAAGATAAATAGTTTAGAAGGATTCAAAAGAAGAAACAAGATTTCTACAGTTAATGGGAACATCCAGTTCAAATACAAAATGTCAATGAGCAGGCTTTGGAAGGTTTATAAATGCTTTGAAGTTTCATCTATGCAGTCAGACTCCAGGAACTGGAGGAAATTTCTCCATTAGGTGGGCCACCCCACAGATGCCCACCCAAGCTGGTACTGGTCAGTACCACGGGAGAGACAGGAGACAGGGTTTCCTGATCTCATCCAGTCTGGCTGAATTGCTTTGTAGCAATTTGAAAAACACCAAAAAGGTAATATGTTTTCTGCCAATTCTTTTCCTCTGTCCAAAGTAGAAACCAACTAGGAAAATATGTTTAACATCAGACTTACTTCTTCCCTGCATATGAAGAAATCCAGAAGATGAGTGTTTCATTATAAAAATATTTCATACTTAAGAGATACTGTCTGTATGTCCTTGGTTGGGTAGCAGAGTAAACAGTTGCATAAAAGTGAAAGGATTTAAGATGTGTTAAAAGGGAGTTCATTTTAGCTGCACTGTAACTACAATAACATACCTATTTTTTTCTTAGCCATGCCAGTCTTGTATGAACACTCTCCCTTCCTGTTACTCTTTCACATTGCCTGGATAGGAAATCAAACGCAACGGAGATGGGTGAGACCAGAAAAGTTTCAGATTTTATTGAACTTTGAGGGTTTTTGGAGCTAGTGGCTTGTAGAAGTATTACTCTGTGGAGGATTTCATCTGCAGCTCGGTGATTAGCAATTGAAGGATGGACCGTGTGAACGGATGTGAATGAAGAAGAAGAACTACATTTGGTCCCAGTTTTGTCTGTTGCAACGCAGGAATAATTTGCAGCTTGAACCATGTTTGTTTGACTTGTGTGTAGAGAACACAGTGTTTTTTAGAAGAAACACAGCTTTGCTGACTCCTGTGTTTGGAAATTACCTTTTCGGTTACTCAAACAGGAAAGGATAAACACTGGAAACGTTATTAATAAAACATTAAACCCCCCCAAAACCCCAGCTCCTAATTCAGCAGAGGTCAGACAATAAAGTTTACAATCACGCACTCCTTGCTGCTTGGCGCTCAGAGCCAGCACACTAGTGACTGGCCAGATTAGTTAATCTTCCTCAGCTTCGTCTTGGGCCCTATAACTACTGCGGCAGGTCATTAACCAGCTGGTGAAGCCCCGGCACATCGTACATTTATTCCCAAACCTTAGCAGCCGTTGTTGAGTCCAGGAGCCTTAAAGAGGTATTTCTGATGTTAGCTGACAGAATGATAATTTATGCTTGCTGTAATTCAAAGGGATTCCAAGGCAACTGTAAACTAATGAAACCTGAATAGCTTTCCCGGAGAAGGTTCCTTATTTAATCAGTTGAACAAAAATAGAAATATGTAAAAAGGGCAGTCGTTCTTTCTTTTAAAAAATATGTCCTTTTTGTGAAAAGGGAGATAAATGAGATCATGTTGTGTTAGAGGAAAGAAATGTAGAAAAATGTTTGATTAATGCAAAATGTTTATTATTCTCCCCACGCTTCTTGTTTTTTTTTAACTTTGCTGTTCATCACTGCCAAAAGTAAAAAGTGAAGAACGCAATGTCTAGTAAGTTTGGTAACCTAGTAGAGGTATTGCTTTCAGCCAGGATTTTCTTTTTCTTTCCTTTTTCTTTTTCTTTTTTTTTTTTTCTTTTTTAATCTTAAATGAAAGGCTCTCTTTAATCAGATAATTGACCGGCTGGTAATTTTAGCCTTTTGTGACACACCAGTTGGCAGGTACAGTGGTACATAACCATGAGCCCTTTCCTACAGCCTTCCCTCCCTCTGGGACACTCACAGACATGTCTCTGTCTTATCAGTCCCAGGGGACTGTTCCCAAACATTTTGCAATGAAAATGCAAAGGAGGGGCCTTTTCCCTCCGCAAAGGAGGGCCAGCTGTCAGAGGTAATGACTGCCGGTGGACACGCAGATGGCACTAGAGGTGCTCCCTCAGCCCGCCACGCACCTGAAGAAAGGGGGTGTCTATTGCACAGCTGTTCCTGTAGGGACCATGCTCTGCCCCCCACCATCCCAGGGCTTGGAGCCCTTGCCAGGATGGGGGGGGGCTTGGTGGCAGTGGACATGGACGTCCCCAGAGCATGCCATGTTGGTGAAGAAAGCATGGCTCTGGGAGATCGTCTTTTGCAGTTACTGCCTGCTCGCTGCTCTTACTCCTCCTCTGCTCATTGCCTTCAGTGGCGGCCGGGGAGTGAAACGTAACTTGCTGCATGACTGACAGCCCTGCAAGCTCCTCAGCAAACCTGGGGTCTTATTTTGAAAGGCCCCTGAAAGAAAAAGGATTGTGTGCTCTCTGAATGCGAGGCTGCTGAACCGCTGCCAACCCCAGGCTGCTCCATTCAAAGGGCTGAGTGAATAAATGAGAATAACATCCTTGGGGACCTCGGGGATCGGTTTACTCTGAAAATCCTCAGCCTTACAAAGGGTCAGAGTCACAAGGTAAATGAAAATGGCTGGGAGGGGACTTTGATGGCCGAAACACTGTAACTGTAGAGGACTTGAAAGAAAACTGTATTTTTTAAAAAGTGAGAGAAGGGAGGGAGCAAACAGGGGGAGAAGGTGGCGGGGAGGGGGACTTCAGCCTGCAGCCTCACCAGAAGTGGGGGGTAGGGGGGGAATGGGAAGAGGAGAAGAGAAAGACACCTCTCCAATCTCCTAATCCACAGTGATCTTTACAATGCTGCTATTTAGGGTACGGGCAGTGGCTGCAGCAAGGGAGAGCCTCTCCCCTGCCTGCTGCCTCAGTGCGCCCAAGGTATTTCCTCTGGGTAAGCGGCAGCTCTCAGGGTGCAGAGGGACGAGCAAATGGCAGTAGGGGCATTACTGCACCATGCCCTGAGAAGCTGCAAAGCACAGCACCTAAATATTAAGATAGTTTGGGTGTTCCAGTTAAAAAATGCCCACGTAAGTTAATGAGGAAACATTCAAGAAGGGCCTTTTGGAAACAGCCTTGCACTGGTATAGAAGGCAAATGATGTGAATGTGTGCACACAATTACCTTGGGTCTGTTTAAGATTTGCTGTGTAAATGTCTGTAAGTCGTATAAGGCCAGATCCAAGTTAACTTCTTGAGACTGGTGGGAATTAGACACCTAAACACTTCGGTCTCAAAATCTCTGGCTCTTGTTGGTCTCATCTCTTTACCTTTAGTTCTCTGAGCATTTCCATTAATACTGACAGTAGTAAAGTTAAACACATTCCTAAACATTTGCAGGATCAGGATGTAAGTGACTCAGAGCAGCCGCAGTTTCTTATTAGGTGTTTGTATAGTGCCTGGCATCTGGGCCCCATCTCAGTTGGAATTACTGTAATTCAAGCCCTAGTAATTACAAAAATAGGTTAAATACTGAATTATAACAGTTTTCTGTCAGGTTCTCTTCTGCTGGTTAAATATTTTTTTAAAGAAGTGCTTTAATTCAAGATGCTCAGCTGACAACTGCATAATTTTGGTCAGAGTGTTGCTTTCTCAATGATGTACCTTAACTAAGGGAGAACCTGTATATGCAGCTGAACTCATCTTTACTCTCACATGGTAAAGGTGATACCTGTAGGCCACTGAGAGAGTTAGAGGCATTTCTCCCCGCTCTGCTGTTAGTAAAGACTCTGCTATCTCTAGATAGTTTCCTTTTGCAAGTAGTTATTCTTCTCTGTAATGGAGGATGGGAAAAAGAATATCCTACTGAAAATTAAGAGAAATTCAAGCTTGCTGCATTTAGGCATTCAGATCAAGATCCATACTCCATGAAAAAGAGTCTTGCCTTTAACTTCCACTAGGCTTCATGTCGTCATATAGACTCCGTGCCGTCTAACGGAGTTAAACTCTGTTGTTCATGACATATTTCTGGGGCTAGGAATGCTAGTACCCATGCCAGTGCACAAAATAATGGTGGGCAGAGAACATGCAGGATCCTATTTTGTGTTTCCTACGCACCAGCTGCAATATTGTTCCTCTGAACAAGTCTCTCCTGCTGTGGGATCCAGGTGGGGAAGGACCTGTCAGCCCCAGAGAGCATCATAGGCTCTAGTCCATCTCTGCTGGTGTTCTTTAGGGTGAAAACAAAAGGATTTAGCTCACTGGTAGTATAGGCCAGTGAGTAGCTAGACCCTTCATCTGAGAGTAGAGATAAAACCTATTTCAAACAGTTTGGTTTTGTGTATCATGGGTTGCTAATAGAGTTGATGGGACTGCAGAGGAAGTAAAATGGCATCCACAAGGGCAAATGCTAACGAGAGATTTTTGCAAACCAGAAACCTTTGAGGCTTTTCTAAAGCTTTTTTTTTTTTTCCCCATCAGGTTCAGAAAACGGTATTTATGTCTAAATCCTTGTACTAGGCAGAACAGAGACATTGCTGGCTTGTGATCTAGTTCTTGCGGTCCTGTGCACTAGAAGCTTCAGGGGGATTCATTTAACCTCTCTGTGCCTCAGTTTCATCTTCATAGTGCAGAAACAGAAGCACTAGTTTAATCCTACACACTGTGCAAAAGAGGTACAGGTAGACTGTAGAAATCTTGTTTTGGCAGGTAGATTAATAAAGAAATGACTGTGTTACAGAGTATATAAGTGAAGAAGGTATTTGATCATTTATTTTTAAACAAAAGCAGGTAGCTCACAAAACTCAAGTCAGGTTTTCTAATAGGGTGGGTCCCTAACCCAGGGTTCAGGCTCCCTCGTGGATTCTCTGAAGTCTAACAAGGAGCAAGGTCATGCTGTGGCTTACCCAGGGTGTGGGCATTAATGGGATTTCCTTTTAGCCTGCCACCTGTTTTGCCATGCCAGTGGGAGCTTTGCTATCTTTGAGATCCCTGTCACCTTTGTCAAATTTAGCTGAAATAGGCCAGAGGGTTGAGAGGTTACTGGAGTATCTCGTGTTGGTATAAGACTCGTTTCCTTAGGAAATCAGGCTGAGAAAGCAGTTTGGTTCAGAGTACACTCATGGCTATAACATGCCATAATTCACTATAGCTGTGAGCATCATTGTATAAATGAACACACATGCACACACATTTCCTAATGCCTAGCAGAAGCAATAAGCAGAACCAATCATGTATATGTAATTGTGTTTATTTTTCACAAATGTCTTTTTAAAAAGGATTCTCTTAAACCAAACATTTGAGAAATGGCCCAAATTGGGATTTATCTCAATTATGTGTGCAGAGAATTATGTGATAGACTTTTTTTCCAGGAGAAAAAACGGAAATGGCACATGGAGTTCATTAAAACTGAGCTAATGGTTTCAATCACATTTCTAATAGCGTAGAATAGCTAGCCAGCAATGCGGCTGGGAATAAACCTGTGTGATACCTACTGAAACATATGTGCTTTTGTTTTCCCTCAACACGATGGGCAAACTGTCTGTTCCTGAAATGCTTTATTTTTACAAACGTGAATGAGGAGAAACATGAATGAGGAGAAATGTGAATGAGCAGAAAGAATAAACATGATTAGTCTATACAAAATCTTGCTATATATGGGTTCAGATAGACAGGGACAAGGAGGCCTGTTCCTGCTGTAGGGTGGACAGTTCATCGTTCTCTACAATGCAGTCATACGTAAGGACAGCGTTAGGGCAACACGGGTCGTATTTCTTTTATAAAGTGCCAACTTGTTCTTAGCCTCAGGCAGACAAAAAGCAGAGCGGCACAACTTAACTTATTAATACAGTAGGTGCCAACACTTGCTTTAAAGTACTCCTTATTTTTCCAGTTCCTACAATCATTTCTTTAAAAGTATACATCAGAAAACAGTTTTCGGTATTTCAGTTGTCTTCGGTGCTGCAAGGCTGCCGTTAACGTGGGGGCAGGGAGCAGCTGCCCCCCATACGGCCCCCCCTCAGCGTCTTTTTTGTGCTTGATGATCTTTGCCAACGTGGCTTTCTATGCTGCCTTCCCCGTGCTCCCCAGCAGCAAAACTCTGGAGTCGCCCTCCAAATAATTTCCTTGGGAGCCGGAGAAGCGCTTTTCATCCCGGGCTGTGGATTTAACTTCGGCCTTCAGAGGGCAGCCCAGGGCCGCAGACGGGCCCGCCGCCCGCTCCTCCCCGGCCGCGACCCGGGCGGGCAGCGGGGCCGGCGCCGGGGCCCCGCGGCTCTCGCTGCCCGCCGAGGGCCGAAGCAGCCGCGGGCATCGGCACTGAAACCTCCCCTTGGGTGAGGTTTGCGCCCTCTTGTCGTGTTTCATTCTAAGCCCTTTCCCAGGCGGCGTTATTGATTCATGGCCTTATTCTCCACACGGCGTGCTTATGCGCGGCGATACCCGGCTCTCTGTGTGGACGTCACCGCACGACGAAAAAACGCAAGGTGATGGCTGTGGAGCTGGTAGACAGGCTGTTGTGGGAGATCTGTAGGAGAGAAAAAGGAAGCACCTTTGCTGTGTCGTGTTTCTGTGCAACAGAAGCTTGTCTATAGGCATGGGCACCACACTTATTTTCAGAAGGCGAAACTGCAAATCACTTCTTCAAGAATTAATATGTGACTCTCTCTCTTGTTTAAAGTTTAACTGTGATTAATTCTGCTGGTATGAAAAGGGGAAGATGGAGACGGTGAGTTCAGTGTGCCCCCCCCCAAAACAAAACATGACTTGTTTAATTTCATTCTAAAATCCAATAAAAGTAGTTCAGATGCATGTTGAAAGACCCATTGGCTTCCACCGGGCACACCACATAAGCAGTTGGCGTCCTATCTACTTCCCTCATCTTGCTTTTAATTCTCTCTTTTGCCTCACTGTCTAATATCAGCTTTCACATAACTCTGTATTGCCCCAGGCCTACATGATCAAATCACTTTTAATAGGAAAAAGTGAGTTGATTTATAAGGGAAACATTTCCTTGATGGGCACTGGGAAAAAAAAAACCCAAAACAAAACAAACAAAAAAAAGGCCCAAAGAATTTTCTTGATGATCCATTTCATTTCCTAGTTACTGTGCCTATAAGATAACCTTCCCCAAAATTCCTTGAGAAAATGCCCCTCTAACCTAATTGAGGGATTGCAGCTCCAGTTGAAAGGATGCATTTCCTCCTGCTCAGTCCCTCTCGCTGCCGTTTAGAGTGATCTCGGAGCTTGCTTCTGCTGGAAAAACTCAAATGTTTGGGCTTCTGAGCTGGCCGGCCGTGCCACGCAGTGCAGAGAAAATGCTGGAATGAAAAGATGCTTTTATATCGCTGTTTTCCTTCTGTATTATGACAGCACTGCAGCGCCAGGAGGGAAAAAGAAGGTTTTACAACTGGGAGAGTGCAGTTTGGGGAAGAAAAGTAAGTGTCCTTGAAAATATCTCCTGGGTTGTATCACATGTGCTCATGGATGCCAGCAACTGGGAATGGAACAGCACCAGGGAAACCGGATGGATTTCAAAATACAAAAATGCAACAGCGCTGTAGTACCGTGCCAAGGGAGCACGATAAAAATGCCTGACTGCACACCTAGCTGTAGCAGAGAAGAATGTAGACAAACCCATAAAGTCTGGGCAATTCTCTGAGGAACAGAGGAGCTGCCTTCCGGGAACAGGCTTGTGCTGCTCTCCAGGCTGAAACCTGGCTCCAGGGCTGACCTCCTCCAGATGCTCCAGAAGAAGGCAAAAAAAGCCATCTGAAAAACAAAAACCTCAAGGAAGACATTAAGGGAATAGTTTGCCAATAAAGGAGAATTCTTCATAATTGCCTTCAGTTAGTTACCATCTTACACTTAAAGCCGGAAAGCTTAGTTCATTTCTAAAACAATTTTAATATGCAAGACACACAAGGATGCATGAATTCTGTAAGTTAACTGCTCATGCATGCATATAAAGAGCGTATATTGCATGTAAAAGCAGGCATATGCAGAAACAAATTACATATCTTTAAAAGCTGCTACAGCTCTACGTATGAAACAGAGAAAAGTTAAAATGAGTAAGTGTGCATTGCCCTCATATTTTACACTGATTCCCATTCCCGTCTTGCTCCATTATGCTGCATTTGATATCCTTTGCCACTTTTTAACCTGGAGACATGCCCCCGCAGAGGCGGGTATCTGTGTCAGACTTCCCCAGCAGTAGGACAATTATCGGTGGACTAAGATTACAGTGTTAAACGTGCTCACAATTCCTCCTCCGCACAACGGTCCAACTCTCGTCCTTGGCGTGCGATGCCGACCCCGCTGTGCTTGCCCGCGCCGGGAGCCTGCTGCAACCAGCCTGCCAGGCTGCTCAAGGAGCCAGCGCCGCGCACGCTCCAGGACCGGCAGCAAAATAAAAGCTCATGAGAAAACTCTTCTGCTACATACACGTCTGCAATACATTTTGTCTACTTTGCTGGCAGGGAGGCCAGATGATACCTTTCCTTTTAGGATAGCAAAATGAATCATACTTTCTGTCTTAAGAGTAACATTTATGTGTCTCTGGGAATGTGATCCTTATTCTCTCTGTTAGAGACATGAGCCAGATGCTTTCCTGTAGTTCAGATATATGCAAGATACCTTCATTTCTCTTTTTCTTTCTTTTCCTCCCTCCTCCTTCCTTCCTTTTTTCTTTCTTCCTCTCACTTTTTCTTTTTTTCTCTTGGGGTGTGTGTATATGCAGTCCTTCCAAACAAAAGGAGTTTGCTGTTTTTCATAGGATGGGGAAAGTTGTTGCATGAGTGGAAAAGCGCTTCGTTCTACAGTTTTGAGTGGGGATTGCTGCCACGTTAGTGTCTCAAAATGTCCATTAAATGCCAGTGTACTCCCAAGGGAATGCTTTATGTTTTGGGAACTACAAATAGGGCTACCTGAAAAAAATCTGGCTCGTAGGGAGTCGTAGGGACCTACCACCTGGGAAGCTACTACAAGTTGGATACAGTAAATCATTTGACTAATCTTGAGCTCATTTCTGCTTAAGTCTGGGGAGAAGCAGGAACACCCTTGGTTGGCTTTGCCACCAAGGCAAGACTTTGGCATCAAGTCTAAGAACAGAGCGAGGGAACGCAGGAGAAAGCCGCTGCAGAGGCAGTACAAGCAGAGGCAGTGTCTGTCAGCCAGATGAGCAGAGGTTTCAGCCCGTCAGAAGTCTTACTGGTTTCTTTCCTGAGCATAGAGGCAAAGGAGTTTTAAGAAAAGGTCTGAAAAACAGCTGACTTTGTGGATGTTTACAGCAAACTCTTCCCAGTGCGAGGAGTCACACAGATGGGGTTGCTTACAAATGTAAAAATTCAACACAGATGGATTAGGGGGGGAGTCTACCTCTCCATGCTGACTCTGAGACAAGAGTGGGCTGTGAAATGAAGCCTGCTAGCTTACGTTTGATGAGGCAGAGATGAGGCAAAGAGAGAGCGAGCTGTGACATGATCAAAACAGTGAGGCTGGGAAATGATCTTTGGAGCAGCATTCTCAATCACCGTGAGCAGGGAAAACTGTGTTTGTCAGGAAGAGACGAAAGGCTGTGGCTTCTGTGGTCTACTGTGCTTCATCCAGACCAGGACTGAACAAGCCTTTTAATCTATGCGGTACTCTCTTTGCTAGACAGATTTATATATTGTGTATGTGTTAGAGAAAGGTTCCTGAGCCAGTATTTGTTCTAAATCCTTCCCTTTTCATTTCATTTTTACTGTGCTCAAAAACGCCCATTAAAAGCAGGATCCTGTAGATCTAGTGGATACCTAAATATTACTGCCACCTTGTTACAGCTACAGAGGCTGTGAGGAAGCAACAGACTCCTCATTCAGTTGAGTTCCCATTAGCTTGTATCCTGCCGCTCCTCAGCGCTAAGGACACGCTGGCAGGGAAAGGTGTCCCTGTGCCCAGTTCCTTCAGCTGCCTGTGCTTGGCGCTGCCCTCATGCTGTCTCCAGAGTTTGGGTGGTCCTCGGGTGAGCCAGGGTAGACCGCTGGTCCGCCTGAACCATTTGTAAGCAGCCATTCATGATGTGGTTGCATGGGCACAAGAGCTGAAGTGGGGAGGGGTGACAGGAGGATGGATTTATCCCTTTTTCCAGCAGCCTGGTCTGTGTTGGGTGGTCTTTCTTCACCCTGATGTTTATCTCCTTCTGCTTTAAACACTTCTGATAGTTGTAGATAATAACGCTGAGATCCCAGGAGGGTTTTTGTGATGAATCATAGAGCCATTCAAAGTGAGAGGCACTCTGAAGTGACAGAAGGGACAGAAGGGATTTGGAAATCTCACTGGTGGTGCTGGAAAAGCCCTTGACAGGATAGAAAATATATGCAGAATGGCATCCTGTCTCCCATATTTCCGTTGGGTGCTCTGTTTGCCTCCATCAGGTAACCACTCCCGCATCACTGATGCTAGGTCAGCCTAACATTCCTCCATTCCTCAGCTGCCCTTCTGCCTTTCTCTTAACTGTTTGGTTTGTTTGTTTGTTTGTTTTCTGAATCCTTTGAAACTTGTTGGCATTTTTGTGGTATTAAAAAACTAAAAAATGAACAGTTCCCTAAGTTGAGCCTTTACAGTAACCATACATGAGACTTTGTGGCTCTGTGTTTTTTTAACTACGTGAATTACGGTTCTTGCTTTTTTAAATTTTACAGCATATCACACCACAAGCTGTTATCTAATTTCCTCTCCACCAGCACTGCATAAGCACCATTGCTTTTCAAGACTGCTTTCACCTGTTGTTAAATAGCCGTGCCTACTGATACTCCCACTTTGGCACATGGGTTAGAAATCTTTACAGAATCACATTATTTCTACAATATCAATGTGCCTGCTAGTAAATTAATATACCATTCAACCTGAGAAAGATATTCATGCCCTTGTTGAAAGACAAACAGGTACAAAGACGTGTCCAGAGATCAACACTGTGCCTGATCTATGTAATATTTTTATTAAAGCTATAAAATGAGTTATACATAAGAAAGGCTAATAGTACTGAATAACTCTCTCTAAGGTGAAAGAAATAGCCTAAAAGACTTAGGAAGGTTATAAAGGAACACTGGATGGTAATAATTTAATATAGGAGACAGAAAAAATGAAGTCTGGTTTTACATAATCTGCATCTCAGATATTTGATGATGTAGATGGAGTTGAAAAAGTGTAATACCCTGGTAGCAAAATTAGATGTATGTCTTTCAGTCCTTGTAACAGAGGATTTATCATACAGGAGAGGATATTGATTTAGGATGATCAGCACCTTGACTCAGAACCTCAGTCCTTCTAAAGAAGAGCCAACGCGTGTTCACAGGGGAATCAATTCATTCTTGCCTTAGAGAGCAAGTGTTACACTTCCCTTCTGTACCTGTCTGAACAGGACATGAGTTGCTGGAGGCTTCACTTGAGTCTTCAGGTTGAGCTTCACTAGGTCTTCTTTTCAAGTCTGGAAGAGCCTGGTTGATCCCTGCTGCATGTGACTCATAGCAAAAATAAGATAGTTAAATATGCAGGATAAAGGAATGAAAAGAATGCATTTATTCTGTGGCATTACGTGCATATTTTAGATGAGAAAAAGAAGTGCATTTAAAATTTTATGTGCCTTAAGATAGAGTTGGTAAACACACATGTTGTGGAGTGTCCCTGTTGTGTGGAGCTCACCGGCCCCTTATTACACTCATTTGTTCTGCATGGCGAGGGCTGAGTTCCACAGTTTTCTGTTGGCAGCTGAGAGCTATTATTGGGCTGCAACATCTGTTTCAACAACAGTGGGTCCCTGGTCAGCAAAACTAATTAAAAAAGAAGTCCAGAGTCAAATACCATGACCTATCTGGTGTGTCTATGTGTAAACATGGTAACTACTGGAATAATGAAAACTTTAAAATGCATAGGATAATTTACAAAAATATGACAAGTGATGAAAAGTCTCAGAACTGTTCTTCATATTGCACACTTACGAACAGCACAGGCGAAGATTAGGATTCCTGCAAATGTTTAAGGGAGTCGGGAACTTTTTATCCACATGGGCATTGGTAGTAAACTCACTGAGGCCACTCAGCTGCGCAGCCCTTCTCACGTGGGTGAGTATTTACAGAATCAGATCACAAGTTTCCTCAATACTCTGCCAGGGTTTTGTTAATTGGTAATAGTAGCTATGAGGGTGCTCAGATCTACATTTAAGGGCTCCAAACATTCACGGGATTCCTCCATTTCTCTCTTCTGTCAAAATTTCAGTTGTCAAGACAAAAGTAACTGGTGCTGGTGAGTTCCAGTGTGTTAAATACTTCCCTCTGACCTAGCGAGCAGGAGAGGAATCGTGTTTATATTGGGCTGATGAAATGAGATGACTTGTTTGAGGAAAAGGCAGTAGACAAAATATTCAGGGCAGGAGGAGTAGGAAGCTGTCAGAGCAGGTACTGCTTGGTTGTCAAAGTGATGACTGAGTTAACTCCAAAGCATCCTAATTTTGTTTTTTCCCAGGTTTGCTGATTAATTCCAAACTTTTAAAAACTGAACTGAGGCTGAAAAGTGACCAAAACGTCACTACTGCATACACATGGATAAAAAAGCGATGTGTTTTCTTTTCTAAATATGGGTAGATTTTGTGCTAAAAGTTGTGCTTAAAGGAAGCCCCTTCATAGTCCCTGCACGAGCTATATGGGAAGTGGATCCAGACAAGTGAGTACAGACAGGAGTCCAGTAGATAGTGCATTAGGGAGCTGCTGCTTTCCAACACAGCAAATGGGCAGGAGATGACAGAGCTTCCTTCCCCATCCCATCTTCAAAATATGGACCATAAGCAAGCAACTGTGAGGTCCTTTTTCCAGCAAACAGAAAACACACAGAAGGAACCGTAGCTCTCAAGGTCACAGTTTCCCATCCATACAGCTCCTAATGCTGCACAAAATCCCCTCTCCAGGCATATGGTGCAGCTGCAGTCAAACCCATCATGACTATTAAATGAAGATATCAATGATTAATAGTGCCTCAGAGTAAGTCTGTCTATTCACAGTTCTTTTATTTTTCAAATGTGTTTTGAACATTTCCAGCCAACAGGAAAATTGCTAATGGATTCTTGTGTCTGGTTTTAAAATACAAAAATTTGTTTTTATTTAGCTCTTTCCTGACCAAACCTACGCTTGTCTATGATTTCCCTTATTGCGGAATAACAGAATCCTTTCTTTTCAGGGGCAACAGAGAGATTGAAATGGTGCACTGAAGACAGTACACCTGTGTAGCCAGTTGTTTTCTGCAATTCATTCTTTCTTTAGAAATGATGGGAAATCAATGTTTCCCTTGAGATTTCTATTGCCAGTCTGTTTATCTGCCAGAACCTCTTCAACATCCATCTTAGATGGCTGAGAATTATCTTTACAGGGTGTTGAGATGAATGGTTTGTCAGACCTTCTGCCTGATGATTTTTACATCCCTTTCTAATCTCTCCATTGAACGGTAGGTTAGCAAAAAGTAAAACACATATAATAGGCCATTTTGGACTGTCAAGCTTGCTGCAAATTCGAATTCAGTTATGAGACTATGCCCTTAAAAGCAGTGGAAAAAATGCGGTTAATTTTAATGTCTTATGTGTCCAAAATAATGACTAGATTATGTCTTTGTCACATTCAGATTATTTGTCAAGAAGTATATCTTCCCAGAGGCTGACACTACTTTTGATAAGAAAGAACAATATTCCTGTTTATGATTTTCTTAATGTCACTGGCAAAATTTGGATTATCCACTGCTAATTATGTTTGTTTAAACTACAAATCCTGATCTGTCCTTTCTAACTAATGTAACTTGTCATTGTGCCAGGTAGTGGATCAGATGGCAAGGTGATTGATCCACAGTTCCACAGCTCCTTGGGCTTTTCTAGATTTTTTCCATCAACTCATGCAATCTCTTCTTAATGTTTCTTGGTTATGCTTCAGATATAGCACCATTCTATGAGAAATAATTACATTATTTATCTTTTTACTATTCCGCCAGAAACCGCATCCATCAAAAACAGATACTAGAAGTTTGTATTTCTTAAACAAATTGAAAGAGCTCAGAAAAAAGGACTAAGGAATACAGAAGTCATCAGCATTTATTTTGCTAGAAAAATGTCATGAAATTGAGACCCTTCTTGTAATATCGAGAGCCTGTTTCTCTGTTGTGCCTCAGTTCTGAAGAAAGCCCAAAAAAACCAATGTGTGTCAAGCTGAACTTTTTAATTTTCAACTTAGGACCTTCCCTCTCCTCTAGCAGATGTGGACTCCAGGTTTTTGTCCATCCCTAATATAGAGGCTGCTACTGAATGAAAAAAGAGGTACTTTCAAGTCAGGTAATGCTGTATGGTGACCACATGTTCCCCAGTTCTGTTTCACACTCTGCTGTTTTCACTTCATGCCACTAAGCTTTTCAGGCACGATGTTGGCAATCGTCCTCTGTACAAAGACTGTGGCGAGGACACCAGTGCTGGTGGGCATGCTGCTGAGCTGCTGGGGGGTGCTTGGAGAGATGGTGAGGTGAGGAAGGCAGAGCTTCCTGGGTGAGACATGGGGGCTCCTTTGGCAGGGAAGGATACTGGTGCTTTACCAACAGTGGGCAGGTTCACGTCGCACCTGGTGTGCAGTGGGGTAAAAGCACCCATAGACATGATGCTAATGTTTTTCCGGTGTGCTATTCTGGCTGGTGCTGGGCTGTAGGCAGAGGAGGCTGGGCCTGGAGGGGCTGCCCCAGCTCACGCAGCCCTCCCTCGGGACCTGCCTTGTCTGGGGCTGGCACGGGGCAGGGTGTGGGGGCAGCTACCACCGGCTGTGGGGGCAGCTACCACTGGCTGTGAGGACAGGACAGTTGCTTCCAAAACAGCCCTGCCCCTTCCCCTTTATTCCCCTGATTGCTGCAGGGGCAGAAGGAAGCCCAGCTCCCCACATTTCTCCATCTTAAACATGCCTTTCTACTCCTACTGTCTTTCCGTTGGCAGAATGAGCCTGTCCCTGGACCCTCGTCCACTGGAGAGTCACATCCAATTTCTCCTACGCTGCTGAAAAACTTGGAGCCAGTCATGACTATGTTGATCTGCTTAGTTTTACTGGATGAAAACTGCAATAATAATAGCGCTGATGCAGTGCAGAGCAAGACTTTCAGCTGTTGCAATCATCACAGTTCTGCCAGCTTTGAAGGAAATAATCCATTCATGCCAGTCCAGAATCTGGCTGCCTTCTAAAGAAATCAAGTAACACTGAAATCACCAAGGTCCCTCTTGAACAATATTGTATTAACATAGTTACCATTTCTTGCAAGAATAGCTTGCACCTCTTACCCCAAATTTGAATCAAATTCTAACTGTAAATATATTTCTTGGGGTTTTTTGCCTTGCACTCAATTGTTTAAAGAAATATAATTGTCTTTCCACTGCTTTATTTCCATTGCTTGGGTTATGCTATTCAAAGTTCTGAGTAGCTGATGAATTCAAATTCTTTCACGCGCTGATTGCAAACCTAATCAGCTAAGTGAAACAGGACTGAAATACTGCTATTTGCTCTGATTTCTAGCAATATAAATAGCAACCACAGCTTTAGTTCTTGAGCTGAGCTATTCTCAGGATGCCTGCTTACATTCACCTGAGAGCCAGCGGGCATCTGGCTGCAAGACTTCATGGAGTCGTTTCTAAAAATTAGAAACAAAGCAGAGAGGACAGGAACAACACAACCCTACAGGATCTCTCCTAAATGAGAGCTTTCACCATGGGAGACTGAGCAGCTCAGGGGAATTGGTAATGGGAAATTGGAGCCATGCACCTCGAGGCTGCCAATCCATATCTGATCCAGGCTAGTAGTGGCTGGAAGCCTTTAGCATCCAACAGCACTTCTCTTGTCTTTGTGAATCCGTTAGTGGCCTCAGCCCAGTTCCTGGTGGATATATACCCACAACACAAGGCTACCTTCACAGCTGGCATAAAGCTGCAGCCTTGCTAACAGTCGCAGCAGAGAGGCGAGGTGAGGACGAGGTGGAAACGTAGCTCCTTCCTGCCCTTAGAAGAGTCCCCCGCGCTCAGGGAGGAAGCATGTAGGCAAAGGGGTGTGGGGAAGACACCATTGCTGGTTAATGTGCACTGAAGAGAGGAGTTTGGCTCAGAGAGACCCTGGGCTAGAGGGGTGCATGGGGAGAGGTGGCAAAGAATCAGTCAGAAAGCACTGGATAGGGCAGGGAAGAGTAAGTAGTGCAAAAACGCTGCCCTAGCAAGGAAGCTGTCTGCATACAGTGCATGTCAACAGCAGTCATCTTCTGTCCCTATGCAGCATTTCTCATGTGATGATTGAATGCAAAAGGAGTGTGTTTCTGATGCACAACTGCCTAATTTCTGTGAAAATCAGTGGGAAGGCTGGGGATGCTCACTGCATGTATCTTTGCAAATCCTAGGATCCACCTGAAAAGTGCACACCTAGCTACTTGTGCCCATGGTTTCTCAGTGTGAAGAACTGCTTGTCCCTCACAATACATGTTGCTCTTCCCTAGCTCTCCAGATAAATGGGGAAAAAAAAAAAAAGCAGCAATATCAGAATTAACAGCAGCTCCAAGGTCATCACAGCATAGACTTTGTTATTGGGTAGAAGTGCCAAAGAAGAAGAACAGCAA